>NC_042630.1:19112954-19412954 GCF_901001135.1 Rhinatrema bivittatum
TAAAAAGTCCAGGAAAGTAGAGGTGAGGATGATGGGATGGCCAACGCCAACAGCTCCCCCTCCATCCCTATGCAAAAGAAAATAACAGGACCCATTCAGCCTCTCTTTAATGGGCAGAAGTCAGCAGGTAATCCCTGCCACTGTGGCACCCTGCAGTCTAAGAAATAGATTTGCTTTGGTTTTTTTTGTTACCAAACAGATAATATACTTATAGGTACATTTCATAATCAATTTTTTGGGCAAATCTTATTTAATCACTAGGTGATGCCTTTTAATCAAATGGCTTGACAAGAAACCGGAGAGGTTGCTTTGGAAGACAAAGCTGTTTGAATCTGCACACATGAGGTTAAGATCTGCTAAACTGAAAGGGTCTCTTGTATATATTGGTTTGTTTTGGAAGAATGTGGACAGCGTATGTCTGTACCTCACCCGATGATTTGCAGAGAAGGTTTATGATTTAATTCAGGGGTTCTCAACCCAGTCCTCGGGGCACACCTAATCAGTCAGGTTTTCGGGATGTCCCCAAGAGTGGCATACAATGGAGGCAGTGCATGCAAATCTCTCTCACGCATATTCATTGCGGAGATCCTGAAAACCTGACTGGCCAGGTGTGCCCGAGGACTGGGTTGAGAGCCACTGATTTAATTATTATTAGAAAATAGCAGAATAGGTGAAATTTTAAGGGGAGTGCCACAACCAGGTCTGGTTTTCAGGACAGACACAATGAATATGCATGAGACAGATTTGCATGCTGTGAAGTCAGTGCAGGCGAAAAACACCTCTTGAACATTCACTGCAGATCACCTAAAAACCAGGAGGTAAACAAAAGGGGAATAGATCAAAAGTCCTTCAAATTCTTTATTTTAACGATGATTGCCCGACTCTGGCCGAGTTTCGCCTGCGTAAAGTGGGCTGCTTCAGGGGCTCTATGAGCAATGTCTTGGTCAGAAATTGCCGTTCCAGAATACGGCTGATAATAGTCATCTATTGGGGTCCCATTCTCGATTTTATTGTATTCAGGTTCCTGTCGTATACACATCACTCTAGTCGAGCGAGCGCTGGATTCTCCTATGTTATATAGAGCATTGCCCCCGAAGCAGCCCACTTTACACGGAGCAATCATCGTTACAATAAAGAATTTTAAGGACTTTTGATCTATTCCCCTTTCGTTTACCTCACGGCTTTGATAGATCGTCTTCCTTGTTGCTTTTTGGGTCTATCCTAAAGGCCAGACCTGCTTGTGGTACTCCTGGATCAGAATCACACACTCCCGATGCATAGAGAGCGATATTCAAAAGGATCTGGTGGTGTAGCCAGATAAACCCTGCGACTTGAATGTGCCATCGCTCTAGCATGGCACATGGCACAGCAGTTCGGTTAAAAGGTCACCTACAGGACGTACTGCTGCTTTTGACTGGCAGTGGTGATTTGGGGCTCCTGGTCTTGTCTGGAAGATTTAATCCATTCCTAGAACTTCTACTGCCAACCTTAGGTACTGGATGCCACCTGTTTCCAGTGCAATGATTTAAGGTCCAGCCCTTCCCTCTGGCCCCCGCACGCGGTCCTCCTAACACACGCCTTCTCTGTGAACTCGACGCAGAGTTGACGCACGGGCCTGCCATCGACGTTGGGCACCCACCCGGCGAGCGAGGCGTTTCTCTGCTGCTGCTCTTCCGGGTATGGTCCTTCGCCATCGAGGCCCCTGGAGGCGTTGCATGTAAAGTCTGAGGCACCGCTCCATGATAGCGCCGAAGCCTGTTCTGGGGTTTTTGGGTTTGTTTGGTTTTTTTAAGAATGTGTAGGGGGGAGGGGTGTTGGGCCACTGCCTAGTCTGGTGTAAATATCCAATGACCCTAACCCCTCCTTTCTCTCTCTCTTCCTTCCTAGTGCTCTGCCCTCCAAGTTGCTGTAAGTACTGAAGCTCTGTGGGAGGGGAAGGCTAACGACTGGGACCACAGGGAGACATTGAAAAGATCCTGAAAAGGAGGGATGAGGGGCAGCTAATAAGGAAACAGAGCAGCTGCTCTACTCCTCCCCCACTGAAATGCAGGCTTCCTCCTGCTCTTTTTGGGGTTGGATGCCATGAGCCTTCGTTCCTAACCACCCAAGGATTCCTTCACGCCCCCTCCAATCCCCATGCAATCTCATGGGCTTGAGCAGCAACTCTGCTTCTGAAGATAGAGTTAGACGGGGAGGCACCAGTTTTAGCCACCGTGATGTGATACTGGGGCCGGATCGAGAAGGGGCATGTGGGGGTGATTCTTTTGTCTGTTTCCTTTAGGGTGGTCTACCGCCCCCTCTTTCAAGGGACAGTTAAGACAGGCCGGCTCATCCTGGACTGTCTCTGGAGTAAAATAAGCCGAATCAATGCTTTTCTACCATAGCCCATCCTTCCCTGCCCCACAAGGCTCTTCTGGCTTTTAAGGACGACTTAATGAGGCAACTCTCCCTTTCCTTCCCCCCCCCCCCCCGGGCACAGACGAGACCACGAAGGTCATCAACTGTTCAACGTGTAAGACGCAGGCCATGAGATGCTGGTCCCGGAAAACCTGCTACCCAGGTGAGCTTCCAGGACCTCGGCTAGAGCAGCCAAGGCGCACCGGGCTGGGTCTGGCGTGATTACCCCCCATCCCCACTCTTCCCTTATTCCGTGCACAGTTACGCTTTGACCTAGCTCCGGGCCTCCACGAACACGCAGGTCAGTTCAGGTTTTCCAGTTCTCATCCTTATCTTCTATGCATGTTTGGTATTCTGCCTTTCTCCCAGAGTTGGTCTCAAGGTGGATTACAATAAATTTAAATGACCAGAATGTGCAATTAGAGTACTACTGGGATCCAGCATAGGAAAACCCATTTGTGAATATTTATTTATTTAAAAAAATAAATAAATTATGTCCCGCAGCTTCCAGCAACACTGAGCTCGGAGAGGATTAGTTTCGAGACCCAGTTGTGTCCCTTATTGTGCATAACACAGTCCGTGGGTCTTAGGGGGAGGCCTGGCTGAAAAGCCGTGCCTTTGCACAGTCTGGTCTGGGAGGTCCGTAGCCCGCAGGCAGTGGGTTCCTGTGGTAAGGTGAATCTGATGACCCCACCACTAAAACTGAATGGTGACTCCCCCCTCCTCTACAACATCCCCTGCACTGATTGGTGACTGCTCCTGCACTAAACTCTCCCCTCCCCCCCCCAACAGCATCCCCTGAATTAATACTGGACTTCTCCCCTGTCCACAGTACCACCCCCGCAGTGTCCTTTGTGCTAATACTGATCAGTGACTTCCCCTCTAGCGTCCCCTACACTCACACAAAATGGTGACTCCTCCCACCACCCCCTGCTGTCTTCCCTGTACTAACACTAACCAGTGACTCCCCCCCCCCCCCCAGCATCCTCCGTACTAACACTAAAAAGTGACTTTTATTGGTGCATGCAGATTTGCCTCCGGGATTCTTCTGACAGCTCCTTCTTTTGGATTCTCCAGAGCAGATGGACCTTTCTGACACCAGGATTTTGCTGGCCGGCGGCTCTGCCATTTCCATGGTGGCTGGGATTCTTATCTGTGTTGCAGAGTAAGTGTCAGCATGGTGATAAGGATACAGACAGACAGACCTGTCTCTTCTCTGTTCAAGAATGTTTGTATGGCTTTTGAATCAAGATCCCGGCAGCCACGCTGGAGGGTGACCGTGGCTGGAGCACCACCTACCGAGCCATGACATCATTGGAGCGGTCAGATGCCGGCGGGAAACAGCGGGAAGGGGGGCTCCCTCTCCCCCACAGGTGAGGGAAGGAAGATGCCGACGCCATCCGGCCAGCACCCGCCCCGCCCACCATCACCGCCAAGGAATCAAGATCCCGACGGCCATGCCGGAGGCACTTGCGCTAGTAGGTGCGCAACAAAGGAGCTTGGCCCTTTGTGGGCACCTGAGGTGCCAGCCTGCTACACATTCACCACAACAACATCTCCTACAAACTGAAACCATTCTAACAATGGAGCAAATACATAGTATAGAGCCCATATGTGGTGAACTAAGAAAGAAAACACAAAACAAGAAACTAATAAGGAATACAAGGCAGATCCTTCCCATAATGAGTAACAACTCTCCTGTAATCTCACTCTTACTTCTGAATGTTCAGTCACTGTTAAAAAAAAAAAAATAATAATCCCGCTGATAAATCATTCGTTACAGGAATTAAACCCTACTACCTTCTGCATTTCTGAAACCTGGTTGAACTACAAAGATAATGTTCTCATAAATCAAATTGATCAACCCAACTATGATGTCTTTCACTTCCCCAGACATAAACGTAAAGGTGGAGGGCTACTAATAATCTGTAAAAATGAATTTAAACTTACCCCTTACAAAGTACAGATTAACCCACCCTACAAGGTGGCAATACTAAAATCACCACAACTAAACAGGATTGGTCTATTGCCCCCCTGAAATACTTCGTAAAGACTGCTCACCATTAATCGAATTATTCACCAAAGCGTTTCCAACACCTGACTCTACTCTAATTGTGGGAGACTAACCCAGATGTAGATAAAACAGCAAAAACCACCTCATACGAAATCTTGCTAGACACAGTGGAAACAATGGGATGGTCACAATTTGTAACCAACCCCACTCACAAAGCAGGACATATCCTAGATTTAATATTTGCCAATTACAATAACCGTCTAATCAATACCTCACACAAAATATTGCCCTGGTTTGATCACTAACTAATAAAAACTAACATAACCCTCCTCAATGCAAAACATACAAACCTCAATGTGAACCAAACCTTCACCTTCAGAAAAAAGATAAAACCAGATATACCTGAAGAATCAATAAAAAAATAAGCTAATTGATTTTAATCAAACTAATGCCTCCTCAGCCTTTGACTCCTGGGGAAAAAAAATCATCATTGATATTGCGGATAACCTAAGCCCAATATGGACAAAAATGATCCAACATGAACAGAATACCTCTAAACAAAAGAAACCGGTACAATGAAGAGCTAAGATGAACCAAACACTGAGAAAATCTGAGAAACAATGGCGAAAATCCCATCGGTAGAATCCCTAAGAAAATACAGATCCCTCCTAGCAAAATATTGTGAACAAATCAATAAAGCAAAAAAAAAAAGACTACTATGCAAAACGGATTCATGGGGTAATATTTAATTACAAAATGACTCTTCGAAACCGTAAAACACCTAATCAAAGACCTATCTTTGTCCATCTCAAGTAACTACAACTCCTCAAAGAATGCCTGCAATGAATATGCCAACTCATTGTTAGATAAAATCAATAAGTTAAAAACACCATTCTCAACTTGCTCGCCGACTAATGAATCTGAAGAAAAGCAAGTGCAGCATAAATGGAACACATTCGTCAGTCACTAAAATGGAAATAAATCAAATCATTTCCAAAATTAAGCCAGCTATCCACCCATTAGGCGAGTTCCCTAAAATAGTACACGACAATCACTTCAACAATCGCAACCATAATCAACCACTAGATCTCAGAAGAGCTGGTCTCTTATAGGGTGAAACAAGCTGTGATCAAAGCAATCCTAAAATACAAAACAGGCAGAATTGACGATTGGGACAATTATAGACCAATATTCTACTTACATTTTATCGCAAAAGTACTAGAAAGGCAGTGTTATCTCAATTGGAAAATCACCTAGAACACAGTAATATTCTAGATCCAAACCAATTTGGATTCAGAAAATATCGATCAACAGAAACATTACTCATATCTTTAACTGACCCTGTACTACAGGGGGTTGACAATGATGAATCTTATATCCTGGTACTAATTGATTTAACAGCAGCCTTCCACACTGTGGAGCATACCCTGCTCTGCCATGAGATGAGAAGTGTTCTCAAAGGGTTCTCTTCCTTCCTAGCTGATAGGACATTTCAAGACAAACTGGGCAACCACATATCTGACACCTTCCCTATCGATACAGGTGTCCCCCAGGGTTCAGCACTCTCGGCAACACTATTCAACATTTACACGCTTCCTATGTGTACGCTGCTACTAGCAAATCTAGGAATCAACTTCTTCTTATATGCTGACATACAGTTCTACATTGAAAATACAGTGTCACTCCCAACATACATGAAGGCAATACAGCAAGAACTGACACAGCTTAAATTAAAACAAATAAAACTGAAATCGTATGGCCAAGGAGAAACTCCTCCACAGTTAAACCGCCAACCCTAGACCTGGGTAATTTTCATATCACATCCTCAGAACAAGTACGAGACCTAGGAATACAGATCGATGAGAACATTATAATGAAAAAGCACATAAGCAAATTAATTAAAACAGAATACTCCAAGCTGCGAATCTTACATCGTTTGAAACCTTTTCTAACATTCCAGGACTTCTGCACTGTTTTACAAACACTAATTTTCTCAAATATAGATTACTGCACCTCTCTGTTACTAAGCCTATCCTCTGGTCTTCTAAAACCACCTCAGTTACTATAAAATGCCTCTGCAAGGCTTCTATTGTGGTCACATTTCCGTGCCCCTATCACCCCATCGCCGATAGCTCTGCACTGGCTGCCAGTCCAATCCAGAATCCATTATAAACTACTAACTGTAATTTTTAACATTATTAACAACAGAAATCCCAGCTTAATAGGTGTGAATCTCCAACCATACACACCACAGCGAACACTAAGATCGTAAAATAAAGGACTATTAACTGTGCCTACAATGCAAAGTAAACATCTAATGCAAATAAGAAACCAAATGTTTTCCCTAGCGGCCCCCAAGATGTGGAATTCTCTACCAGAGACGTTACGTCTGATATCAGAAAGAAAGATTGAAATGTGTGCTGAAAACCTGGCTCTTCACAAATGCGTATGAGCTAACTTAATATATCAAAATACAGAGAAATAAAATATTTTAAAAACAGTCAATGTTAGAAGAATGTAGGAGAAATAATGAGTGATTTAAAGTGTTCTAAGGCAATCCTAATGCGCTGTTTTTTGACCTAGAATATGAATCTCGCTTTTATAAAGCGTTGTGGTCTTCTTTTGGAATGAGGGTATATAAAATGTGGTGCTTGCACCTGTGTTCACGTCAGTCTGTCTGTGTGCGTTTGAGTCTGCTGTCTGCTCATGTATCACCTTCTCTCTTTCCTGCTTGCAGATTCAGATACACAAAGTGAATTCCTCTGGTTTAGAGAACCCAGCACCAAGCAGTCCCATTAATTTCTCAGCATGAAAATAAAGTTTATTTTTATAGCAGCATCTCTGCTTCTGGCTCCTTTTCAAGAAAAGAAAATCAACCGCCGAGTCAATTTTCTGAACTGAACTCCCAGAGAGGTGGGAACCAGAACCAGATTTCTGGGTCCATCTGGAACAGACCTTTCAGAAGGCAGTGCCTTTTTCCACCCCAGCGACCTTCCATGACCTGGGCTTGGCCTGCAAACTCAGCGACTCCTGTTATTTCCAAGTTGAGAGCCATTGGCTTTCTCGCTCTCTTTTTTTCCATTTTCTTCTCTTTTCCTTCCCTGCCCGTGCCTGCACGAAGTCATGGCCCGGTCATCGGGTTTATGCTCCTTCCGTGTCTGGTGAGCAGTTCCAAGCAGTTAATGAAGAAAAACCTGTTCGGTGACTTGGGTGCGCACGGACTTCAGTACAGCCAGTGACACTTTTTACGATTAACTGGAAAAGGGTTGTTGAGACCTGGGGGAGTCCATCACTGTACTCCAGCAGCGGCATCTTCCGGGAGCTTATCCAGTCACGGTAAAGGCATGTAAGTGAATGAAAACAAGGCACAAGATCTCCAGTCTTTCACGTTCTCTGCACTGTGATGGAGCTTCCTCTGGCATTTTTAGGCCCTGAGGTTTGGATGGTGCAGGGCATGGATGCAGGGATACAGAGCCTGACACTTCTAGGACTGGGTGACTCGGGATGGGCAAAGACCTATAGGGCCTTTAAAATCTTGGGCTCCAGTTCAGATCTGGCTCACGTCAGTGGTTGGTGGTCTCAGTTCAGCTCCAAGTGAAAAGTCAACTGTGTCAAAGAGAACAGGCATGAGGAGTGACCTACCCTCTCAGCGTAGAGGCGGATCCCATCCAGGGTTGAGACCCACTGACAGGTCAAAAGGTGGGAGTACTTACCCTACCACTGCCCCTGTGGGGTACTTTGGGGGCAGTGTCTACAAATGGGTTCGTTTGTGCAAACTTTGACAGGAATGAACCTCATTTGTAAACCAGGGTATGTTGTGAATAATCTCTACTCTGTGGATAAAGGGGCCTTCGTTCTCTTGGGCTCTTAATCCGGAATGAACTAACATGATGAGGATGTTAAAACAGATTCAGGAGAGGCATAGGCCATTGCACGGTCAACCTATCACTACTGGGGCCTTCGAACCAATCCGCTGTGTACTTGTCGAGAGACAAACTATGTTGCACATGACAGTGGAGCATCCTCTCTTACAAACCAAGAGGTAGATTAAAAACTTTGAACTCAGTTAACGAGGAAGCTATTGCTTAGCTTCACAGATCTGCATTCATCAAATAAATAAATAATCCTGCATTTGCACAACTGCAGTCCCTGGTCAATTTACCTCATCAATGGCAACCAGGAGGAGCTGGACACCAGAGCCGACAAAACATAAGATGCCCAACATGTCTTTCCTGATAGAAATGTCTAGAAATATTCCATTTACATTTTCATTTATTAAAATTATATATCCCACCTGTAAAATATCATCCAGGCAGTCAAACAGTAAATAAAAATAAATAAATATCATACATAATCAAAATAGACTTTGAAGTTATTAAAAATCAAAATCATACAAAAACAAGAATTTCTGAAACAAAATACAAATACTTCTCACTAGTAGTGGGATTAGGTTTGTCAAGTCCTTCAAAACTTCTGCTACATTTTTTTGATTTTTTATCATTGTTAGCTTTTGTGGAAACTCTTTCCTCATTGATCTGGCCTACCTTGAGGTAGGCCTGGCAATGTTATGTTTCGGTATCTGACTTGTTTTCCAGCCTCTGATGCTTCAAGTAACTTTACACTCCAGTCAACGGTGATGAAGATGTTCAAACTTATTACCCATCATTCATTCAAATATCATTGCCCTTTTTGACAAGAATATTTCCATTTCCCAGCACTGCTGAGTATCAAAGATGTGGGAAGTTACTGTTGTCTGGTCACCTTCTTCTAATAAATTCCTCAAGTGATGTCATAGTCTAGCACATAGTCTATTCAATGGCAGTGAGTTATGTGGTGTTCCAGACCCCGCACCCACCCAGCCATTGTCCGATTCTAGAAATTTCTATCAGGGACGATGCATCAGCTATCTTATGTTTTGTCAGCTCTGGTGTCCATTATCTCTTGGTTGCACCTGAAGAGACAAAATCCTATGGAACAGTTGAAGCCAATAGGGATGAGTTTTCCTTGTTGAGTTATGGCAAATAACCTGTTGCTATCTCATGGCCGAAGGGCTGCTATAACTAGCCAAATGCTGAAGCTTGGTGGCAGCACCAAAAAAGCAAATTTTAACAGCCCAGCAATGATGAAACTTAGACCAACTCGCTAGTAATGGCCAAATATTGGCTAATGTGGTATAGGTCATTATGTAGAACTGACTGGGCCGGGAGATTAGGGCAAGTCAGGAAAACAAACACAAAAGTAAAAAATAAAGCTGTAAACAAAGGCTTTAGATTGAAAGATGGGGCAGAAGTCCCACATCACCATTAGCCTATCTTTCAATTTTTTGGGGCTTCAGAACCAGCCTCTATTGGGCTACAGCTCCATGAGCCTTCAACGGCAACCATCTAGGGATTTTCTTCCCCCACTCATCAGCCTAGCTATCGCAGCGACAGTCACAGCCCACGGCTCTCTCCACAGCTCAGTCAACACGGACTCTTATGTCCGGCCCAGTGGGTGTCATCATTGTGTGATGACTGTGGCTCCATCTCTCCCCTCCCTCAAGGGGCTCCGAGTGCGGCATCCACAGCATCTCCAGCTCATGAAACAGAAGATCTGAGCCCAGGAATCAAACCCAGGTCTTCTGCTTAGAAGCGCATGTACTCAATCCACTGCTGTTGGCTGCTGACCAGTGGCTACTTGGGCCCAACAAATACAGGACATGCTGGTTGAGAAGATCACAGCTTTTTTATTATGAGACTGCAAGATCCACCTGCGACGCAAAAGTAGAGAAAAGGCCAAGGTAAAGCCTGCTCTGGAAGTTCAGATAGTCCCTCTATATTCTCCTGGCTCCCAACCTCCTGCAGCCTGTAGTGGATTTGTTGTTTAACAAGATCAAATTCAACCTACCTGGAAGGAACTCAAAAAAAGACGAGAAGATGTAGGGGGGAAACCCTGTTCTTAGCGTTTAGCATTTATGAAGAAGTTATATTCCAGGCTCTTCACACACAGGGTTCGAGGTGGATCACAGAATGATAAAAATATACATAATAAAAGGACAAGGCACAAATATAAAATAGGAAATTATATCATGTCATGCGCATACAATAAAGAAAGAAACTAAGCCATCCTTCAAACAAAATTCCTAACGGAAAAGGCTGTCAGGCTAGATCATAAGCCTGTCTAAAGCGTATTGTGGCTATCAGCAGTGCTAATGTGTGCGGGCAGGGAATTCCACAACCTCGGTAAATTCTGAACGAGCAGGCCTGCTGGGCGCTATTTCTGACAGGGTATAAAGTGCCCGCAGATAAACCACTGTACATAATGCATCACGCCAAATGAGCCCCGCCAATACCAGGATCGGCAGTATCGTGCGGAAATCATGGGGCTACAGGAGAGGACGTACCTGACAATGCGGAGAAAGAGGCAACCTGGAGTCACGTCCCAAATTACGCGCCTGATGAGATATGGGGGGGGATTGTGTAGGCATCGAATTTAAGCGAGGTCGGAAGGTTATTACTCAGCACAATAATCTCAGGTTTTTCCTGATGTTGAGAGGCAATTTGCTGGGAAATAACCAGCGATTTACAGAATTTAAACAGAGGGCAACGGGTTTTTAACGGGTCAGACCGAACTGATGATTTTGGTTTGGAAAATTGGATGTCATTGGCGTAAACAGGGTAGTTTATACAGAGACATGCTAATATTTTATGGGGGGGGGGGGGGGCAAGGTAGATGTTGAACAAAGTTGCAGACCGGGCAGAGCCCTGGAGTACCCCCACTACCGATTACGGTCCAGTTGGAACAGCTATCTCCCACTCTTACTCGTTGGGATCTGCCAAACAGGAACGAAGTAAACCAAGTGAGGCAAGTCTAGTTAGGAGGTCTGGAATACTGCAAAGCAGCGATTAATCCTGTGCCTTCTGTTTTACACCACAACTTTCTATAGTTTTTAATGATCCAAACTGGACAGCGCGTTTCCATAGTAAAACGTACAAAACATTTCACAACATTGAAACCTGCCCAGAGACTGAGAGAGAGACTACAGGCCCTGCTCGCCCCTCCTGCACTTCATGCAGAGGACCAGCCAGATTTTTATAAACTCCTCGGAGACTCGGGGCTGGCCAGTGCCATTTTTTAAAAGGATGCCGGTGGGCTAGGAGGCGAATGGGCGCACATCCCTCCTTCCCCCTTTTGTGATCCAGGACGCCCACAGAAAGGGGTAAGTGGGAGATTAATGGCCCCCATCAGCTTTTTAGGGGTGGGGAAGGTGTCCAAGAAGGTCCTGGCTGGGCTCGGTTCAGGCCTGGGCCCTGGGTTACTGGTGGAGACCCTAGAGAGACCACCGAGAGCCCCACACTAGCGACGGAGGAGGTTTTGTTTTTGCAATGTGCATTCAAAATTAAAATGAAAGGAAAGCCAATCAAATTTCATCGGTCTGCCTTTTGCTCCCTTTTGAAAACGAAACGATTGCATATCCCTACTACGCAGCATTACCAGCAGAAACTCTTTCCAGATGCCCTGTCTGGAGTCAATACCAATATCCTTGCTATACTGGGTACTGAGAGAGAGTCAAGATCCTTTGGCTGGAATGCTTTAACCTTTCTGGCGTGTCCAAGTAATTTGAGCCGGGCCAGTTCATGCAAGCAGGGACTCGGCCCACTGCTGTAGTTAACCCCGAGGTGCCTGCGAGTCTGGACTCTACGCGGTACGAAGTGCATATGCTTTGCTGTGACATTCCCTGTGGACTGGACTTTGTAAATACTCTTCCTTCTGTAAATAAGAGCAGAACTAAAAGGTTGCCGTTTGACCTTAGGCCAGGTCTGCCGGCGAGGAAGAGTTTATCCAACTCCAGAAAGGTCTAGGTCAGCCTTACCCAGTAAATGATTCACCCCCCTGGCTCACCACCACGGCTCACTTAGCACTACCTGCTGGACAGGCTGGGGTGGGGGGGAGCCCCCTCGGATGATGCAGCCCGCCGACCAGGGTCCTCTTCCAATGAGGCGGCTGCAATCTTGTGGCCCTGTAAGAGCCCAGGGGAGTTTCTGCTACCCCTGGAGTGCGTGAGTCCCTCCCATCCCAACTGGTCCCTCATCTCACCCTAAAACCCGTGTCAAAGTAGTATCCCCAACACTAGTTTGCCCACAAGGGGGGTGGAGGTAGGGGCAAAACGTGGTCATTCCAAAAAGCCAGAGACAAGCATTTGCGTTATTATGATGGATGTTAATTGCTTATTTTTCTTGGCAGAGGATTGGGGGGGGGGGGGGGGGCAGAACAAGAGAGGGAGATGGATAAACACGGAGCCATTCAAACAAACCTTGAATTTGGTGTGCACGCATAGTTCACTGCTGATGCAAATCATCCCCTTCATTTTGCAATACACACACACACACACACACACATATATATACACACACACATACATATATATACACACATACCCATAAACATATGAATATACACATATATAAACACACACACATATACATACACATACATATACGCATATACACACATATATATATACACACACATATATATATATTTTTTTTTGGCTTGACCTTATATCTGGACCTAAGGATCTTGTTTTGAGCTTCATTTCATTTCACAACTCCAAGCCATCTGGGAAGTTGAGCTGATCTTGGCTTTCCCCACCTTGCCCACTGCCTCTATAGACCTGCACTATCTGTTTTGCCTGGCACCACAAGTCTCAGCATGCAAAGGGGATAAAGCCTGACCCGGTTGATGAGGCATTGCCAGGTGAACTCCTCCCCTCCACACACCATTCAGTTACACAACAGGACGGTTGGGTGGCAAGCTGGTTAGCTCCATATTAGCGCCTCTGCTCAAAGCCTGGATGTAATCAGCAATTAGCGTCTTGCAATCCACAACATTCGCCATCCTCGTTATGCAATGTCATGAAATTGACTTTACCTCCTTTGGGTGTTTCTCAGCGGATGCTGCAGCTGGAAAACAGGAAACCCCAAGGTCAAAAGGGTCATGCGACCTTCCTGCAGTCCACGCTGCTCTTCCAGGGTCGATGCAGGGCAGACTTGCCACCACAGTGATGAATATCCTAAAGACACACTCCAACCCCCACCTTAGAGGGCGCCCTGGTTTCAAGAGAGGGGGGGCAACACCAACGCTCGTGCTTTGCATCAAGTCTCTGTTCTTTCCACAAAGTCCCTGCTGCTTTGTGATGTTTGAGCTACAAGTCCCTGGTCACATTATTGTCCCCTTAGCCTGAGGAGCACTGTTCATATCTGCTTCAATAAGAAGATTGCATGCGAAATCCCAGAGTGTAATTGTATTTCTCCTTGTTTCTCAGGGAAGTGGCCCCAGTTCTGTCACTCTTTCAGCATATGTAAGTCCCTGTGACCTCCTTCAGCAGCTCAGTGGGCCCTCTTTGTATCTTTCCTAACATCTGGAGACTCTTTTTGGACAGATGCCAAAAACTGAACTCCCATACTCTGCGAGTGGCTTGAGAGTCACCAAATTGAACTCCCATATTCCGCGTGTGGCTTGAGTCACCAAACTGAACTCCCATACTCTGCGTGTGGCTTGAGAGTCACCAAATTGAACTCCCATACTCCGCGTGTGGCTTGAGAGTCACCAAATTGAACTCCCATACTCCGCGTGTGGCTTGAGAGTCAATTCTCGTGGGAGGAGGTAGGAAGGGGGTCCTCTGTCCCCATTTAATGCATCCCAATGTGTGCCCGGGTTCGGCTCCCACCACCTTGGCTCTCCTCACCCCTGGTTGATGGTCAGACATGCCTGGGGTAAATTTTAGCAAGTGGAGACACTCTCAGAGCATCTTGCACCAGGCCCAAGAGCGTTCACCCACATTACCTCTCATCTGCTACAGGCTATTGCCTTAACTATACAGAGAGGGACCTTCATTCTCGGTTTTTGCTGTACAGTAGTTTTTCTAGGGGATTTATCAGTGTTTATTATAAGAACACAAAAAACAGGAGAAAATCAGCATTACAAACGGCTTGTCATTTTTCCAGGTAAATATCCATTACAACTTTTAAGGTCTGCAAATGAAGGCCTGTTAGAAATGCCACCCTTCAGACATGCTCATTCAGAATTTACCAAAAAGACAGAGCTTTTTCAATTGTAGAAGCCAGAAAACAAAAAAATCTAGTAAGCAGATTAGGATACTAGACTGGGGTTTCCCAAACCTTTTGTGAAGACGTGAATGTAACTTTCAAAATCGACGGCATCTCTCTCCTCGCCTTCCTTCAGCATCCCCTCCTCTTCTCCCCAGTATTTCTCCTGTCCCTTCTCTGCTTCCTCCTTACTCCCCCCCCCCCCCCAGCCTCTCTCTTTTCCTCACCACTCCCAATGCCCCCTTCTCCCTCCTGCAGTGTGGGCATGCGGTGGTGAGCCTGCCATGCTTGCGCACGCTGCCCCCACCCTTGTTTTGCTGCCCTCCCAGTTCCCGCCCATGCCCCACTGAGATACTGCGGGCCTGCAGCTATGCTTTGGAAACTGGAGTGAAAAATCAGTTTTATCAACTGAAAACCGAGGACCCTACAACATGGCATTTAAGCCCAGCATGCTTTATGAAGGGCACTCTTCCAGCTTTTGCTTTAGGCAGGTCATTTTGGGGTTTTGTTTTTTGGGGGAGTGGAGATCCTTCCATGGACCGGTCCAACCCCGGAGGAGACTGAGGCTGCAGCAGCGAGAGAGTTAAGCTTTGCTTACCTGCAGCAGAGGAGCCAGAGGTGTGTGAGCCCGGCCCTGCCCTCTCTGTTTTGCTTTCTAAGCCTGCGGTGAGTCAGGGGGGGAGGGTTTACAGGGAAGCTTAGAAAAAGAGAGAGCGAGGGAGCAGCCGGGAGAAAGGAGTCCTCGGGTGACAGCACGACTGGCCGGCCCCGGACCCCGACCCCGACCCCCCTTCCAGGTGAGTGAGTCGGCAGTGCGCGGAGCTCCCGGCAGCTGGACAGGTCCTGGTTTACAAAACCAGATCCCACTATGGGCTGAGCAGGACGCGGATCAAGGTACAGGGTTAGCTTGGGAGCTGCAGTCACGCGGGGAGTTGGGGGCCGAGCACGAGGCGCAAGGGTCTGCGATTATACTGAGGGGCCTGGGACTGCAGGGCTCACTGGATGCGCCCGGCTCGCCCTGCCTCCCTCCTTGGACTCGAGACCGCAGGCCTGGCCTCCATTTAAATTTCGCTCTGCAAGCGCAGGGGCCGGGGAAAGCGGGCCAGCGCTTCCCACGCATGCGCGCCTGAGTGTCTGTCTGTCCGTCCGGGGGGGGGCTTCTCTGTCCCAGCCCAGGCTTAGTGCAGCTTCTTCTCCTGCCCCTGGGGAGGGAGGGCTTTCTGCCAGTACAGAAGGTCAGCCCATTTGTGGCCTCCCTGGCTTATTTGGAGGGGGGTTTGGGTGTCTCTCTCTTGTCTGTGAGCAGAGGTGGTCTCTGCCTACACCTGACAGTGCTACAAACAATGTCAGCAATGAGGAAGCCTCCTTTCCGAAGAGGCCCTTGGCTGGCTCACGATTTCCGGCAGAGATGTTTTGTGCTTTAGAGCTAGTGGCAGGGCCCTTCCTAAGGCACACGGACTTGCCCATCTTTTAAATGATCTGAAATGACAAGATCAGGCCGTGTCCATTTCCACCAGGCCTCCCTTAACACCCAGGCAACCCAAACATAACCCCCCCCCCCCCCCCTGTATGCTTCACCATCGGGCCAGACTTGACCTTGGATCCTTTCCCATGGGAAAGGATCCCATGGGAGCCTTGTTCTTAACCATTAACACCCTTTTAAACTTAACCACTGGAACCAGATTCAAAACAAGGCTGCACCACGCCTTTCTGTCTGGAAGAGATTTCTGAGTACCCTGGGCGAAACGGTGACAGGACCCGACAGGCCCGTGCCCTGGTTTTAAACGTAGGCTGCTCCCCTTCCAAGCTTTGAAAGCCTTTGTGTGTGTGTGTGTGTGGTGTTGTCGCTTCCTTGCTGCCATTTCCCAGCATCGGCCTGAATGGAAAAGCTCGCCTCTTGAGCCACGGTTCGGAAAGAGCCACACCAGCGCGGGATATCGAAGGGGGAAACGGCTGGGGAGCAGGGGAGGGAAGGCAGAAATGCAGCGGGGCCCAGGTGGCCCGTGCAGGGCAGACCTGGGCCTAGCTCTTCATTGAGCAGGTGGCCGCAGGACCCTCCACCACCCTCCATCCTCGTGCCGAGAAGCAAGATCTGGCCAGGTGAAATTCTGACAGCCAGCGCAAAACCAAAACCACGGGTTTTCCCGGGACTTGTTTCGTTTCCACCACTGAATTGGCTGCATTCTAGTTCCTGATGCACCACAAGCACGGGGGGGGGAAAGTGCATCAGAATCCAGCGTAGGAAAGGACTGTGAATAAATTATTGCTGCTCAGGCAGACGTGAACCCTTCATCCCCTTGTCCCCTACCCGAGGGGATTTTCCAGAAAATGGGGATAAGTAGGCAATGCCCGCATAGTTTGGAGGATGCCAGATGGTAGCAATAAAATCAGTTCCTGCCCTATGATAAAAATCGTTTTTTGTAAATTGTAGCACAAACCACACCACCGCAATTTGGTCGATCGACCCACACTGCCCGATGCGGCAAACCATCACACCAAGGATGTAGCATGTATTTTTGCGGATTAGATGCCATGCAAAATAGATAAACCAGGAAGCAGTGCCCCTGCTGCTACCTGTACTTGACTTGCTCAAGGTCAGAAAGTGACCGAGGGGGTCTCCAGGTATCAGAGCCTCCCGCCTGGACCCATGCAAGTGATGTCCTCATGCTCACATGTTTACATTTAATCTGGACATAGGGAGGCTAACTTTCAATAGTGTGCACAAATGGGTGCATACACACACAAGTAAGTGCTTAAAGTGACTCCTGCATAAGAACATTAAGAAATTGCCATGCTGGGTCAGACCAAGGGTCCATCAAGCCCAGCATCCTGTTTCCAACAGAGGCCAAACCAGGCCACAAGAACCTGGCAATTACCCAAACACCAAGAAGATCCCATGCTACTGATGCAATTAATGTTCACTGTACATCAACCAACCTCTTCCCTCCAATAATGAATCATACACCTACACCAATGCAAGGGACAACTAGTGCTCTGGTGTTGCTTATGTACGGTGGCTATGTTAAAGGACTACCCATTTGGTGGGTGCCCTTATCTTTCGCCCCGTCTATTATTCTTTATTATCTCAATTTTTTGTAAATCCCTTTTTTTTTTTTTAGTTTTTTAGAACGTCAGTGATTGTCATAAAAAAACCCCTAATTGCCCGTTTTTTCGAGGCGACCCGCTATTTGGTGTATATATACTTATCCAGGCAGCCGTCTCAAATTCTTCTCACGGGTACGCGTCTGCTAGCCCGACATGGGCCATGTTTCGGCACTTCTGTGCCTGCTTCAGGGGCTACGGGTGGGGTAACGCTGTGTCCGAACAGGTACACAGTAGCTGTTTGAATTTCCAATTATGTGATGACCATACTTCTGCGTGGACACGGAGGAGTTGGCGCCGTCCACGCAGAAGTATGGTCATCACATAATTGGAAATTCAAACAGCTACTGTGTACCTGTTCGGACACAGCATTACCCCACCCGTAGCACCTGAAGCAGGCACGGAAGTGCCGAAACATGGCCCATGTCGGGCTAGCAGACGCGTACCCGTGAGAAGAATTTGAGACGGCTGCCTGGATAAGTATATATACACCAAATAGCGGGTCGCCTCGAAAAAACGGGCAATTAGGGGTTTTTTTATGACAATCACTGACGTTCTAAAAAACTAAAAACAAAAAAAAGGGATTTACAAAAAATTGAGATAATAAAGAATAATAGACGGGGCGAAAGATAAGGGCACCCACCAAATGGGTAGTCCTTTAACATAGCCACCGTACATAAGCAACACCAGAGCACTAGTTGTCCCTTGCATTGGTGTAGGTGTATGATTCACTGATGCAATTAATAGCAGTGGCTATTCCCTAAGTAAACTTGATTAATAGCCATTAATGGACTTCTCCAAGAACTTATCCAAACCTTTTTTGAACCCAGCTACACTAACTGCACTAACCACATCCTCTGGCAACAAATTCAAGAGCTTTATTGTGTGTTGAGTGAAAAAGAATTTTCTCTGATTAGTCTTAAATGTGCTACTTGCTAACTTCATGGAATGCCCCCTAGTCCTTCTATTATTCGAAAGTGTAAATAACCGATTCACATCTACTCTTTCAAGACCTCTCATGATCTTAAAGACCTCTATCCTATCCCCCCTCAGCCGTCTCTTCTCCAAGCTGAACAGCCCTAACCTCTTCAGCCTTTCCTCATAGGGGAGCTGTTCCATCCCCTTTATCATTTTGGTTGCCCTTCTCTGTACTTTTTCCATCGCAACTATATCTTTTTTGGGATGCGGCGACCAGAATTGTACACAGTATTCATTTTAAATACCATGCATCTCCTCCCCCCAACTTATGCACACATCCTCAAAAGCAGTGGTGCGAGGGATCCGTAAAGTTTTTACACCCATGTTTATAAAAGTATCTATGTATATTTCATATATGTATATTTCAAATACTAAATAATGGTGACGTGCATGGAATAACCTGGAACTGATGCACACACGTAGCTTGCGTCTGAAATTGTGGGCATCGGTTTACCCAGACCTTCCACCACGTAACTGAGTCTCCCCAGCACTTGCCCCAAACAACCCTAAAAACTGCAGGTGACTCAGACAGGTGTGACAGCACGTGTGCGCAAGCCTGGCAACGTACGCGTGAGAATGCCACCTTTTTGCGTGTCCTTCCGGAACCCTCTCCGGAACACCCTCAAAACGCTCGACGGTGTGGTGGCGGCGGCAGCAGCACACGCCAACCCCGGGACTTGGCCCGCCTGAAGGCTACTCCCGCGCAAATACACACAGCCCGCGTGAGTCTTTGACAATGAACCCCTTAGGGGGGGGCATTTCAGTGGGTAAAAGGCATTCTGCACCCATCTGCAAGCTGGCACCCCATATATGGGGAAGGAGAAGCCTGGTGTTATCCCCATTCCCGGGAGAAAACCACGCCCTTTGGATTTTCAAACTTGTGCTCGGAAATAAGTATCCGCAGGAAAAAAAAAAAGGTGCAGATCTCTCTGCGATTTTCAAAATCAAAATGCATGTTGGAGATTGGGACAAACACCCTGGATAAAAAGAGTACCCGGGGGACTTGGCCGCAAATGTGGGAGGTTTGGAAAAAAAATGTCCCTTTAAACCGTCATCCCACCCATCATCCAGGCTCGCAAAATGAATCTCTTGCCATGCCCAGTCTGATCTGGGGAGGTAGGAGGTGGGGCTTCATAGTTCAAACGTTTAATTAATTTAATTAAAAACAAAACAAAACACATTTATATGCCCCCAATCCATAGTTGGATCTGACCCTCTGCTGCACAGTTTGCTAGCAGCTGGGAATTGCCACCTACAGAGAAGTTAATGATGGAGGTTATTGTCTGTATGCTGGGGGATAGATAGGAACGTTGTCCTTGGAGGATTTACAAGGAAAAAGCTGTTTACTTCTGCTGACAAGGACCTTTCACAGGCTTCCCTGGCAGCTTCATTCCCCGTTGCTCAGGGCAATTGGGAGAGGCCGCTGCTGATTCTGGATCTCCCACAGATAAGTGCCAACGTTTTCTCAGCCTAGGGAACCATGCCCTACAGCACCTCCTGCTGGGAGAGGCTGGCA
The DNA here is from genome assembly GCF_901001135.1 of Rhinatrema bivittatum. Taxonomy (NCBI): domain Eukaryota; kingdom Metazoa; phylum Chordata; class Amphibia; order Gymnophiona; family Rhinatrematidae; genus Rhinatrema; species Rhinatrema bivittatum. Next base: position 19,133,050 of record NC_042630.1, read on the forward strand.
CTGCAGGTGCTCTTGGCCTTAGCTGCCAGGCGGGTAAGATACGGGAAGGGAACTGCTGATGCCACACTGCTGTCCTTGGGGCACTGTGTGTGCACGGGGAAAAAAAAGAGGACGGAAATGAATCACACGGGAGATACCAAGATGTGCCAGGAAGCTTTGCCACCCAAGCTCAGGGGTGAGGGGAGTGGGGGGGCCTGCACAGGTCTGGGGAGCAGGGTGGGGCAGGACTGAAGGGCTGCCCCCCTCCCCGCCGGCTGAGGCAGAGATCTTGCTGGCCTGCATAAAAGTCTCTCTGCTATGCCCCGGAGCCTCTTGCATCGAAAGCTTGGCCAAGAGAGCAAGGTTTGTCATGGGTCACCCTCGCTTAGCCGGCAGAAAAAGCTCTGGCACCGCTCCAGTTTTTTCCAGCACCTGCAGTGTCAGCCCCGGTTCAGATGCACTACCCCCCCCCCCCCCCCTCAGCGAGCAGCAAAGACATCCATTGGAAAAGATGACCAGGGGTCAAGCTGTAAAGCTGGATGGGGGCAGGGAGGCTCGGAGCCTGCGTTACTTAGCCCCCCCCCCCCCCCCCAGAGCATCTTGGCCAGCGCTGTGTACACAGATGATGCACGCTTGATAATAAGCATTTATTAATCACAGCTAGGCTCAGCTCTATTGTACTGCTAGGTAGGTGGGGCACGCTCCCAGCCTCACTTGGTATCACTCCCTAGTCCAAGCCATGACTTAACCATGAGTTATCGCCGTTAATCACCGAGATGTGGCAAAGGGTTAATTTTGCAGCCGTGCAGAATTAGCATTTCTTTCGCTCAAGAGTTTAAATAAATAAATAGAAGTATTTGTTGAGAGCAGAGCTGCTGTAAGGGGATGGCCTCTGGCTCTCACTGCAACCAAATTCTATAACGGGGGGAGGGGGGAGATCATAACCAGGAGAATCGGGAATCCCACCCGTCTCCCGTCATCCGTCACGCGGAAATACAGCAACTGTGGCAACGGATGAGGGCTCCCCAACCCCATCCACTCTTCCTGCTGGGTCACCACACTTTTCCTCCAGGCCTCTCCTTCTCTTGCCCCTTAATCCCAACCTCCCCTGGATCTGCCCCAAGCGTGTTTGAATCCTGTCACCATTTTGGGCATTATCCCTTAGCATTTCTCTGTCTACGTCACAAGGGATAAATTGCAGGAGGACCTTGCGAGTCTGGAAGATTGAGCATCTAAATGGCAGATGAAATTTAATGTGGAGACGTGCAAGGTGTTGCATATAGGGAAAAATAACCCATGCTATAGTTATACAATGTTAGGTTCCATATTAGGAGATACCATCCAGGAAAGAGATCTAGGCGTCATAGTGGATAATACTTTAAAATCATCGGCTCAGTGTGCTGCGGCAGTCAAAAAAGCAAACAATGTTGGGAATTATTAGAAAGGGAATGGTGAATAAAACAGAAAATGTCATAATGCCTCTGTATCACTCCATGGTGAGATTGCACCTTGAATATTGTGTGCAAGTCTGGTTGCCACATCTCAGAAAAGATAGTTTCTCTGAAGAAGGTACAGAGAAAGGCAACCAAAATGATGAAGGGCATGGAATGGTTCCCCTATAAGGAAAGGCTAAAGAGGTTTGGAGAAGAGACAATGGAGGGGGGATATTTTGGAAGTCTACAAAAATCAGATAATAGGATGACTAGGGGGCACGCCATGAAGTTAACAAATAGCACATTTAAAACAAATCAGGGAAAATTATTTCACTCATCGCACAATTAAGCTCTGGCATTCATTGCCAGAGGATATGATTAAGGCAGTTAGCTTAGCTGGGTTTAAAAAAAAAGGTTTGGACAAGTTCCTAGAGGAGAAGTCCATAAACTGCTATTAGGGAATAGCTAGCTACTGCTTATTACCAGCATTAGCAGAACAGAATCTATTTAATGTTTGGTACTTGCCAGGTTCTTATGGCCTGGATTGGCCACTGTTGGAAACAGGATGCTGGGCTTGATGGACCCTTGGTCTGACCCAGTATGGCATGCTCTTGCACTGTTATTGGTGGACTGGAAAATTTAGGGAGGTCATCCCAGGACTCCCCATTCTTGTCCTGGGGACCTCCCCCCCCCCCCCCCAGCCAGCTAGGTTTTCAGGATATCCACAATGAATATGCATGAGATATATCTGCATATACTTTTTTTTTATTTTTTTTTTAATTTCCGGATTCTAAGCATGGGGCATACAGGTTCCTCCCTCAGCTCTAGGCCCAAAAGCATGATGCCATCATAAATAGCATCCCCGTGCCCCCTCCCACCCAGGGGGGAGATGCCTCTCTGTGCTGCGACTCACCCGAAGGCAGGGTAAAAGAACTGAGGTGGCAGTGTTTGCGGGCACCTCTTACCTTTCCACGACGACAGCTGGGACTCTTCCTAATAGTTCCCCCCAGTTCCTCATGCCCCTTCCCCCACCTCTTCTAGGGTCGTACCCCTCTACTGTGCTCCTCCCCCCACCAGTTGGCACTTTCTGCCAGGATGCCTCCTCATGCTTGCCCTCCTTGTGACCTCGGCCGCTTCGCTTCCTCCAGGGCAGGCTCTTTCTCCTCCCTCCTCACGTGTGGGCCTGGCCTGCCTGACAAAGAAAAAGCAAAACGCTTCCTTGTTTTTGTTTAAATCTGGGCAGGGCGCACGGCAGTTTCGGAAGTCCCAGGCACACATGGCACCGGCGCACGTGAGGGAGCGAGGGCCTGGACCGCTAACCAAACACGGTCAGCAGGGCCCCTGAGGAAAAACGAGTGACGGAGAGGCAGAAACGGGAAGCTGACGAGGCAGAGAGAGGGCAGAACATGTTGAGGCCTGTTTGTGTGTTCTCCTGCCCTCTCTCTGCTCGGGGCTGTCCCCCCCCCCTGGCTGCTGAAATTCCTGGCCCGGGCATGTGTACAGAGCCCGTGAGCCACTGGATGGCGGCCAGGACGAGAGACCATTGGGTTTGGAAGGGCAACAGGGAGGACTCGGCCTATGGTTCCCATGCAGCCAAGTCTGCATCCCTGTGACCCCCCCCCTCGTCGCGGGAGGGGGGGTGGGAAGGGAAAGACAGGATCCGGGTCATTAAGAATAGATTGATACAGTTCCTGGGTTTTCTCACTTTCTCAAAAAAAAAACCCCAAAATCGGTCCATAAATACAATGGGCAAAGCCTGCCCCCGACCCGACTTTAGAGGGGCGCATCCTAGGCCTGCAGAGTTTCCTATCCATATTTTGCAGTTCCTACCCAGAACTTGTCCCACCTGAAGGGGATCCTGTCTGGCACCCTCTCGGGTCAATAAAACAAGAGAAGAGGAGTCTCGCCCGAGCGAGAAAGTATTGAAGAGGTGGTGGTATCGTTTTAACGGTCTGAGCAAATTCGTGTGGGCACGGGGATAGGAGCCTCCAGAAGCTAATGGCTTGATTTCTTGGGGTTGGTCACAACTTTGAGAGGATCCTTTCAATCATCGCTCCTTCTTAAAACATGCTCGTCCTTACTTGTCACACTCTCTTCTCCTCCCTGTGCTTATTCTCCACAGTCTCTCTCTCTCCCCTTTGCCACTTTTTCCATACTTCATGGAATTCAAGAAGATCTGGAACAGGCACAGAGGATCCTCAGTGGTGGGGGAGTGAGGGGTAAAGCCTGGGACGGGTGCAGAGGATCCTCAGTGGTGGGGGAGTGAGGGGTAAAGCCTGGGACAGGTGCAGAGGATCCTCAGTGGTGGGGGAGTGAGGGGTAAAGCCTGGGACAGGTGCAGAGGATCCTCAGCTGCTGGGGAGTGAGGGGTAAAGCCTGGGACGGGCACAGAGGATCCTCAGCTGCTGGGGATTGAGGGGTAAAGCCTGGGACGGGCACAAAGGATCCTCAGCAGTGGGGGAGTGAGGGGTAAAGCCTGGGACGGGCACAAAGGATCCTCAGTGGTGGGGGAGTGAGGGGGTAAAGCCTGGGGCAGGTGCAGAGGATTCTCAGCGGTGGGGGGGGTGAGGGGTAAAGCCTGGGACGGGCACAAAGGATCCTCAGTGGTGGGGGAGTGAGGGGGGTAAAGCCTGGGGCAGGTGCAGAGGATTCTCAGCGGTGGGGGAGTGAGGGGTAAAGCCTGGGACGGGCACAAAGGATCCTCAGTGGTGGGGGAGTGAGGGGGTAAAGCCTGGGGCAGGTGCAGAGGATCCTCAGCGGTGGGGGAGTGAGGGGTAAAGCCTGGGACGGGCACAGAGGATCCTCAGCGGTGGGGGAGTGAGGGGGTAAAAGCCCGAGGTATTAGTTCGCCATCACAGTCCATGCTTCTAAAATACTTCTCACCTCCTCTCTTTGATCCTTCCCCCCCTCCCCTTCTTGGTTTCCTCTGATAGGCTCTGTCACAGAGCAAATGATGGCAGAAGATAACCAAGTTGACCCATCCAGTCTGCCCCACTGCAATTCCTCCACTGTCTTCTCTTCCGTTGCCTCTCCGACCAGCACCTCTCCTTCACTTTTTATTCATTCATTCACACTCAATATCCCATCAATTCCAAGACAAACAAAAATGGCCCGGTGGCAGCTGATGAGCATTTTAAAACGTTAAAATGGCAACGTACCGGCCATGAGCAGAAAATTACATCAGCGAAACCCGGCAGAATTCTAAAAAAAAAAAAAGACAGGTACCCGCGAAACCGAGAACATCAAAGTAAGGCCAGTGCTGCTCTCAGCTCCTCTCCCACCCCCTCGCTGGTTTTCCTGGAAGCAGTTTTTCTTCTTCTCTCTTTTCTGCAGAATGCCCCGTGGCTCGTGGAGCCGAGCTCGCTCCGCATTCCTGCGACGCGCGTCAGCGTGGAGAGCATCCATTCCAGCGGGGCTACGGGCCTGCCGGAGAGGGTTTCATCTTTTGGTTTCGGAGGTTTCGGCTGAGCCGGCGCCGTGAATCGGCAGCGCCACTACGCTGGGAGGCTCATCTTTGTAATAACCCGCGATCTTTATTTCCCCCCCCCCCCCCCATCCTGGGTCTGCCTTCACGTTAGGCTTCCTCGGGTCTTCGTCTTCCTATGGAAACCTGGACGGTGTGGGCGGAGGGGGGCGCCTGCCCGTGTGCCCCGCTGGACGGGTCGCGACCTCCTTCCACCAGAGTCTAAGCTCCTGCTGGAAGCCCTGCCAGCTCTTTCGGCCTCTGTAGCTTTCACTGGAAGTCTGCTCCGGACGTCTATTCCTTCCGGGCCTCCTTCGCGTTGACGACCTCTTGTCCTTGAGTTTCTCCTGTTATGGAAGACGACTTCCTTTTGGGACTTTGTTCCAGCCTGCGAGGTATTCTGGGACTGTAGCTCTGGTTTCCCTTTCCAGGGCAGTTCTTCAGTGTCCTCGGTCTCTCTCGGTCGTGCAGACCACGTAGGGGGCCCTCCTTGGAATCACTTCCACCAGACCGGCTCCCCTCCTCGCTCCCTATCGGACCTGACAAAAAGGGGGGGGGGGGGGTAGGAGTCCACCGGAAGATGTCAAGCCCCCATCTTATCCCCACCTAATGACCGGGGGGGGGGGGGGCAGAAGTGAGCGCAAACTGAGATGCTGCAATAGGACCGGCAAAAGGGTCAAAAACAGAGCAGCAAACAGGGTTTACGCTAGCCCCTCCCTCCCATCCCCTTCAGCATCTCAGAACTTTGTCGGTCCCCTTCAAAAGGGGCTTCGGCGGCAGGGGGACCAGTGCCTGCTATTCCTTGGAATAAGAAAACAGAGAAGTGAAAGTCTTGTTTGGTTTTGGGAGGGGGATCTCCTCTGCTTTGTGTTGCCACGAGAGGCAGTGAAGGCCCAGGATTGCAGCCTGCAGGATCCTCCTTGCTTGGGACCTCATCCAGGCCCATCCCCCCCCCCCCCCCCCCCCCCCCCGCTATGGGCCTCTCTGCCCCTTTCACGTTGCTCTCTCTCTTCTTGCCTCTTCCCTCCTTTCTCTGCCACCCCCCTCCCTACTACTTCTCTCCTCCTTTCACCCGTCCCTAGCATTTCCTCCTCTCCTTCCTCCCTCCTCCACCCCTTTGCTTCTCTCTTCTCTCTTCAGATCTCCAGGCCCATCCCCTCAGAACCTGTTTCTCCACCTGCGGGCTCAACTTTCCTCTGCTAGGCACATTTTCCAATTCATATCACAGCCCTTCTCCCCCCCCCCCCCCCCCCCCCTCTCAGCTCAAGTGTGCTCAGGACATTTAAGAAAGGTTTTTGGATGAAGGCTTTGCCTGCTCACCCCCAAGTCGATCGAATAGGCCGAGTCGGTCCTGGTTTATCTGGTCCCACTGCATGCATGGAGCTGTACTTCTGATGATCTAAGGGAAGTCAATGGAATAATCAGAAATGCAACTCCATGCACGCAAAGGGGATAAAACCTGGACTGACACAGCCCGGGCGAGTTGGCAAGTCTTACCGGAGCTTGTCACACCAACTCTAACCCTTGTGATCCCTGGCTGATACCACCGGATCTAGAAACGGTGAATTATTGTGCGGGGGAGAGAACCCGCTTCTCCGCAGCCTGCAGTGCCTGTGATTGGGCCAGACAGGACGGCCATCCAGGAACTGGGAAATGACGTGCACCACCGCCTGCTCATCTGTACCGTCGGGGATGGATTCCTGAAAACCCACTGTAAAGGCGGCGGCAGAACCGCAGCAAGGCCGATGGAAAAGCCACTAGAACGAACCTCAAGGGCCAGACGTGATGGGAGCTTGGAAAACGTACTGGAAGGCAGTGTTTCTTCCAGAGAGCGAGAAGAAGCTCCAGGACAAGGGAACCATCCCGAGAAGCTGAAGAGAGGGAAGGCTGGAGAGCGTGGGGAAGCTCCTGCCAGCAGAGGTGATGAAAGCTAAACCAGCGGCGGGCTTCAAGCCTGGGACAGATGCAGAGGGAGGGAAGGAGAGCACCGATGGAGTAAGACCTGTGATAGCCAGGCAAAATAGACAGACCGCGCCCATCAGCTAGTTCTTAGGTTTCAACAGGGTTGGTGTTAAAACAGCATCACACAACCACTCCAGGAGACCCGGAGGTCCATACTCAGCCACTGTGCGGCTTGGCTGCCAATTTAGCCCATATACAGGCCGATACAGTACAGTGTGCTCCGATGGAGCGCACTGTTAACCCACGATTGGACACACGTTTTCGACACGCTAGCGTTACCCCTTATTCAGTAAGGGGCCGAAAACGCGCATCCAACCCCCCTGAACCTAATAGCGCCCGCAGCATGCAAATGCATGTTGATCGCCATATTAGGTATTCCTGCGTGATTCAGAAAGGAAAATGTGCAGCCAAGCCACACATTTTACTTTCAGAAATTAGCGCCTAAATTTCTTCGGGCACCGGGAAAGTGCACAGAAAAGCAGTAAAAACTGCTTTTCTGTGCGCCCTCCGACTTAATATCATGGCGATATTGAGTCTGAGGTCCCGAAGGGTAAAAAAAAAAATAAAATTTGAAGTCTGCCCACAGCTCGAAAACCAGACGCTCAATTTTGCCGGCGTCCGGTTTCCAAACCCGTGGCTGTCAGCGGGCTCGAGAACCGATGCCGGCAAAATTGAGCGTCGGCTGTCAAACCCGCTGAGGACTGCTCCGGTCCAAAAGGAGGCGCTAGGGACGCGCTAGTGTCCCTAGCGCCTCCTTTTACCTGTTTTTTCCGCCGGACCTAATTTGCATACTGAATCGCGCATACAGGAGAGCAGCCTGTGCGCGTGCCTCTCCCGCAGACTTTACTGTATCGGCCCGATAGCAATGTGACCATCCTTCTGAACATATCTGGCTAAATTTAGGGCAACTCTACAGGCCGACCTGAGTTAGGCAGATAACTCAGCTTCTCCCAGTTATGCCCCTCCCCCCCGAATGCTAGAATTTAGCCGGACAAATGCTTTTGAATATGGATCTCAGTGTCTTATAGGGTCTTGCAGCTCACTTCCTTTATCAGGTCCAACCTCCCAAGTTCTCCTTTCTGACTCATTCTCGGCAAATCCCCATTAAATGACTGCCCCCCCCCCCCCCCCAGTCGACTCTTAGTGTCGCTTGTGTGTAGAGAAACGGTGGCGGATGGTGCAGGGCGGCACACGGCGTGACTCACGGCTATTGCAGTCTCTGTAGCAACCCGCTGCGAATAATCAGTGCAAATTATACCTTCTGCTGCTACCAGCTCAGCCCTGAGCACTCGGGCAAAAGAATGCAACATAGGGTGACTCCCAAAATTAAGAGTCAATCGGAAAAAAACACAATGGGCGAGGCACCTTAATGAGCACAGTCCGAGGTGAGAAGAAATAAAAAAAGTGTCACAGCCGTGGGAACTGCAATCCACAGGATGGACCGTCACCCACACACACACAGGCCCCTCTGCCACAGGACAGGTTCAGCGCGAGCTTCTCTCTGGCACACGGACATACAAGGAATGTGAAGTGCTCTGCGTCGTGTGTGGTGGTCTTTTGGCTTCCTCGTTCTGCCAGTTACGTGGAGCGCCACGGCCAGATTTAAGAGCACGGCACAGCCACGGGTTAGGAAACTGGACGCTCGCTAATCGAGTTTCCCTTTTCCTAACCTGACTGCCGGCGCACTTTTTTTTTTTAAATTATTTTTTGTTAAAGGTTCTCCCCCTTAATATTGGAGGAAGTACAGAAAAGCAGTAGCTGGGCCCCCAAACTCTGGAACTTCGTGCCTGAAGAACCAAGAATAACATCGGATAGAAAGAATTTCACGCCCGACCTGAAAACCCGGCTCTTTAAAAAAAAAAATTGCCTACCACGTAAAGCCTTAGCATTCAGATTACCTAATTGATAAACAAGATGCTCTGGAAAATATCCCTCTGGAATTATTTGCTATTAATAATCCTTTACTATAAATGCGAGTTTACCTTGTATGTTATTTTTATCTAACGAATGTTTTTATGTAACCAGCTATGATCTTGTGAACTTCACGGGGAATGATGGTATACAAAATATTTACATAAATAAATAGCAGTGTTTTCTGCTTTTCTGCACACTTTTTGGACAGTTAATTTTCGCAGGTTAAAATATGCACGTCAGGTGCAAATATTTTTTTTTTTTTTGCATCACGGAAGAATAGCTAATAGCCTCATCAACTTGCATTTGCATGTAATGAGTTCTATTAGCATCGCGGGGGGGTTTGGACGCTCTAATCCCCTGATAGCATAAGGGGGTTGTGGACGCGCGTCCAACCACAGGTTAACCAGCGTGCTCGGCTGAGCGCACAGTATTGCATTGGGCCTGTATGAGCAGTAGATCTGAGCTGGATGCCTGGCCATTGTAGCAAATCGTTCACAGCCCTGCGTACAGTTAGTTGTGCTGGGCAAATAAGGAGCCCCGCCCTCACACGTTCATTCCTAAATCCAAAATATCTTCAGATGAGGCGGCGGGGGCTGCCAGATACAAGGGGCAAGGAAAGAGAGCGACCCTGAGGGCACGAATTGCCCTGGGAGAGGAGGGACGTTGTGGGAATGTCGATTTGAGGAATTTCCCCACGGGAACTCCTTATGCACACTGTAGCACTGACGAGGTAGAAAGGAAGACAGGATCGCGTCTTCCTTTCTACCTCGAGTCCACGTGCGAGTCCACGTGTGAGGGTTTTATTCGTCTGTTTCTGTAAGCGAATGTCTGGGAGCCCAAGCCAGAGGGTCTGCACCCGAGGACACCCGCGTCAGAGAGAACCATGGGATGGGCAGCTGGGCATCGTTATGTAAGCTCTCAGGAGAAGGCACCTACTGTTGCCACTGTGCTGCGCTCACTGTACGTACAACTGTCTCACCCCCGTGCTTCTCTGCACTTGAGCAGGATCTGGGAGAACTGTTGGCCAGGCAGGAACTGAATGAGTCGCGGGGTGAGCGGGGAGACCACACAGAGCACGGGAGACTAGGAGCGCTAATCTCCCGCCAGGAACCGGAGCGACCCGGAGAAGCAGGAGGCCACGGCGATAGGCAGCTCTCCCTAGGACAACTGTGCTAAGGGCCTGAACCAGACAGAAGCACTCTTTCAACTTTGCACCCGTCCAGGGCACCTTTTCAGTTGGGTTTAGCCTCTAAAACCTGTGCTTGCTTTTCTAACTCCCGATGCGTTTGCATACATCAGGAATTAACTCCATTTTTAGTGCTTGAGCAAAACGTGCAGGCTAAAATCTAGCTCGCGTTTTGCACTCCCGTTTTATTACATCAGCCCCTCTGTGACCCCCGACCATGCTGCTTTATCTTCCCCTCCTCACGCCGTAAGCTCTTTGAGGCAGGGACCTCTCATACCCATATGGGTATTTTGGCTTCATTTGCTGGAGTCGGAGGAATTGCCCAGCCTGTCTCCTCCTCATTGTTCTCCCTTTTCTCACACAGATTTTTTCACCAGCTGACTCTCCTCCCGCCATGGTCCCAGACGAGGGCACGGAGTGGCTCCTGCAGCTGCTGAGCGAGATCCAGCTGGAACAGTTTTTCACCAAAATCCGGGATGAGCTGCAAGTGACGCGCCTGGCGCACTTTGATTTCGTCAGAGCCCAGGACTTGGACCAGATTGGCCTGGGTAAACCAGGTGAGTGGCCTCCACACACGCGTGGGAATGGGAGGGGCAAGGTCTGGGAGGAGACTCTGCTTTGGTCATTTCGGCTGGGAAAAAAGCTGCTTAATCAAACTGTCGGAAGGGGGAATGGCGCACGGTCTGTTTTGCTGGTTATTTATCAGCTTCTCGTCCTTCTGATCAGGGGCAGGACCGTCTTTTTGCTACGTAGGCCCCCTGCCTTGAGGCGGGAAGAGACTACATCAGAGGTATCGGACACTCGCTCTGGATGCACTTTTACTGATGGCCTGGATGTGTTCTCTCCTAGGTCAACGAAGACTCTTTGAAGCCATAAAACGGAGGAAGCAGCCTGTGAAACCCAAATCCTGGATGTACAAGGTAGGATGAAGCCCCATCCTCCCGTGTATCTTCACCGGATCCTTCTCCGAGGCAGACTGGGGCCTGATTTTAGACTCCTCGGTTTCTCCCATTTACAGGCTCTGTACTACATTAACCCTTTATGGCCCCTTCCTCAGGTGGTTGGGCTGAAGTCCCAGGGGCTCCGGCCAGATTGACCTCCTTCTCGTAGCCAGAAGGCGCTCTGTGTCTGGGCCACTGACTTCCAGCCCCAGTGGCCTGCAAGCAGACGGGCTTTTCAGGGACTGTTTGTAAGATAGATTTGCATCTCTTTTGGTTTAAGAGCGGGGATAATTTTTATAGCTTGAGATCCAAAATACTCTAAATGAAACCCTCCAACTATGGGACTCCTATCTTACATCCATCAATTCTCTCCTCTCCAACCTCCACCTTGCCCTCAATGCTTCTAAAACTGAGATACTCATAATATCTAATCAACCTGAACTTACCCTCCCCAATATTACATCCTCCCCCCACGTCTCATCTCCAACTGTCAGAGACCTTGGCATCGAACTTGACCAGCGCCTCGATTTCAAAGCCCACATTAAATCCCTTCTTAAGGGAGGCTTTTACAAGCTTCACATCATGAAAAAGCTAAAACCACTGCTCCACACACAAGATTTCCGTCTAGTCTTGCAGACCACTATCCTTTCCAAAGTGGATTACTGCAATTCCCTCCTCCTTGGCCTTCCAGAGTCGACCATCAAACCCCTACAAATCCTGCAGAACGCCATGGCAAGAATCCTAACGAACACACGAAAAAGAGACCACATCACCCCCATACTGAAGGACCTTCACTGGTTACCCATTTCTTTCCGTATACAGTATAAAACCCTCACCATACTACACAACCTCCTCTACAAACCCAACCCCTGGCTCAAGGACCCACCCCACTTCCGCATAACCAACCGTCCTACCAGATCCTCCCACGCAGGTACCCTACATACCCCCTCCCTCAAAATCGCCCATCTCACCTCCACGAGAGAAAGGGCCTTTACCATAGCGGGCCCTTCACTCTGGAATACTCTCCCTACCTTTCTCCGCCTTGAACCCTGCCTGGCCACCTTCAAAAAAGGCATAAAAACGTGGCTTTTCAGAAAGGCCTACCCGGAAACCAACCAAACCTATACATTCCCACATAATCCCCCCCCCCCCCACTCAGATTCCCAGCCTCCATCCCCCCCACCCCACCCGCCCTTTTCCCCCCCCCCTCCTAAGGCTTTCCCTTTTTTCCCCCTCCTTAGGCCTTTTTTTCCCCCCTCCTTAGGCTTTTCCCCCCCTCCCAAGGCTTTCCCTTTCGCCTCTCCTTGCCCGCCCATCCCCTTTTATCTTCCTACAATTTTACAAAATTGTTCAATTTAGTCCGATATAATCAATCCTATGCTAATTGTCACTAATGTAAATATTCCTTTTTCTGTAAATAAGTTCCTTTTATTTCTTATGTTAACGGTTGTTTTTTATACTCTCACTCATGCTACCTATCTTTCCCTCTCTTCTTCCTGTCTCCCTTACCCCCCCCCCCCCCCTTTCTGGCCTGCTCCCATCCCCTGGCCCCCTGTTCATTGTAATTTCCTCCTTTAACTGAGTTACTTGTAAACCGGCGTGATGTGCCCCACGAACGTCGGTATATTAAAAGTTGTTAAATAAATAAATAAATAAATAAATTACCCTGAGCAGAAGGCCCCGGGATCCTCGAAAGCCAGAGTGAGTGCTCCCACTCTAGGACCACACTCAGATCAATTTCCAAACAGCTGCTGAGAGGCAACAATTACGAGAAATCCCTTAGGCAAATTTTCAGCCGAACCCCATTGGCTTAAGTCTTCAGCTAAAAATTCCTCTAAATCCACCTGGATAGATTTGGTCCTATTTGAGCAGACAGGGCTCAGCAGCTAAACTTTGCGAATTAGCAATGAAAATCCACGCCGACCGGCGAAATCATAAGTCAGGAATGTCTCTGGAGTCGCCCCTTTTTTGCTTGGCTAAATTTGTCTGCCTTATGAAACTTTAAGCAGTTAAATTTAGTCAAAGGATGAGGGGAAAGTTTTTCCAAGCTGAGTTTTCACCAGCTAACTCCTGAAGTTATCCGGTTACAATTCTTTAAGAACAGACTCCACCGTGGACATCGGTAATCAATTTGTTTCTTTTCTGGGTGGTCACACTTTTCACCACAGTCTAACCAGGAGGGACCAGACGTGGTCCCTCTGCAAATTACCGAGCGTGTTACCCTGCCTGTTCTGATGCGTCTTCCCCACCCTTGCTTCAGATGTTCACCGCGAAGAGCCCCGAGCAGACCGAAGGCATGCTCTACTCCGAGGGACCGCTGTCCACCTCCCCTCCCAAGTCCGACTCGGAGTGCTCACTCAAGTGCCTGATCAACGAACGGGACCTGGTGCTGCACGAGAAGCTCGGGGACGGGTGCTTCGGCGTGGTCCGGCGCGGCGACTGGAGGGTGCCGAGTGGAAAAATTGTGAGTGTGCGTCCTCGGGGGGGGGGGGGGGAGGGAGGGGGAGATTCACCCAGCAAGAAGTTCAGCCTTGAGGAATCTTGCTCAGCCAGCTCTGTGGTGGGCCTTCCAGGCTGACCCAAGTCCCTGGTTTTCTGGAGCAGTCTGTCGCTTTTTCCCTGTGGAATGTGCCCGGGGGCAGGGGGGAGCTGGAGTCAATGTTGTGCCAAATAGAGACTTCGTTATTTTAGAAAAATCCACACTACAAGTTTATTTCTAGTAGATCTACACAAAATGGTGCTCTGCTAGTGTCGGGCTTCCCCGCTCTCTGTAAAGTTTTGGACGCTTGGTAATGACTTCTTTTGCCGTCATTATTCCTTCCATTTGCAATACTGCAGAGACAGCCTACTTGATTTCTCTGAGGAAATGAAGATAAACCCTAACCTCAGGACGGTCTCAGGGGTATGGCAGGAGAACTGGATAGGCCTGGCCCTGGGGTACTTCGCCTGTAACTCAGGACCATTTCTGTAGTTCGAGGATGTTGACATAATCTTATGTCGCCCTCTAGTGGCCATTGGGTAAAATGGCATGCATGCAGCAGAATGAAGCGCCAGAGCTCCCCTGAGCCTGCCTGCAGCTTTGCTTATTCCTTAGGTGACAGCCGGGCAGCCCAACAGATTTTGTTATCCAGCTGACATTGTCCTCTTTCAGCACTCCAGGGTGCTGCTTTTGGGCTACATCTAGTAGCATGTACTAACGGGTTAGCGAGGATCTTCCCAGCTAGGGATAGCAATGGATATATAGGTGCATGAATAGCGGGGTCTATTCTAAACCATCCAGTCAGTGTTTGAAGGACAAAAACGTTCTCCTCTCTTGCACTTCGTCACCAATTTGCTCTCTTCTTTCAGATCAGTGTAGCTGTTAAGTCCCTCCGCTCGGATGTGTCCACAGAGCCCGAAGCCTTTGTGGACTTCCTGCAGGAGGTGAATTCCATGCACGCCCTGGACCATCCCAATCTTGTCCGCCTCTACGGGGTGGTGCTGACGCAGCCCCTCAAAATGGTAAGTGGCCCGTCAGCCAGAACAAAAATCACAACCTGAACCTTCCCTCTCATTTGTCCGTGCTGATCCAAAATCCTGCTTGCTGGAGGAAGTACTGAGACGTATTAACATGGTGGTGACGGCAGAAAAAGAACAAACGGTCCATCCAGTCTGCCCAAAAAGCTTCCTTATGGTAGTATCTGCCGCGCTGTGTTGGTTACCCCTAGGTTTCTTTTTTCACTGGGTGATGAGCCGTCCTGGAAATTCAGACAGTGCCGCTTGACGTGCTTTGCATTTGGACTCGGCCGCAGGAGCAGTCCTGCGCTTTTCCCCTTATGTCTGCGTATCAGTGCCCCAGACTATAAAAGTCTAGGCCCGTGTTGGTTGCTGTCCAAATCCAATTTCTCTTCCCCACCCTCCCCCACTACTAAAGGATCAGTCTAGCAGCTGCCACGGTCACCAAATCTTCAGACTGGGCTAGCAAAATTCAACATTTGCCCAATAAAGTTGGTTGCCTTCGTGGGACCTTCACGTCCACCCCTTAACTAGGTGAATAGGATGGCTCCTTTTGATTTTGCAAAAATGTTAAAAATAGGCCATTCAAATTATTCAACCCAATTCTGTCCAAACAATTGCCAAGCTTCCTTTTTAACTACTTTCTTCGCTCCCTGAAGCATAGAGTGAAATCCAAATCCTTCTGTAACCTGATTGGTGAATTCTCTCTTCCCCCGGTGCCCCCACCTCCTCTAATTTGCAGGTGACAGAGCTGGCACAGATGGGATCCCTGTATGACTGCTTGCGTTCCCGCTATGGCTCCTTCCCCCTCCATCAGCTCTGGAGTTATGCTAGCCAGGTGGCCGCAGGCATGGCATACTTGGAATCCAAGAACTTTATCCACCGAGACTTGGCCACCCGCAATGTCCTGTTGGTTGGCGAAGACCACGTCAAGATTGGGGACTTTGGCCTGATGAGAGCCCTCTCCAGCAAGACTGACCACTACATCATGTCGGCCCATCGCAAAATCCCATTTGCATGGTAAGAAGCCAACAGGGTTGGAGATTCCACTTGTAGAAGAGTTCAGCCGTAAGGGGGCTTATAACAAGATAAGTCTTGCAACAAGAATTGCGTCCTCACTAAGGGTTGTGAAAAGATGTTATAATAGTGCTGTCTAGCAATGTCACCTTAGAAGCCAGATTCCCAATATCACAGTACCATATTAAAGAAATATTAACGCAATACACCAGATAATAACACATAAGGACCAACTGATCCATTCAGCCTGTCCTACTGTCAACGATACTTAAACCAACACCAGCTCCCCTGTCTTTTACCCAATCTCTCAGTCCTGCTCCTGCCACTATACTTCCGTGTCCCCCAAAGATTTCTAAGCTCTGGGGCAGTACTGGCTTCCACAGCCTCTGTAGGGAGCTTATTCCAGTACTATTCTTGAAAATGATCTGGGGTATTCTCTCTTAGGTTTTGGTTGCTGGAATGCTGAATGGCTTGGTGAAGCAATAAAAGGCCATGTATTGGGTGGATGGAAATGGTAGAGGACTGGACCAGTTAATTAGCGTACAATAAAGAGGCAGCGTCAATGGGTTTCAATGTGACGTTTTGGGGTCTGGTTGAACTAAGGCCGAGTCAGGTGCTAGGTTACCCGGAGGGCGAGCGTATCCGTCATGGCTGTCTCTCTCTTTCTGCAAGGTGTGCCCCGGAGAGTTTGAAATTCGGGACCTTCTCACACCCCTCTGACGTCTGGATGTTTGGGGTGACCATGTGGGAGATGTTTACCTATGCTCAGGAGCCCTGGCTGGGACTGACTGGGAGGCAGGTGAGATCCCCTACAAAATGAACCTGGACAAAATGACAGTACCCAAAAGACCTTGTGCTGTAGGATGATAAATAGTACTGATCCATTAACCCTGAAGTACAAAGCAGAGCTCTAGGATCCATAGCGGACCTGGAGAAAAATGAATTATTTCTAGTTTTGTTTTGGCATTTTTTATTTTTTAATCTATTCTTGGACGCTCCAGACTTCTTTGATTACAACTTCACTGCAAATCTTGATCATCTAAAACAGCTTCTGAGATCATTTCTAAACACTGGAGCTCTCCAGCTCTAGAACTCCTTGACAGGAGAAACCCCTGAAAACAATTTTTTCAGGTCAGAAAATGTCTGAGGGAAATCTGGTTGGATCCAAAGATGTGAGTCATGGATCTTTGGTCGTGATGACGCTGGCTGAGCCTTAAGTCGGCAGACGTTCTGTTTCTGAGGCGACAATGTAGGGGGAGGGGGGTTTTAACCGGAACAAGATCACCCTTTTTATAGGGACACAACCAAAGGCAGAATTTAAGGAGGTTTTTAATTAAAGCAGGCAAGGTGAGCAGAAATCCTTGCTTTCTGGAACTGTTTGACCTGATGAACAGTTAAGCCCGGACTCTCTGGCACTCAAGCTATCCTCCTATCTCTTTTTCAGATTCTGTTGAAGATTGATCGGGAGGGCGAGAGGCTGGAGAAACCCGAGGATTGCTCTAGAGACATCTATGCCCTCATGCTCAAGTGCTGGGCCCATAAACCCGAGAACCGACCTTCCTTCGGGGTTCTCATCTCCCTCCTCTCCGAGGTGAGCCTCGCACGGAGTTGCTTGCTCTCCCTTGTTTTGCTCTCTTTGGGGGGTTGGCATTTCCGTGTCCAGAAGACAAATCCAGTTGGATCAATGATGGTTGTCTCTGTTGAGAAGGACAAAGTTAGGCAGCCCTGAGGTCACCCTCCAGAATTTCTGAAGCCTTCCTGCTATTGATGGAAACTGGAAACTCTGCCCACAACCAATGCTCCTGCACCATCCCCTACAGCACCTCGTGTAGTCCCAGATGGGAAGAGACTGGGACTACAGGAACGGAGAGCTCCCTCCACAACCAATGCTCCTGCACAGTTCCCCTACAGCAGTGGTCCCCAATCCTGTCCTGGGGGCCCACCAGCCAGTCGGGTTTTCAGGATATCCGCAATGAATATGCATGCAAATTTTCTCTCATGCATATTCATTGTGCATATCCTGAAAACCCCAACTGGCTGGTGGGCCCCCAGAACAGGGTTGGAGACCATTGCCCTACAGTGCCTCATATGTTAGGAGAGGCTGGGACTGCAGAAGCCGTAGGTACCCTCTGCCCCCAACCCCCACCAGCCCGGTGGCTAAAATGCCCCTTAGGTGAATTGCGCGATGATTTGTTCTTTTAATGAAATATTGAAGAAGAAAAAGCAATGATTAGATGTAGCCACCTGCCCGAGTGTGGGAACCATGCGCACTCACTAGGGTTTTTTGTCTCTTTGTGTGTGGAAGGCTCGTCCCCGGGAGGTGAAGGCGAATCAGGACCTGAACAAGCCGGGCTGGCTCCGGCTGGACGCTGGCGACCCCATCACCGTCATCGACATCAGGTGAGTCACCGGAGCCTCGCGGCACGAGGCTCCGGGGGGGGGGGGGGGGAATCGATAATGCTCACCTCCCGGGTGCGGGGGCAACTTGTTTAGCGACTCCACCTCTGGGGGCCGGCTGGACAAAGCTTGGATGCCAGATAGGAAGGGAAAGAAAGTCTCTAATTAGAAAACTGTGGCTTATTACAGTATGGAAAAAACCAATTATATTCTATGAAATTATCAAATTCATACAATACCAGAGAGATAAAAATCACCCGGATGTGCCACCCAGACGCCAAAGGGGGAACTAGGAATGGAAGGAGCAAGGTCCGACGATGATGAAGGACAGGCAGGAGGCTTTTTCCACAAGGAAGATGAAAGGCAAAGGCTCATGAATAAGGAGGAAGGCTTGGAGGAAACGTGTGCTCGGTGGTGAGCAGGGATGTGAATCGCTTTTTTTTTTTTTGACGAATTAAAATATCGTACGATATTTCTTAATGCGTCAAAAATTCGTGAATGATGAGAAAAGATCGCATTTCCCCTGAATTTTCGTCAAAAATAGTTTTTCCGATTAGTGCGCGCTAACAAAAATAGCAAAAAGTAACAAAAATTAACGGTTTTCGTTAGCGCGCACTATTCCGAAAAAACGATTTTTCACTAAAAAAAAAATTTAAAAATGCCGATCCACAGGAAACTGAGATTTTTCCCGCGGCCACACGAATCCGCTAGCAGAAATGATGGGGCGCCCGATTCACATCCCTAGTGCTGAGTCTAAGGTTGCCACCTGACTCCATGTCATACAGAACAGGCTCAATCCGGTCCTGGTTTTACAACGCAGCGCGCATGAACTTAGGGAAAAGCAAGGACCAGCGAGGGCTGCAGGGTAAAACCCCAAACCAGATGAGCCTGTTCCTTGCACACGGAGCCAGCAGGCAGGGGGCTGGCTGGGCCGATGGCTTGGCCTCATCGCTAGGGTGATCAGTTTTGTTGATTTAAGAATGTCCCAAGGTGTTTTCACGGTTATTTCATGCTCTGTTTGTTTCTTTTTTTTTTTTTTTTTTCCCCTTCGGTGGGCGTTGCATCAGCTCGGACTACCTCACCTGGAGGGGACAGAACAAAAGGACCCTGAAGATCGGGTCTTTCCCCGCTACCCTCGTCACTGCCGAGGATCAGTCCCCAAGCGTCAGGATCAGCCACCCCATCCGGAGCAGCCTCATCCATGCCGGTCACGGGGACGTGGATCCATATCGGAGCTGGGGGACGCCAGATCGGATCGATGAGTGAGTATGCATCTTCCGCCCACTTCCTTTCGGTTCACCTGCAGTGTTCAGTGTGAGGGAACAGAAGCAGGGGGCTCTTCAGAGAAAAACGGGGAGGGTCCTAGGGGGTTAGAACTCACAGAAGTCCTGGAACATGAGTTAAAGACCCCCGTTCCTCCCATTACTGACTTTGGGGGAGGGTTGTTTTATGTTCCTGCGTCTCTTTGCCATACCCTGACTCTGTACGACTCCCGCTTTGTCTGTGACCTCAGAGGGAGTCGCCAGCTCCCTGAGTTTCTGTTCTGAATCCTGGCTGCCACTGTTTTGTGTGACACCTGCTGTAGAGGCAATGTTCACAACTCCTGTTGCTCAACAGTGACACCCACTGGGCAGGATCAGGAAGCACATGAAGAGGAAGCCATATCTTGTGGTCTCTGGCCACGGACTTGTGCTACAATGGCTGCGTTATAGAGGAGGGAGGGACAGTGAAAGACACACACAGAGACTCCAGAAGACACAACAGCCAGCAGCTGAAACATCTTGGCATCGCATTCTGATAATTAAGCTTCTCTTTCCCTCTCTGTACACACACACTTCTTCTCTCCTCTCACAGGAAGAAAATGCGAGACAGGGAGTTCAGAGACATGTACCGAAACAGAGTGAACAATAATCAGCTTCTCCGGATGGAAAGTGAGTAGCTACTGGCTGGAGATTTGGGTATCAAGCAAAGTGCCTCCTGATGCAGCCGTCAGGAAGTAAAGACCTCGTCGCTTGCCCCTCTGCCTACTCTGTCACCGCAAAGCGTATTCAATCCCTGGGTCATCTCCCTCAAGCAGGCTTGGGTTCTGCCGCTGATCTGGTTACCACCACCTCAGCTGGAGGATGACTTCAGGCCTCCACTGACATCTCCATACAGATAGTGCCTTTCTAATCACCATTGTTGTGAGCGTGCAAAATTTGGAAGGAGATGATTGCGCTGGTTCTCTCTGCTGGCATTGGAAGAGCAGACTAGAGACGCACATGGTTTAGGTACAGAGAATCTGTTCTGGAGGCAGGGGATGAGCTCCTGTGGTCCTTCCCAGCTCGGTCCTTCAGGGACTCTAAATGACCTATCGAGGTTCCTTCCAGCTCTTTCTGTGATTCTACAATGAACAGATGATTATTTACAAGTCATTACAGTGCTAGGCTGTGTCTATGTCTTGATTTTGTTTGCACTTTTGGGGGGTTTTGTTCACCATTATGATTTTTATGGAGAAAGATTGTTAAGCAAATAATAAAACTGAAATAAACTCTCTGTGCCTGTGTGTTATGCATAGGCTGTTTTATGTATAATTATTTTGTAAGTTATGTATAACTATGCTTTATGTTTTGTAATTTTTGTACTGTTTGCTTTTGTTGTGCGTTGCTTTGAATGTTACATTTGGGTAACTTTAAAATAAATGAAGAACTAAACTATACTATGAAGGAAAGAAATGTATAACAGACTTCAGGAGCGCAGGCGGGCTCAGTGCTTTACTAATTTATCCCATACATTTCTATCTCAGGACTTTCCAAAAGCTTGGAGTCCATTTCAGAGTTAGATGCCCTGGACACCAACTCGCGAAGGCTGGTGCGTGACCTCGAAAGCCTCCCCTCATCAAACCCCGGCCCCCGCCGAATGAGCGACTTGCCTTCCAGGAAGATACTGGACAACCTGCGGGACAAGACGCGCAGGCACATGGCCAACCCTTTCGAAGGCCCCCCCTTCTTCAAGCCAAAGTTCAACCCAGCAGTGAGAGACCGCAACCCGTGGCTGGTGCCGCAGCCGCTTCCCAAGGTGGACTACCCGCAGGCCCACAACGCCGGCGCTGCCGAAAGAGCGAGGCTCGGCGACGCGGGACGCGTGAAACGGGAGCAGATTTCGGCCTCCAGCCCCCATCTGGCGAGCTCAGAGGGCAGAAAGGACCTGGCGGGCTCAAGACCTCTTTCCGGGCAGTTTGGCCATCCCGTTGACGCTGGCTCCAAGGGAACTCCCCATAAAGCCGGTGGAGACACAGAGGCAATGCAGAGAAAGCTTAAAGATGTGAGTCTACATCCGTCTTCTCACGCCATACAGCAGTTATGGCACTGGGGCTCCCTTTTCACGGTGGCAGGAAAACCAGCCAGGGCTGAGTAGGGGTGGGGGCATGGGGGAATAGGCTTGTGATTCATAAAATTACTACACTAGCTGCAGTACTTGAGGTGAAACAGCAGGTCCCCACGTATTTCCTTAAGAAAATAAAATCAATCAATCAACGTGGCAGGGCCGACCCGGTGGCTTTAGGGTGGTGCTGTGCACTGCAATGTGGAAGGACCTGGGCTTGTGATTCCTGGTCTGAGCTTCCGCTCCCTAAGCCAACCAGGACTGCAGATGCAGTGCTCCCAGTCCTGTCCCCTTACCCCCCTAGGGCAAGGGGTGAGAGAGGAGTCCCAGTCATCGCTCAGTGCTGCCACCTACCTGCCAGAGCTGGGAGAGGGATTTAAAAAGAAGTTGGTTGCAAATGAAGGTTTCATGGCCCCCGATGCCAACCCTGGATTGAAACTGAGCGGGAAGTCCAAAGGGAACAGGAGGAAATTCACGAGCCCCCCCCCCCCCCCCCCCCCCCACAAAAAAAAATTAACATCCTATTAGTTGTGATCACCTGCTTCTCAAGTCTTGTGGATGGGAAGGAGGATCCCAGGCTCGGTGCTGCTTAGGTTTATTATTAATAAACAAAACGAGAACAACAGCAACAAGAATCCACTACTCGCACATTGTAAAGCACCAACGTTGCAACCTGTTGGATTGGACTCTGATCCCAGCAGGAGCATAACAGACAGAGAAAAGGTGGAGCGCTTAAAAGGACAGAAAACCCCTGGCCCCCACCAACCACAGCTGAGTCCTTTAGTCACAGGTCCACCGATATGTATTCAACAGTAAACTCCTATCCTAATCCAAATAAGGGAGCCAGACAGACACAATTTTCCGCTTCTTGTTGGGATGGCTTCGTCTTCCCAGCATTGATTTCTTGGTTAACAGACGGTGAAGAGCATTTCTCCTAAAGTCAAAGGGAGGGTCCACTTCCCGCCACTTGGTGATGCTTATTTAATTTAATTTACATTTAGCTCATGCCTTTTTCATTAGTAGTTCAAGAGGAGTTACATCCAAGTACTGCAGTATTTTTCTGTCCCCAGAAGGCTCACAAACTAATGGCCTCCTTTACGGAGACTCTTTCGCTATTCTTTATCTCTGGGGAAAACAAAAGTCTTACTAAACCAGGCCCTAACTGTGTAACTGAGGGTGCGGTGACCTGCCCAGGGTCACAAGGAGGGGGCGCAGCAGGATTTGAGCTCTGCCTCCCCTGGTTCTCAGCCTGCTACTCTAAACTCTAGGTCTGGCCCACTGGAAGTGCATCCCCAACCACCTTAACTGTAACCCTCGCTGGATCAAAATGTGCCGCCCATCCTGTGGCCAACGTAAGGCTTAGACGCTTTATGCCCAGGTAGAGTTGATCCACTGAAGTCAGCCTGATCCAGGTGAGGGGATTTTTAGCCACCCAGGGGGGGGTCATACTTAGCAGCCAAACAGTCACGAGCTTAACCTGTGCCGTTGTGTAAGGGTAGGCTCCTACTCTAAGCTGCAAGCAACCCGATATTCGACTACAAGGTATGCAAGTGTCTTGTGTTTTGGGAGTCCAGCTTCTTCTGTGAGGGCTTCAATATGTCAGTGCATGACCTTCTGCAATTCGGCCCCCTGCTGTCCATGCACCCCCATCAGGTTTAGTGAAACTGGGGGGCCTGACCAGAGAAGTGGTTATACTTGAGCCATCTTGGCACGGTTCCAGAAGAAAGAGCTACTGGCCGACTGAGAACCGGCTCATGGGAAACAGAATCCGATATAGCTTGAGGGGAGAGGCTTGTTTGTACAAAAAAGAAAAAGAGAGAGCATTGACAATGGAGGGCCCTCTGTTCGTCGTGGAACATGTGTGGTCAAGTTCTTTGTCTTTTTCTCTTCCTCAGGTGGAAGAGCGGGTACACGGAGTGACCACAGAGGAGTGCCACCAAGCCCTGCGCACACACGGCTGGGACACCACAAGGGCAGTCCATTTTCTGAAGGTAAGGAGGCCACGTCAGCCGCAGGTCATTGGTTTTAAGCCCTTGCTGCCCAGCACGTCTCAGAGTAGAATTACAGGACCATAGGTGCAATGGGGTTAAAAGCAAGACTGGATCAGTCTGTTCCTGATGACCCAGGATTCCCACAGTGAATGTGCATGAGATTTATCTGCATGAATGCAAATAGATCTCATGCATATTCACTGTGGAAATCTAGAAAATCTGGATAGGTTGTAGCCCTCTGAGTTTGGGGACCCCTGCTTTACATCCCCCTTACCCAATCCCGAACGCATAAATTCCATATAATCCTCCCTAACTCTGAGATCAACACTGTTAGTCTTAGGTCTTGGTGCTACCAATAACTCCCATGCCTTTATCGCATTAACTGCAAGACAATTTTGGCCTGCAAGGATTGTTTCCTACTAAGCTAACTGCATTCTCCGCAAGTGTGATACCTTTTATAGCAATGATGTAAGAATGATCCAGAGTTGATGATGTACAGATGCGATCTGACCATGTAGGCCTCTTGTCTAGATGCACAGTCTGGAAAGCTCATGTCCATCATCTTTGGATGATTCTTGTTGGTCCAATAATAAGTATCACAGTTTTATAAAGAACCCAGTTTCCTCCAGGAATGGTGGGGCTACTATTTTATTTTATTTTAAAAGATTTCTATACCGTCCTTCACAAGTAATAATTTGACCAAAACGGTTTACAAATATTAGAATAACGTCAGATAAAATAAAAATATCTAATAAAATAAAAACACAAAAAGTAAATGAAAGAAAGTAAAGTTAAGGAAAAAAATACAATGTATATTTTAAGCCCTAATTCTAACTAGACCTCCAATGCCATACAAATAATCTGGCGCTGCAGTTACACTAAATCCTCAGGTCCTAAAGAGAGTATATCATCCTTCGCCTCCCACTGCTTTGCTGTCAGTTTTCCCAAAGTGAATTCTCAGCCAGAGTTTATGGCAATTTTCAAACTGGTCTTGTGTCTTGCTTGCAGGTAGAGCAGCTTTTTAACCTCAGCCACCATTCCAGAGAGGAGTGCCGCCGGATTCTGGATAAATGCCAGTGGAATCTGGAGATCGCGTGCCGATATGTGCTCCGGAAACAATTTGTGCTTTAGGGAGAGCAGAGCAAGAAGGCTGGAAAATCGAGTGAAATCCCTCTCCTCTAGCAGAAGACTTTTGTTCATGGAGACTGGCCAGTTTTGATCGGCCAATGAGAAGAGGGTTCCATGGGGAAACACCCCACCCCCTTTATGAGAAGGGTGGAGCCACTGGAACATGGCAGGGGCTGGCCGGGACTTTTCCCCGACTTGCTCATATCCTAGGAATAAAGCAACTCCTAGGATTGTGAATGCCACAAGCTCATCCAGCTGGGCACAGTAAAACGCACAACCACTGAGTAGCAGACATGCGCGTGGATGTTATGCACATGAGGGGACTGTGAAAAGCTGCGACTCACCCTTGTTGTGTTTCTTAGTTTAAGATTTTGAAATAGCTGCACACAGAACAAAGACTTCTGCTTAAAGCCACTCTCTTGGGCTCAGATCAAGTACAAACACCTAGAAAGGTAGAGCACAGCGTCTGAGAACGGGAAAAAAATCAGCTGCGCTGGCTGATGCCGGCAAGGCATGCGTGGGACCTGCACCACTGCAAGCCACCAGAATGTATCCACTTTCACAGGACCTCCAGCAGTGCCGCCGAGTGGTTCGCGATGACAGGTCAACATTCAAGGAAGCAGAAAAAACGTCTTTCCTGTTGAGTTTCAGTGAAAACCTAAAGGTGCACCACGCTGTCCACCACCATCTCATTTTTGACAATGGTCAATGTTTTGGGCTGTTAGAGGATATTTTCTTTGGAAAGAAACAACGTGGCAAAGTCAAGGTTCTCATCTTAAATGCAGCAGGTGGACCTGGGCTTGGTCCCCTAAAGAACTGTAGGATTGAGAGAAGGGCAGGGTTCATCTCTCAGCTCTGATGGAGCTCCTGGCCAGGGGGGGGGGGGGGGTCTGGATTCAGTTTCCATTCTGGTTTCAGTAGCCAGGTGATGGTACCAGGGGGGCGACAAGAGTTGAGAAGGAGAGTGCTGGATTCACTCTCTGAGCTTTTTATCTCAGGGGTTAGGAGGTTCTCTGGTGCTGTTAAAAGTGCCTGACTGTATTATTGTAAACAAAAAAATAGGTAGGAATTATTTTGTTCTGTGTGCACCATGGGTGCAGACTTTGTATCACCTTAGACACCACTCTCTGTCTATTTCCATACATAAAGTATTTGTAAAATATTTCTACATCAATTAAGGTGGTGTCAGCATTTGAGGCCTGTCTGGCCTAAGTTTCTATAATATGTTCTGTATTACTGTATGTAAAGTTTCATACATTTTATACCTTTATTCACCTCAAAATTATTTACCAGAGTTGCTTTCCTCGTTCCAACTCACTGAGACTCTGCCTCGGCTTCAGAATGAGGCGCGAGAGCTTCCGGATGCCCTGAAGAACACAAGAGGTGAAAGTCAAAGATGGCTGCCAGCAGGGTCAGGCAGAAATGCAGGAGATGACAGGCTCCTGCCTTCCTTTCTCTGTCTCTTGAGGATCTGGGTGAAGGAGCATGAACAGTGCAGTAGAGAGAAGCTGAAAAGCAAATAAAAGGCAAACCAACAGCAAAGGAAAAAAAAAAATGCAGACTGAGTCCTAGGGGTGGCATCTCCTGAAGGACAGAGACAAGCTGAAGCAGTCCAGACGAGGGCTGCTAACAGGGTGCAAGGTCTGGCCCACAGGAATTAAATAAGAGAAATATTCAAATACCTCAAAAGTATAAATAATGCACGGGAAGTAAAGATTTTTCACTGGAAAGGAAGTGCTTAGACAAGAGATGGCAAACTTCAATCCTCGAGTGCCCCTAACAGGTCAGGTTTTCAGGATATCTACAATGAATATGCATGAGAGAGATTTCCATGCACGGCCTCCATTGTATGCAAATCTCTCTCATGCATATGCATTGTGGATATCCTGAAAACCTGACCTGTTCGTGGCTCTCAAGGACTGGCGTTTGCCATCCCTGTTCTAGATCAAGGCGTTGTGCAGTATCAGAAGAGTATCTTTTTTTTCAGTGAAAGGGTTTCTGTGCTTACTCACTGATATTGTTTTGTTTTTATTCTGTTTTTCCTAAAAAGGTAAAAAGCAATAAAAAGATTTAAATACAAAAGGGTTTGTGTGTGTGTGTGGAATAGTCTCCTCCTGAAGGAAAAACACATTTTTGGGATTCAAGAAAGGCTGGGACAGGAACAGAAGATCTTTCATGCTGGGGGAGCAAGAGGTAAAGCTTAGGACGGGCGCAGATGATCCTCAGCAGTGAGGGAGTGAGGGGAAAGTCTGGGATTGAGACAAGCACAGAGGATCCTCAGCAGTGAGGGGTGAAGTCTGGGATGGGCACAGAGGATCCTCAGTGGTGAAGGCTTGAGGGATAAAGCCTAGGACAGGCACAGAGTATCTGCAGTGGTCAGGGAGTGAGAGGTAAAGCCTGGGACAGGCACAGAAGATCTTTCATGCTGGGGGAGCAAGAGGTAAAGCTTAGGATGTGCACAGATGATCCTCAGCAGCAAAGAGTGACGCCTTCTAAACTCCATAAGAAGTACTCACACACAAAACTCTCACTTTCTCCAGTAGGTTT
The DNA here is from genome assembly GCF_901001135.1 of Rhinatrema bivittatum. Taxonomy (NCBI): domain Eukaryota; kingdom Metazoa; phylum Chordata; class Amphibia; order Gymnophiona; family Rhinatrematidae; genus Rhinatrema; species Rhinatrema bivittatum. Next base: position 19,159,866 of record NC_042630.1, read on the forward strand.
TAGAAACTGTGTTAAATAAATAAGCAAGCAAGCAAGCCACATCGCCTTTTTATTTCCATTTTATACCACCACCCATCAATGCAGTTTTATGAGCAGCCTGTCCCCCTCCATTCAATGTCAGAGACACCAGTCTTGTGGGGTTACCCGCCACCCCAACTCGCAGTGTGTCTATGGGATTTGTAGTGCCAGTGGCTCTAAGAAATACTAGGGACTGAAAGGCCATAGATGCACAGGTGTGAAACCAAGAGACTGGGGTCAGTTCACGCCGGATGGCCCAGCCTCCTCCTGCCAGCTCTTCCACGATCAACAGATACCCACAGAGGCTCTGTGTTTTGTTATTTCTCAGATGACCCCAGCGTTTATGAAAGATCTCCATAAAAATGGAAGGCGTAGGAGACCAAGCTTACGGACAAAAAAGGTAGATTTCCAGACAGACTTAGACAGCTTGCTGAATGGCTAAAAATGGAGTCAACCTGTGGGAGGACCTCAAGAATCGCTGAAGGTGCATTCTAAGGTATTTCCACCAGGGGGAGATCATTGCAAGGTCTTCTGAGATCTTGGATGTCATTCAGGCACAATTTTTTTTTTTTTTTTTTAAATGAGGAAAGGGCAGAGAGGAAAAAAAAAAAAAAAGGAGCATTATACTCACAATGGGGTCGGGTAGTTCTGGAGAGCGGCTGGGATAGGGGATCTGGACTGCAATAATCTGCATACAAATTATTCACCTTCCTGCTCCCTACAAGCACATTTATTATTTTGGACGCAATACAAAGGTTTCAGGCCTGGCGTGCATTTTCTCTGCAGAGCAGAATTAATTATATACAAGAAAAAAAAAAAAAAAAGCCCGATCAGCTGACAAAATCCAGCTGTTCCCATGGTGTGAACACAACGTGGGAGGCACGCCCAGCGCCCGGCAGTCAGGATCTCTTCCAGGGATTAGTTAATTAATATATTTGTACAGCACATCTGGATGGAGCCATTCCTGATGCAGTCTGCCTCAGGCCCACCTTGAGGAGAAGGCGGAATATCAAATGCAGATATAAGAACATAAGAAAATGCCATACTGGGTCAGACCAAGGGTCCATCAAGCCCAGCATCCTGTTTCCAACAGTGGCCAATCCAGGCCATAAGAACCTGGCAAGTACCCAAAAACTAAGTCTATTCCATGTAACCATTGCTAATGGCAGTGGCTATTCTCTAAGTGAACTTAATAGCAGGTAATGGACTTCTCCTCCAAGAACTTATCCAATCCTTTTTTAAACACAGCTATACTAACTGCACGAACCACATTCTCTGGCAACAAATTCCAGAGTTTAATTGTGCGTTGAGTAAAAAAGAACTTGCTCCGATTAGTTTTAAATGTGCCCCATGCTAACTTCATGGAGTGCCCCCTAGTCTTTCTACTATCCGAAAGAGTAAATAACCGATTCACATCTACCCGTTCTAGACCTCTCATGATTTTAAACACCTCTATCATATCCCCCCTCAGTCGTCTCTTCTCCAAGCTGAAAAGTCCTAACCTCTTTAGTCTTTCCTCATAGGGGAGTTGTTCCATTCCCCTTATCATTTTGGTAGCCCTTCTCTGTACCTTCTCCATCGCAATTATATCTTTTTTGAGATGCGGCGACCAGAATTGTACACAGTATTCAAGGTGCGGTCTCACCATGGAGCGATACAGAGGCATTATGACATTTTCCGTTTTATTTTTTTTTTATTTATACTTTATTGAGACAAGCCGTTAAGCCCGTTAAAACGGGCTACATCCCTCTGTCTCTCACCTCCCCCTCATTCTCTCTCCCCTCACTCTTCACCACCCCCTACCTCCCTCCCTCCCTCCCTCACACTCACCCACTCCTCCCCACCCTCCCTCTCCTCCCACTCAGTCCCTCCCTCCTCTATCCCTCTCCCTCCCTCCCTCTCTCTCAGTCCCACTCCCTCCCTCCCTCTCTCTCAGTCCCACTCCCTCCCTCCCTCTCAGTCCCACTCCCTCCCACTCCCCTTCACTCAGTCCCCCCCCAACTCAGTCCCAGTCCCCCCCCCACTCAGTCCCAGTCCCTCCCTCCCCCTCTCACTCTCCCACTCTCCCCTCCCCTCTCACTCAGTCCCTCCCCTCTCACTCAGTCCCTCCCTCTCTCTCTCTCCTCTCTCACTGCTGCCGCCCGTCTTCGCCGCTGCGGCCCTGTCTCTTACCTCTCCCTCATTCTCCCTCTCCCCCTTCCACTTACTCACATCCCTGACTCTCACCTCTCCCTTATTCTCACTCAGTCCCTCCCTCCCAGTCCCTCACTCAGTCCCTCCCTCCCACTCCGTCCCCTCCCTCTCACTCTCTCTCTCCGTCCCTCCACTTCCTCCGTCCCTCCCTCTCTCTCTCGCCTCCCTCCCTCGCTACTGGCCGCTACCGCCACCGCCCGCTGCCGCCGCCCGCTACCGCCGCTACCGCCGCCGCCCGCTACCGCTACCGCCGCGCCCGCTGCCGCTACCGCCGCCGCCCGCTACCGCTACCGCCGCCCGCTGCCGCTACTGCCGCCGCCGCCGCTGCTACCGCCGCCCGCTACCGCTACCGCCGCCCGCTACTGCCGCCGCCGCCGCTGCCGCTACCGCCGCCATGTTGGTTTGTTTTTTTTGACGCTGCCTAAGACTGACGTGCTCGCCCGCACATGCGCAGTAGAGCTGCTCTCTACTGCGCATTTGCGGGCACGTCGGTCAAGTTTCATTTATCTAGTTAGATTTTAAACAAATTACAATTGTAAAAAATCAAAGAGAAAACATTTTTCATGTATGAATAAAACATAAAACAATCATATTTAGGAAAACAAATACATCAAAAATCCTAGTCCACATTATGGGAGGATCAATTTGATACATTTTAGGAAAATATGCAAATCAATTTTGCAACATTAGAGATAAACATCATTTATTTGCAGCTTTATCTACCTCAACCTTTATCTTGTAGGAAAGTTTCTAAATGAGTTGGATCCTGGAAAATAAATTTGTTTCTTTGTAGTACAATTAAACATTTGCACGGAAATTTTAGGAAAAAGGTTGCCCCCAATGCCAAAACCCTTTGTTTTAACATTAGGAATTGCTTCCTTCTTAATTGTGTACTACGTGAAACATCTGGAAAGACCTGAATTTTCTGGCCACAAAACACATAATCCTTATTTTTAAAGTATTTCTGTAAGATTAAATTTTTATCACTTTCCCTACAAAAAGTGACAAATAAAGTTGCTCTTTTGGGTATATCATCAATTGATGATTCTAAGAACGCTGTTAAATTAGGGGAGTCCTGTTGGACTTGGTCCATACCCTCCTCACCCTCCTGTAACCTCAAACTCGTATTAGAAATATAGTATAATTTTGAGATTTTTTTTCATCAATATTATTGATTGCCAAAATCTCTACAAAATATTTTTTTAATAATTCTTGGGCTGATATAAGTCTGGTTACTGGAAAATTTAAAAAACGTAAATTTTTCATCCTAATTGTATTTTCCAGATTTTCTATCTGCCTCTGGGTTAACAAACTGTCCTTAATAAATGAATTATTAACCCCTTGTAAAGAGTTTAATTGTGTTGTCATATTCTTACTAGCTTCCTCCAATTTATCTAATCGATCATTATGTTTTCCTACAGAATCTTTAATCTCATTACAGGTTTTATTATTTTGAGCAATTGACATAGTCATAGTTTTCTGCAACTCATTGATAGCTCGCCAAACATCTCCCAAAGTAACATTTTGGGGATCAACGTGTTCCGTGATCACTACCTGTGATCCTGGATCTCCTATTGTCCCCACCTCCTCTGTACCCCCAATAATAGGGGGAACAGGAGAGTCCATATTTGGTATTCCTTCCATTTGAGGTAAATTTTGATGGGAGAGGTCTGGCTCTTCAAAATTTTGCTGAGGTGGCTGCAATTGGCTAGGGCTCTGAGAGGTTCCTGATGAAAAGGAAATATCAGGAATCGAACCACGGGCAGATTGACTTACCCTTCTGATAATATGGGAGTCCATTGGTCCTCTGGCTTCAAGCGGTGCTGGAGAAGATGTCCACATCTTAGATTTTCGTTTTCTCCCCATACAGGAACAAGATATGAACTAGCAGAAAATTTTTTAGAAGGGGCGCGCGACTTCGGCTGCGCGCCGCCCTGCCCCGAATTTATTCACCAGTCCTGTCTCCGCTCAATGACGTCACAGGGGGGGCGTGGCCAACAGCGCCGAGGCAGATGAATCAAGCTCCCAGCTGAAAAAAGGAGCAGCTCTCAGCGGTCCCGTTCACCTTTCCTCTCGTTAGAGAGGTCTCTCCTGGTAAAAGTCCTCCCATTTTCCGTTTTATTTATCATTCCTTTTCTAATAATTCCCAACATTCTGTTTGCTTTTTTGACTGCCGCAGCACTCTGAACCGACGATTTCAATGTGTTATCCACTATGACACCTAGATCTCTTTCTTGGGTTGTAGCACCTAATATGGAACCCAACATCGTGTAATTATAGCATGGGTTATTTTTCCCTATGTGCATCACCTTGCACTTATCCACATTAAATTTCATCTGCCATTTGGATGCCCAATTTTCCAGTCTCACAAGGTCTTCCTGCAATTTATCACAATCTGCTTGTGATTTAACTACTCTGAACAATTTTGTGTCATCTGCAAATTTGATTATCTCACTCGTCGTATTTCTTTCCAGATCATTTATAAATATATTGAACAGTAAGGGTCCCAATACAGATCCCTGAGGCACTCCACTGTCCACTCCCTTCCACTGAGAAAATTGCCCATTTAATCCTACTCTCTGTTTCCTGTCTTTTAGCCAGTTTGCAATCCACGAAAGGACATCGCCACCTATCCCATGACTTTTTACTTTTCCCAGAAGCCTCTCATGAGGAACTTTGTCAAACGCCTTCTGAAAATCCAAGTATACTATATCTACCGGTTCACCTTTATCCACATGTTTATTAACTCCTTCAAAAAAGTGAAGCAGATTTGTGAGGCAAGACTTGCCCTGGGTAAAGCCATGCTGACTTTGTTCCATTAAACCATGTCTTTCTATATGTTCTGTGATTTTGATGTTTAGAACACTTTCCACTATTTTTCCTGGCACTGAAGTCAGGCTAACCGGTCTGTAGTTTCCCGGATCGCCCCTGGAGCCCTTTTTAAATATTGGGGTTACATTTGCTATCCTCCAGTCTTCAGGTACAATGGATGATTTTAATGATAAGTTACACATTTTTACTAATAGGTCTGAAATTTCATTTTTTAGTTCCTTCAGAACTCTGGGGTGTATACCATCCAGTCCAGGTGATTTACTACTCTTCAGTTTGTCAATCAGGCCTACCACATCTTCTAGGTTCACCGTGATTTGATTCAGTCCATCTGAATCATTACCCATGAAAACCTTCTCCATTACGGGTACCTCCCCAACATCCTCTTCAGTAAACACCGAAGCAAAGAAATCATTTAATCTTTCCGCGATGTGCTTTCTGACTACAAGTTAGTTTTCCAGCCTTTGCTTTCTCTGGTTTTCTCTTCTGCTTCCACTCTCCCTCCTCTCATCCTTCGTTCCTGGACTCTTACCTTCAGGCACCTGCGGCCCTCGTTGGATGTCGCTTCTGAGTGCTGCACAGAGATGGAGGAGGTAACAAACCGCTCTCCCACCCCCTATTGCAGGAGAAGCTTAGCTGTAAGAGGTGGCAGGAAGTGGTAAGAGAAAGGCTCTTGCAACCACCTTGTTAAAGATATTAAGATGTTTCGTGAGCAGTTAAAGGGGTTTTTATTGTGGGAAGCTATTGCTAGTTCTTAGTTGCAATTTGCATTTCTACGTTTGAATGTGTGCTTATTTCTGTTTTGAGTCCTGTATGTTGTATTTGTATAGAATATGTATGTGATAGTGTTGATTGTTTAGTATTTGTTTTAGGTGGTTTATAAAAAATGTTAACTAAACATGGAGATTCTCTCCTTGGGGTGGGGCTATAGCACCTCACTGCTGGGCTGTTAAATTCAGGAGATTGCTTGTTACAAGAAGCGGAAAACCCAACTGCAATAAACTTCCTGTCAGCCGAAGCACCGCTGTGGACAGACGATGCCCTTGAAGTGTCTTGCTTAGTTTGTAAGCACCACAGAGCAACACCAGTTTCTTCCATGAGTCTGTGCGGTGCTGCATAGACCTTGGGGGATCTGTAGCACCGTGTAATGGGGATGAGTGAAGAATATACAGTGCCAAGTGCATCCCGTGCCTTTTCTGACTCCCTGAGCAGGTTGCCTAATGTCCACTTGGCCCACATAGGGCGTGGTGGCCTACGTGTCTCTGCTGTGGCCTCCTCTTGGGGGGTGCTGCCTCTGTCTCTATCTCTGCTCTGTCTCCCTATCCCTCTCTGGGAGTGGGGATGGCTCAATGGTTTTCTGTCCCCCCCACATAGAAGTGGACTACCACGGCTGCTTTTATAAAATGCTTCCAGGAAAAGCCACAACTGCAAGTTCCAGCGTGGAAGGAGGATAAAACCAGGACTGGCTCATCTTTGCCTCAAACTCCTTCTCTGTATGCAGGAGGGGAGTCCATAGGCAAGGAGACTTGGAACAGTTTTGATGCCGTTCTTACATTCACCTTAGTTACAGACTTCCTCTCTGTCGCTCTCCAAACCCCTCTCTCAAGGCTTACAAGCACGACGGAGGGAGTCTGGTGTTGGCAGGCAGGGTGCATCGTCTTGCACTGTGAATTGCGGGGGATGGCAAAACAAACTCCACACACACTAGTTTCATTCTTTTCTGAATTGCAGTTCACATTTATTGATATATTAATTATTTACAAAAGTAAAAAACAATATAATAACAGACTCTGCAGGACACAAATGCAGTGAGTTGAAAAAATAGAGGGAAGTTCTTTGGATTTTAATAAAGGTCATCCCCATCTCATAAAATACATGATAAATATATATATTTATTTATTTTAAAAAAAATGCCCGTTATAAAGCAAGAGGCCCCACGCTAAGCAGCAGGTCCGATTGTCTTCACACGGTCGCATTTCTACTATATAATCAGTTCCAAGGAGGATATTTACTCATATACTGGGGGACTCTGCGCTCTGGGCCAGAATTGTACCTTTGAACTGGACGTCGGTGAGAGCGCACTATGCTTGTAGGTTAGGGAGGGTGCTCAAGGGTTACGTGCATAATGCAGAAAGAGTAGCTTGCTGTAAGGCACTGGCATTTCTCAGATGAGAGGTGGGCTTTGGCAAGTAGAAAGCACAGCATCAGAGGGAGATCTTTGTAAGCTAAAATGAACCCTCTGCTTGCATCTGGCGGGAAGGGCTAGCAGGGATGCCACAGACCCGTGCCTCCAGCCAGTGGGTGGAAAGGTCCTGCATGGGCCACAGTACCGAGGAGGTCAGAGAGGTAGAAGTGTCCATGACATCACGGTCATGACTCTCACCTGGCACGAGGTCTGAAACCACCCAGTGCAGAAAGCCCCACCGCCTCATGGTGGGTGGGACCATGCACTGGGCCCGGAGCCGTCCTGTGGATGGATAAACGTTTAGCACCTCGGACTTCTCAGGGTGAAGTTTATACAGCTGCACGCTTACCATGAACTACGTGATCCATATGCTTAGTTCTGGACTGTATAAGTATTGGGTCCTGCTTCCCCTTGTTCACAAGGGGTTCTCGCAAAGATTCTGCCTGCCTTCTCTTTTGTATACAAAGTGCTGGTCAGTGAAAATAAAAGCCATATCACAACTCCTGGATGTTATCATCTGAACCACTCGGGGGACCGCCAGCCTCCACCCTTAGGAGTATCCGGTCCATGTGTGTCAAAAATCTTTGACTGAACAGTGCCTTTGCTCACTGGACAATGGATGGACCCAGCCCTCGCCCACAACGGCGACCCTGAATAGCCAGACTGTGGGTGCGTGTGCCCCAGGTTACAGAGGGAGTTGTGATCTGTGGCCTCTCAATCAGGGATCATTGCTGCTGAGTCTAGGCGCGGCGAGAGTTAAAAAAAAAAAAATTACGCCCCTCTGTTCCTCAGGAATAACAAATAAAAGCTCACAGCGCCGTAGCCGGCTCCCACTGACCCAGATGCTGGATAGTCTCATGCCGCCAAAGACGAACACCCAGCTGCAAACTGTCCAGTCAGCTGGACGCAACCCAATCTTGCGTCACCTTGAAAGTGGGCCCCAGAATGGTCAATAGAAGGTTAATGTGTCATTCGGCATCGGTTCTGAACAGACTGAGTTCTGCGCTCATAAAAAGCTTTTGCTTATGAAATGCCATCTGTGCTCCCAGTGCTGTTCATTTATGGAGCGGGATGGATGGCTCAGAGAGTCCTACGCGCTACACTGTACATGAAATCTGCAAGAAAAATAGTATAATTTATTTAAACACTTTTCTGTACCATCGTTTAGTGATATACCATCACAACGGTTCACAGACAGGCACAGAAATAAGTCTGGTTTGGATTATATATTAGGTAGTAGGTGCCAATACATTTTCGGTTACATGATTCAAATAATATACGCTACCTGGATCGTGGATTGGAAATTCCATTTATATGACCAATAGAATATCCATATATGAGATATACTGTGCTCTCGTATATTAATCTTTAGGTAGGAGAAAAAATAATAAAGGAGGGATTACTGCTCTTTGTTGACCTTTAACTGTGTCGGAGTTCTCTTTCTTGTCCGTTCGTATTCCTTGCTCCCCACGCTCACTGTGAAAAGCTTTTTGAAAGAGCCATGTTTTTAAACTTTTTTTTTTGAAGAGTTTTAGATCTTTCATTAGTCTTATCTCGAGTGGCATTGTGTTCCATAATATTGGGCCGGCTAGGGATAGTGCTCTCTCTCTTACTTGCATCAGTTTTGCTCTCTTTACAGAGGGAATGGTTAGTAGAGCTTTATTGGCTGATCTTAGATTTCTCTGGGGGACATGTAGTCGTAGTGCAGTGTTTAATCTATGAGGAAAATACTGACTGGTTAGTTTGTGGATTGTGCGTAGTGTTTTAAATTGCACTCTTTGTTCAACTGGCAGCCAGTGTAATTCGGCGAGTAATACAGCCTTATCCCCTACAGTTTCTTTGACAGCAGGCATTTTAGAATTGTAGGATTCGGCTGTCTCGCTTACCGGATATTGGAATGGGATCTACGGTACTGAGCTGGTTTTCATCCTACCTTCCTGACAGATAACAAATAAGATGAGTAGTAAACGTTAATCATGGGGGAGGTCTACAACGGTCAGCCCTATCACCTGCTTTATTTAATATGTATCTGCAGCCACTTACCGGCGATACTGAAAGCATCAGGCAGATGATTTTACATTCACGCAGTTGACTGCCATGCCAAGTCCAATGGAAGTTTCCCCCTCACAGCTTTGCAGTTAGTGCATAAAAAACAGAACCCAATTGGTTGCGTGATAATAAGTTGGCAATTAGTTTTGCCTATAACAAGGTTATTACGGGTAGGAAAGGGAGCTCCCAGTGGCAGTGTACAATATGGTATCCCAAATTGGGATGGAAGCATGGGATTTAGGAGGATATTTTGATTCTACCTCCCTTTGAAGGTAGAAGTAATTAAAAAATGATTAGACCCCTTCATTATTATGTTACAGAGAAGGAGTTCTGGAGAGTAGTTGCTAGGCTTCAGCCTCTTCTTAAAGGGGAAGTGCCATGCCCCAGTGTAACAACTGTACTTCAGTAGGGCAGCCAGCAGGGGTCACCCAGGGGCTGGTGAACGGCCTGCACAATAAGCCAGCCGTACAAAGAACAAAAACTGTGACACACTCTACACCAGAGAAGGGAGAGGGAGACTTAATACAAACGTTAAAAATAGCGAGGCCGGCAGTGAGAGCAACAAACTAAACCCTTCCAGAAACGGCAACCAGGTACCGAAGGCCACAGCAGGCTGGTTCTGCCACCTCTTGTAGATGTGCAAAGAGGGAGGTGAAGCTTCAGTTGCTATTGCGTCGTCTTTGATCGTAATATAAATAATCCTGAAAAAAGAAAAAAAGAATATATTTGTTTTCCAGTCAATGCCAACCCATTTCTTTTCTGATACTTTGCATGAGTCTATTTCCTGCCACCCACTTTCTTTGGGCCATCAGGCTCACTGCGTGGCTGCCGCTTTGCAAAGTGGCCACATCCCCTCACAATGCATCAGTTCAGGGAGTGGATGATCTTCACAGCCCCTCATCAGAATATGGGCAACACCAAGAGCTTCCGTTTGAGAAGCACTGCCCAGTCAGTCAATCGTGAGACAGCACTGTCACTGCTGAGTTTCCCAGTGCACTGCAAGGGGCCCTCTACCGATTTTCACAAGTGGAGGGGCTGACTGTGGCTTATACTTATGGGAACTAAGGAACGTAGCGGGCCACACATGAAAGCTCGTCACACTGACTCCCTAGGTTTCCATGAATCTTCCATCATCCTCTGAACACTGGGAATTCTCTAACTGGCTGCAAACCTCTGACGAGAGCGAGAGAGCGAAGGTGGGTGTGGTAAACAGAGTCACTTATATCTGTTCTGCACTTTGGTCATCTATTGACTTACTAAAGATAGGTAGGATGGCTCTCTCACTTAATCTTCAGATAAACCTGAAGACTGGAGGGTGGCCAAGTGTTGTAACCCCAATATTTAAAAAGGGCTCCAGGGGAGATCCAGGAAGCTACAGACTGGTGAGAGCGTGACTTCAGTGCCAGGAAAAATAGTGGAAACTATTCTAAAGATCAAAAATCAGAGAACATATAGAAAGACACGGTTTAATGAAATTTAATGTGAACAAGTGCAAGGTGATGCACATAGGGAAAAATATGCCCTTGCCATAGTTACACAACGTTAGGTTTCATATCAGGAGTTACCATCCAGGAAAAAAAGTCTAGGTGTCATAGTGGATATTACATTTAAATTGCTTTTTTGACTGCCACAGCACACCGAGCCAACAAACAGAACGTTAGGAATTATTAGGAAGGGAATGGCAAATAGAACTACGGATGTCACAATGCCTCTGTATCGCTCCAGGGTGAGATCGCACCTTGTCTGTGTGCATTTCTGGTCACCGCATCTCAAAAAAGATATAATTGCACTGGAGAAGGTACGGAGAAGGGCGACCAAAATGATAAAGGGCACAGAACGGCTCCCCTATGAGGAACAGCTAACGAGATTAGAGCTGCTCAGCTTGGAGAAGAGAGGGCTGAGGGGGGAAAGATACAGATCTACAAAATCATGAAAGGACTTGAACAGGAAAATGTGAATCTGTTATTTACTCTCTTTCAGATAATAGAAGGCCAAGGGGGCACTCGTACAGGCCGATGCAATACTGTGCGCTGCAGACAGCGCATGGCTTAACACGGATTGGACGCACATCCATAACACCGATGCAATACGGGGATTAGCGCGTCCAATTGAGCACATAGCTAATAGTGCTCATCACGTGTAAAGTACATGTAGATGAGGCTATTGGCTAATCCCCGTAATTCAAACAAAATTTCCCACGTGGCCAATGTGCCCTTTGCAACACGGCAAATTCTACGCCAGCCCGGGGCTGGTGAAGAGGTCTGGCTGGCATAAAGGTCTGCCGCGCTCAAGGGCTCATGGGAAAAACCAAAAGAAATTCCTGCTTTTTGTGTGTGCAGATATTGCATCTGCCTAGAAGTTAGCAAGTAGCACATTTAAAACAAAATCAGAGAAAAATTCTTTCACTCAACACATAAGCTCTGGAATTTGTTGCCAGGGGATGTGGTTAAGGCAGTTAGTATAGCTGGGTTTAAAAAAAGGTTTGGATAAGTTCCTGGGAGGAGGAGAAGTCCATTAACTGCTATTAATCAAGTTGACTTAGGGAATAGCCACTACTATTACTGGCATCAGTAGCATGGGATCTTCTTAGTGTTTGGGTAATTGCCAGGTTCTTGTGGCCTGGATTGGCCACTGTTGGAAACAGGATGCTGGGCTTGATGGAACCTGAGCCTGACACAATATGGCAACTTCTTATGTTCTTAGCCTGTAGGTACTTCAAAGTGCTTTACCATGGGGAAGGAGTCCTTATTATACTCACTATGAAGAGAGAGGCTGCCATCAGCACCGCCTTGACCTTCACATCCAAGTCTAGGGGGAACTGGATTGAAAAATGGTCGTTGCTGCTGAACATTTCCTTACTTAGCCCTCTCCACGTCCTTGTGATCTGACCCACCAGATGCGACTCATCTGGGGTTGTCACCTGCAAACAGATGAATTGAGTTGTCTCTCAACGAAAGGTTCTTTTCCTTCTGCCTTGCTCTTTCGCCTTCCTTGGCATCTGTTTCACAATCTGAATAAAATCACTCTTGTTCTATTCCCCTTTATTATCTCTACCTCCGTCCGCTCCCCTGCCCTCGCTGAGTCATGCTCAGCAAGTTTCCATCAGAAAGAGGTTGCAGTATAGACAGAGTGACGCACACGAGTAGCCAGCGGACTGGTTGATTCTCGCCCTAAGTTAGAACGCGCTCCATAAATTGTATACAAAATTGCCTCATACCTTAAACTTCACGTCGCTGAAACCATTTACATTCCAGCCAGGGCCCACAATCTTCAGAACAGTTTCCTTTGCGGGATTCAAGATATAGAAGGTCGACGTAAAGGCTTCCCAGTTCTTGGCAACGTAACCAATGATTCCACCCAACGGAGGACAGCAGACTTGAAGCTGTAAAGTAGAGAAACACCAGCAGTTCAGTAATTGTTTCCATTTACCACTGAAACAGAGCTGGTGCACGAGAGTTGTCAACAGGAAAGAGCCTCTTGGTCAGCTCGGTCTATTCAGTTGCCCCTTGCCTAGTATGCCACAGCAGACTCTTAAATCTCTGGTCATCTTGCTCTCTTTGCCTTGCCACTGCCCGCTGTATCTGTCCCAGGCACGGCTGAATTCTGTCCCCTGTTGGGTCACTGCCACCTCCGTGGATAGCAATTCCAAGCACTCTCCTCCCTTCTCAATAAAAACAGTTGCTCATATTTCCTTCAAATCTTTCCCCTTTCAGTTTTATACCATGACTTGTTATCTTCTACAGAGAAATCCACTAATACGTGAATGTTTCACAACTTGAACTGTGAGCCCTTGACTTCTCTTTACGTATCCCAAGCAGGACCCAGCTAAATGACCTGGAATTTGCATCCCTTGTTCTTCCTGTAAGCAGAATTCTCTCATCTGAAACATTTATCAGCGCTATGAGCAATGTCGAGGTCATATGAGTTATCAAGTTATCAAGAAAAGCAAGGCCAAAAGTTCTTCCTTGAGCACAGGAAGTTTTGGGTTCTTAAATAGGTCAAGAAAACATTTAGTAACATAACAGAAGTCAGGAAGTCGAGTAGTATCCCATTATGAGTTACAATTAATGCTTGCGAAACAGAAATGCTGCCACCTCTGGGAAGGAGTGTGCGAGCAGCACATTTTTGGCACCTTGGCAGCTTCCTAAGCTCCAACCTGAAGCACAAGGAAGTTAAAGGACTTTCCCAAAACCCACACAGAGCGTCCGTGTTAGGGGAAGCTGTATCTCAGGAGTCTTCCTGGTGTAGCCCACAGCTCCTCCTTAAAAAGGGGAGGCATTAAAAGTGAGGGAACCTGCTGAGAACGCAGACTTTCTTTGGAAATGGAGTGCATCTCCCGCAGGATTATCTGGGACCTCATGGTCCGCACTGGAATAGTTCTACAGGTCTTGTCCTCCATGCGAAGCAGGAACACCCTTGGTATTCCTTGACATCATTAACCAGAGAACATCCCTCATGCCTAGAATATCTATCCCCGACTGCCAGAGTGCCTAAACTTGCTAGAGGTCACAAGAATACCACATGGTGCTTAGAGCTAACGCACACATTTGTAGGCGAGTATCGACTGCACAGCCTTCCTCTGAACCCACCTCCATGTCATAGCTGCAGCATTCGTTGGGCAGCAGAAGGTCGATCACCTTCACACCGGCATTGTCTGTGATACGGACATCCAACCTCGGCCCACACCATTCTCTCTGTTCCTCGGCGAAGTACACCTTCTGGCCCATGGTGTTGAGGATCTCGTACTGACTGTTGTACTGAAGCCAACTGTAACCTGGAAACAGGATTCAAAAACTTTTATAGTCTCACTGGCCACGCTAAATTTGGCTGAGAAAAATAACAAACGTCATCCTCATCATCGCTGTCCTTAATATATACACAGCGCCATTGCTATTCAGGCTCAGCCTTTGGTAAATTTGTGACTCTCTTCCTGCTGCTGCCTCCGCTCATTAATCTCTATTACAGAATATGGTCTTGGGCGCCAGTGGATGAAAAGTACAGTATGATTAGGTTATCTGTGAGTCTATAATGAGCAGATGTAACACGAAGTGTCAACATTTCCAATGCTACTTATACGGGCAAATAGACATTTGTGTGCACAGACTGGCTGACTGCAAACGGCCCCCTTCCCCCACCTCTCTCTGTATGGCTAACGCTTAAAGGTGCTATTCCACAGCGCACCACTATCAGCCGCGTTTAGGCGACGTATTCCCGTGGGGGGATGGAAAAACAACATGTGGACGGAGGTATTTTCAAGTCTTTGCACAGCTTTTTGGGTTTTTTTTGGCAGCAAAACTATCCACACTAAAAAAAAAAAAAGCAGGTGCAATTGTGTGCGGGAACGTGGCACCAGAGGTGAACACCAGAGTGCACATAACATTCTCTGCGGAACCCGATACAAAGTCCACGGACAGTTTGAAAATTAAACCCCCCAGTAAAGAGACAATAAAGTCACGGCCCGGCCCCGCTAGCAAGCACCTGGGGTGGCCACGTGCAGCGCCCAAGCTCCATTCCTGAGCCGGCCTCAGAAGTCGAGCCATCATGAAACTCGAGGGACGCCCGGAGCCGGGCTCGGGGGGCTATGTTACGGCACTTGGGAGGCAGCTGCCTGTGGCCTGTTGGGAAGGAGACCTAACCTAGGGGAAAACCCTCCTTCCCCCTTTGCAAATGAAAGTTTAGGGAACCTTAGTACAGTAGAAGCTGCTGAAACAAAACCAAGTCAGGATACCACCAGAATCCTCCGAGACTCGCTGCATGAAGTGGACACTGCCCTGGAAAGCTCGTGTTTCAATAAATTGGTTACTCTATAAGGTGCCACCCAACTCCCGTCACTGTTTAGAAAATCTAGACAACGGTATCTCTCTCTCTGGTAATTGTCTCGACTGGATCTCAGGTCATAAAAGGCAAATACGAGATTAATTTCCTTACGTTTCTGATGAATTAACATTTGGTCAACCTGGGGGAATAAAAAACAAAACCACAAGAGATTAACGGCTTGTATAATTTCTTAAAAAAAAAAAAAAAAAGGTACTAAATAGAGGCATCAGAGGTAAATAGAGTCGGAGAGAGAGTCACTGGAAGGGCAAATGAAGGGGGGATCTCATTGTAACTGAAACCGCTTTCCGACGTATTGCGCACTCAACGTTTGCGTCACCATCTCTTGGGCTGGGTCAGGATGCGCCAGGCCCACTTGCAAAGCACAGGTTCTCTGCTGTGTTGATGGGGACCATGGTCAACCCAACAGGGCTTAATCCTATTAGCTTTGTATTGGAAACCTGAGCCTGGACGGCGCGGCATTAACTGGAATGGGCTTAGCCTTGGCCCGTGATCCTATGATCCAGAACTATGCAGTGATCTCAGGTGGGAGGGGAGCACTTTTGTAAACTAAAGCGACCAACCTCATCCCGAGGTTGGGTCAGGGTCTGGGTTTTACCTGCCACTGCAAATGTGGACAGGCAAAACCCAGACCGACTCCTCCTGTACCTCCTGACTCAGCACCATGCGATTACCTTCATCCTGAGAGATAACCCAGAAACTAGACAGACAGAGGTCAATATTGAGAGACTGGGTGTCCAGCTAACTTCTACCAGATGTGCAACGGTGTGGATACACAGCTGAACATACAAGGCTTTTGAGAAGTTAGCCAGATTATGTCAGATATCGTTTATGTTAGCCCGATAACTGGCGCCACGCTCCTAGACGCCTCCAGGTTATCCAGCTTAAGTTTTAGTTGGATAATTACTTAAGCCAGATAACTCGGACGCATTCAGCGTGCGTGAAACTTCAAAGCCCGGCACGAGCCGGACGGATGCGCTGAAATCTCGATCTCACGGCGACAGTGCTGACATAACCACGGCGGGTGAACTCTTAACCATACGGTACCTGTATCAGGTACTCCAGGCCTGGAGGCACGCCAGGGAGCGCAGGCATGGGCGGCACAACGTCGTCTGCAGCCAGGGCGGAGCGGTCCTCAGACTGGCGGTGCATGGCTGCGTTAAATTCCGGAGCGGGCACGGCAGACGCACAGGCACGTGGAATATGGATTTAGGGCAATACTGTGGGATTAGAGGATACAGTGACTACCAGTCAGTAAAGGTGTGTGCACTAAAAAAAATAAACCTAAAAAGATAAACAAAGTGAAACGAGGGCTGGACTCACCTTCCCCACTTCAAAAAACAAAACTGCGCTGCCAAAATTAAAAACTGAATCCCCTCCCAGGTCCTTTCCCCATGTTTGCCTCTTACCCCTTTCTGTCTGAATGGGGCAGAAGTGATTCCCAGTCGCTCCTGCCTCGAGCATGGGGCTGGCCGGTCCCTAAGGCTGGCACCAGTGCGCTATATGGGTCACAACCTCAGGACTGGCCAGCGCCATTTTCAAACCAGGACCCAGCAGGGCAGGAGAGACTGGGGTCGGTCACTCCTGCCCCGTTTACACTTCAGAAACTCCATGGAAAGGGTAAGAGGCATCTGTGAGGGGGTGGGAAGGCCTAGGAGAAGGTAGGCAGTGCTATTCAATTTTTTTCTTCACATTTTGGTGGTGCTGATTTTTTTTTTTTTTGCAACAATGGGAGATCAGTCTGGGTGGATCTCGGCTATTTCTGAAACGTAACAAAAATAAAAAACAGTGGAGGTTTGGTTTTGTTTTAAACACAAAACATAATGAAACAAGCTGCTTCGCTGCGTTTTTCGTGTCATTTCAAAACGAATGCTCACCTCTACCAGTCAGAGGATTTCCCAGATGACTCAGTAATTAACGAAGCAACCAACTTTCACCATAGGGCTCGCACACGCAACTTCCCCCGATTTTCTTTCGACGGGGAAAATGTTCAGTACATCTGGCCTAGGCTAAGAAGGCAAGGTTCAGATTGGAAAAAGTCTAAGTGTGGCAGGTGACAAGCTTGCAAATCTTTAACCTACGTTCCCTGGCCATGGATAGTGCCACTTTACACAGGACTTTAATGCTGGCGTCAGGACAGGGTGGACAGCACGTTTTCATCTGGTCTTTGGAATGATTTCTGGAGCAAAATGTTTTTTTCCTGATGTGATTAGAGAAAACAGCCCTGTTGTAAGAGTTCTCTTGTTTTGTAACCTTGGGAGCTGCATTTCCCCTTCAATATCAAGGTGGGATTGTATCAACCTCTTGCTGAGGCCCACTCAGCAGTGCCTGTCGGAGGAAAGAAGCAGGTCTTGAGTGGATGGGCACGAGAACAAGTCCTTTTTTGGAGAGTCCCCAGCAAGCGAAGGACTCCGTGATTTACCGTCGTCGCTGTCTAATCTGGCTTTTCACCTACTTACCTTCCGCTTGCTGCTTCTCTTTTTGACTTCATTAAGGTTTGTTTGTTTGTTTTTTTAACATATCTATTCTTGGATCTCACCTACTAGTGGGTCTATATTTGTTTCAGACATTTGGGGGTTTTGTGGGAGAGAAGGGAGTGGGTTCATATATTAAGATTGTAGGGTTTTGTTTTTTTTTCCAAATCTTTATCTTAGATGTTGCAAATTCAATACTTCTAGAAAGAAGTTCAATGATCTCCCAATTTTCTGACAGCTCTCTTGGTTAACCCAGAGAAAGGGCAAGGGCAAGGGCAAGGGCAACCCCCCCCCCCCCTCATACCTCTAGCCAATTCTGCAGCAGTAAAAAAACAGATTCCTTCCAGAATCCAGCGATGGACTCACACACGCCCCCCTCCCAGTATTTAGCTCTATCGTCAGACCTCTTATTTCCTCTAACAACTTTTCCTGATTTGCTTCTGAACTGATTTAGTGATTTGACCATAGCAACTTCTTCTGGCAAAATGTGCCTGTGTAGGAGTGTACAGAAGACTCCCTCACACTACTTTAAGGACCAGGCGTAACTGTCTCGCCCGGTCCTCCTTAAGGCTGACAACCACAGGGAACCCTAGGTGAAGGGAGGCATCCTACACCAGAGTAGGAAAGACCTCAGGGCCCTAGAAGGGTTAAGCAGGTCCTGGGGAACAGACAGACTCACTGTAGAGGAAAACCTGCCATGTTGAAGGTGTGAGGGTGTCATTTAAGTTAGGACCTGCCTGAAGTCAAGGTGAGCTGCTTGCATGGGTTGTTTTGCTTCTCCTGACATTTGTGAGAGACCTGAACTTCAAGGCAAGCTGCCTGTTTTGCTGTGCATTTCCCTATGTTTCAGTGTAAATAAACTGCATTAAAAGGAGCAGCCAGAGTCTGCCTCCTTTTTCTTCTGGCTGTTTCCAAGCCACTACTGCTCGAGTTGCCACATATGGTGGCAGTAGTGGGATATCTGGCCTAAGAGGGAAGCATAGGCAAGAGCCCAGAGCCGCAACAAGAAAAAAACAAACAAACCCTGCAGAGTTTGTGTTTTCCCCTGGGCCCTCCCAGTTCCATTCACCCAGCTTTTGCACAACAGGCTAAGGAGGTTACCCCTGCATGTACGGTAAGGGAGTCAAGCAGTAAGGGCAGGACTGGCCAGCAGGGTTTTTTTTTTGTTTTCTTTGCTCCGATATCCCTGGAGAGGTGCATAGTTTGGAGGCAGCTCGCTAAGCAGGCGAGATGGAGCAATTGATGCAGGTTCTTGCTACAGGGCAGCAAAAAATTACAAAACACCCTGCAAATGCAAATTGATCAGCAGCAGGTATTATGAGAGCAGGTGGAGCAGCAAACGGTGCTAACTCAGATAAGCCCAAGCTGTGCAAACAGCCATAACCAGTCCACCCTCAGCTCCAGTGACACTCCTTTAAAAGTGGAGTCCTGGAGAAGATTCTGACGGGTTCTTGAGAAAAAAAAACACTCTTGAATGCACAGCACGACTGGCAAGCTGGCTAGAGCACAGGTGCCAAAGTCAGATGGGGGCATAAAGTTCTATACAGATTTTAAAAAAGGTCAACAAGATCTCAAAACGCAATGCCAATCCAATGCCATAAGTGGATGAACTGATTGAGCATCCGGGATGGGCCCAGTTCATCTCTACCCTCGATCCTTACTATTTATTTATTTATTTAAGGTTTTTTTATATACCAACATTCAAGACAGAAGTCCCATCATGCTGGTTCACAAAGAACAGGGGTGTAAATATAATAAACATTACAATTTGAACTGTAGTGTAGAGAAGCAGTTACATATAACAGTTACATATAACAGTTACATATAACTAAAGGGTATTGGCAGGTGCTTCTCGTGCCCCTTGGCATCCTCAACATCTGCTGGACTTTTCCAGTTCACCGTACTCCCTTTCGGCCTTCATGGCACCCCTGCAACCTTTGAGATCTTGCTGCTGGGAGTAGCATGGGTATCAGAGCGACTCGGCAGCTTCCCCAGCAGAGGAGGGAGGAGGAATGCACTGCTTGGAAGGCGGGCAAATAGCCTCTGTGCTCAGCTCATCACGTTAAAGCAGATATTGCAAAACGGAAACACCAGTAGCGAGGCACTGGATCGTGTCAGGACCCACTCACTCGCAAATGTGCTCATCAGTGGAAAGAAAACTGATTTGGGTGGACAGACATGAGAACGAGAAGATTACCAAGCTTCCCCCCCCATAGACACAGCAAGGAAGAGAAACCGTAGAGAATCAGGACCTAGATCACATACAATGTCTTGATCTGAACTGGGGCTATTTATTGATACAAACTTCTGCAGATCTCAGCGGAGTACACAAAACATACAAAATAAAATCAAACAATAACTTAATATTGAGCAGCACCAGCAATTAAGGAGCAAAAGCTACCAGAAACCTGAAAGAAAGGAAGGCAGCGTAAGGAAAGGGGCAGGAAAATCATCACAGGCTTTAGCAACTTCCCAAAAGGAAGCCGGGCCTTTTCTGCTCTGATCCCCGTAGGGCTGGGCCCCTAATAGAATAAATGCGCTTGTGAGACTCCAATAGCTGAGAGTGAGCGAGCGAGAGGCTGGAGATTTGTGTTCCCAGCTCAATCCATGCTGGTCACCTCCCAAAGCAGTGTCAGCTTGTTCTAGCGTTTTCTCTCTGCTGATTTTACGGGGGTCGGAATCCCCCATCCCTGATCCTCTGCCATGATCTTATATCCGGCCCTGCAGGACATTAAGTTTGGGGTAATTTTACACTCATTCTTGGCAGGTTACCTTTTCTAACCCCCGCCAGTGTCCTGGCCACAGCCGCTCATGCACGCGAGAGAAAAGAAAATATCAGGTACATACATTGCACCCCATCCGGATATCAGGCACATGCATTACACCCCATCCGGATGCTCTCTGTGGGACAAAAGAATATCAGGTACATACATTACACCCCATCCGGATGCTCTCTGTGGGACAAAAGAATATCAGGTACATGCATTACACCCCATCCGGATGCTCTCTGTGGGACAAAAGAATATCAGGCACATGCATTACACCCCATCCGGATGCTCTCTGTGGGACAAAAGAATATCAGGTACATGCATTACACCCCATCCGGATGCTCTCTGTGGGACAAAAGAATATCAGGTACATACATTACACCCCATCCGGATGCTCTCTGTGGGACAAAAGAATATCAGGCACATACATTACACCCCATCCGGATGCTCTCTGTGGGACAAAAGAATATCAGGTACATACATTACACCCCATCCGGATGCTCTCTGTGGGACAAAAGAATATCAGGTACATACATTGCACCCCATCCGGATGCTCAAAATAAGACAAATGGACAAAATAAGAATTTGGCCATTACAATTAAAAACTAAAAGAACAGAAATAGAATAACAAGCAAGTCAATATAGTTGAAACATACTTAACCTTACTTTGTTTGACTAGCAGGTTCAAAATCCTTAAATGCTTCCTGAAAAAGATGAGTTTTTACAGCCTTCTTGAACTCCTTTCGACTACGTATTAACCTCATAGGGTCTGGCAAGGCTTTCCTAAGATGGGACCAGCAACCGAGAAAGCTCTGTTCCCGGTCACATTCAGGGACAAAAGCCACCGCCTTTGCACTTCTGGGCAGACAGGGGCCAAGCACTAGGAGGGGTGGGGAGAGGGAAGGCACCAGATGGCCGCCCAGCAGCCTTAGGTCCGCCCGGCTAAGTCTGCCCAGGGCCGGGGAAAGCTCGCCCTGCCCCTGGCCCCGTGACGTCTCCCGGCGGACCGGGAAGGAGGCCGTCCCTGGGCAGGAAATGACCCGGGCAGGCCGCCGATTACCACAGAGGTTACGCAAAGGAGAGGAGGAGGGCCCGGCGCTCCCGCTGCAGCTCGGAGAAGGGAGAACCAGCCCGGCAGCCGCCCCTAAAGGCGGGCCCCAGGCCACGGGGGTGGATCCAGGCCGCAGCCCTTGCACGTTTGGGTAAAGCCTTACCGGAGGCTCCGGGTGCGGAAGGAGGCCCGGGGCTCCCGCTGCAGCTCTCCCTGGGGCCCGGAGAAGGGAGAACCAGCCCGGCAGCCGCCCCTAAAGGCGGGCCCCAGGCCACGGGGGTGGATCCAGGCCGCAGCCCTTGCACGTTTGGGTAAAGCCTTACCGGAGGCTCCCGGTGCGGAAGGAGGCCCAGGGCTCCCGCTGGGGCCCGGAGAAGGGAGAACCAGCCCGGCAGCCGCCGCTAAAGGCGGGCCCCAGGCCACGGGGGTGGATCCAGGCCGCAGCCCTTGCACGTTTGGGTAAAGCCTTACCGGAGGCTCCGGGTGCGGAAGGAGGCCCGGGGCTCCCGCTGCAGCTCTCCCTGGGGCCCGGAGAAGGGAGAACCAGCCCGGCAGCCGCCCCTAAAGGCGGGCCCCAGGCCACGTGGGTACACAGAGGGGCGGATCCAGGCCGCAGCCCGTGCACGTTCGGGTAAAGCCTTACCGGAGGCTCCCGGTGCGGAAGGA
Organism: Rhinatrema bivittatum; assembly: GCF_901001135.1. Lineage (NCBI taxonomy): Eukaryota > Metazoa > Chordata > Amphibia > Gymnophiona > Rhinatrematidae > Rhinatrema > Rhinatrema bivittatum. Next base: position 19,181,934 of record NC_042630.1, read on the forward strand.
GGCCCAGGGCTCCCGCTGGGGCCCGGAGAAGGGAGAACTAGCCCGGCAGCCGCCGCTAAAGGCGGGCCCCAGGCCACGGGGGTGGATCCAGGCCGCAGCCCTTGCACGTTTGGGTAAAGCCTTACCGGAGGCTCCGGGTGCGGAAGGAGGCCCAGGGCTCCCGCTGGGGCCCGGAGAAGGGAGAACCAGCCCGGCAGCCGCCCCTAAAGGCGGGCCCCAGGCCACGTGGGTACACAGAGGGGCGGATCCAGGCCGCAGCCCGTGCACGTTCGGGTAAAGCCTTACCGGAGGCTCCCGGTGCGGAAGGAGGCCCAGGGCTCCCGCTGGGGCCCGGAGAAGGGAGAAACATAGAAACATAGAAACATAGAAATGACGGCAGAAGAAGACCAACCGGTCCATCCAGTCTGCCCAGCAAGCTTCACACATTTGTTCTCATACTTAACTGTTTCTCTTGGCTCTTAGTAACCTTATGTTCTAATTCCCTTTTCACCCCCACCATTAATGTAGAGAGCAGTGCTGGAGCTGCTTCCAAGTGAAATATTAAGTTTGATTAGTTGGGTAAGCGGCAGCATAGCTCTCTGCCATGAAGCAGAGGGCAATGCTGGAAATGTGTGAAGTATCAGTTTTTCTTTTCCCCTGTCATTGAAGCAAGGAGTCATGCCGGACATGCACCGAAAGTGAAGAATGCCTTGAAAGTCACATTAACTATCATCAAATATTGAAAAGCCTAATAATTGGTAATACCTATAAGCCCATGAACCCATCCCTGTTTTTTTTTCTTTTTTTTCTTTTCTTTTTTTAATTGGGAGATGGATGCCCTTCATCCTTCTACTCTGTGAAGGTGGACACCTACCACCGGCCACTGGCATCCCGCTCCGTTAATGCCTCTGTGGCTACTGCCGCTCCATGCAGTGTTTTACTACCTGCTCTTTATATGCGTCCTCTAGAACTGATGGATCCCATCCCTGGGTTTTTTTATTATTTATTTAATTGGGAGATGACAGCCCTCCATCCTTCCGCTCCGTGAAGGTGGACACCTACCACTGGCCACTGGCATCCCGCTCCGTGAATGCCTCTGTGGCTACTGCCGCTCTGTGCAGTATTTTACTACCTGCTCTTTATATGGACACCTACCACTGGCCACTGGCATCCCGCTCCGTGAATGCCTCTGTGGCTACTGCCGCTCCGTGCAGTATTTTACTACCTGCTCTTTATATGTGTCCTCTAGACCTGATGGATCCCATCCCTGTTTTGTTTTTTGTTTTTGTTTTTTATTTAATTGGGAGATGACAGCCCTACATCCTTCCGCTCCATGAAGGTGGACACCTACCACTGGCCACTGGCATCCCGCTCCGAAAGGCGGGCCCCAGGCCACGGGGGTGGATCCAGGCCGCAGCCCGTGCACGTTTGGGTAAAGCCTTACCGGAGGCTCCCGGTGCGGAAGGAGGCCCAGGGCTCCCGCTGGGGCCCGGAGAAGGGAGAACTAGCCCGGCAGCCGCCGCTAAAGGCGGGCCCCAGGCCACGGGGGTGGATCCAGGCCGCAGCCCGTGCACGTTTGGGTAAAGCCTTACCGGAGGCTCCGGGTGCGGAAGGAGGCCCAGGGCTCCCGCTGGGGCCCGGAGAAGGGAGAACCAGCCCGGCAGCCGCCGCTAAAGGCGGGCCCCAGGCCACGGGGGTGGATCCAGGCCGCAGCCCGTGCACGTTTGGGTAAAGCCTTACCGGAGGCTCCGGGTGCGGAAGCCCCAGGGGGTTCCATGTTTGCTAGATCCGCAGGACTCATCGTTGCTCCCAGGCCTCAGGTTCATCCCTAGCACTGGGAGAGGGCTCTTGGTCTTTGTCCCTCTTGCCAGAACCCCACCTTTTTGCGGCAAAGTCTTGTGGGGAGAACCCAAGAACCTTGAGGAGACTTTTGAGAGCTTGGCTTACAGTTTGAGGGTTTCGACCCGTTGAGTTGTTGTAGGATTTTTGAGCTTGGGATATTTTCCCATGCGTCCACCTCCCTTCTTTACTCAGATTGCCTAGCTCAGGAAGTGGAGGTAAATATTACATTAAATTGTAATACTGTAAAGGAATTTTATGATGGTGGTCTTAATTCTTACAGTTTTTACTAATTGTAAAAACTATAAAATAATGAGAGGAATGGAACGAGTAAACATTAATCGCTTGTTTATTCTTTCACAGTACAAAGACCAGGGGACACACAATGAAGTTACTAAGTTGTACATTTAAAACTAGTAAGAGAAAAAATTTTTTTTTACTCAAGCGCTATCATTCATTGCCAGAGGATGTGGTGAAAGCTGATAGTGTAGCTGTGCTTAAAAAAAGGTTTGGCCAAGTTGCTGGAGGAAAAGTCCATAACCCATTATTAAGGTGGACTTGGGGAAATCCACTGCTTATTCTTGGGATAAGCAGCTTGGGATCTGTCTACCCCTTGGGATCCTGCCAGGAACTTGTGGCCTGGCTTGGCCACTGCTGGAAACAGGACCCTGGGCTTGATGGACTCTTGGTCTGACCCAGTATGGCAGGTCTTGTGTTCTAATGATTCCTTGATGATTTTATTTCTGGTTGTCTGGTTTTCTTTGGTTATGATGCTTTGCGTGTTGCTGTGAAGTAAGGGAGGACCAGTCCTCTCTCTGGCAGCATACGTCACTGTAGTCAGAATAATTGCAGACAGCTCCAGAGCTTCTGCAGGCACAAATGTGTTGGAAATTCACACGTCACCTGGGAAAGCCCCTTACATTTCTTTTTACACTCCTACTTACTGTAACTTTGATTCTAGCTAGCAATTACCCCCCTCAGCCAGGGGGGACCTGGCACCTCTAAGATGAGCATATGAGCGCTCACTCATACATTGTGGAGCGTTGCTCACAGGTGTTACACGGTCGCTCAAGTCCTTATTTTCTTTGTGCTACATACAGAAATGGAACGCTAATGCTGGTGCTCAAAAATCGTCGGCTTATAAAAGCTGTTGCTCACTGGAAAAAAGATTTGCACACACCTAGTTACTCCTTGAAGGGAACATTGCAGCATCCACTCCCGAGTACCGCTGTGGGCAAGGGAATGTGACACAGGGGGCGGACATTTGATTGCAACTCTTACTGCAGTCTGGCCCATCGGGCACTGGGCCAGAAAATCTTTCATCTCTCTCCTACTAGGCAGAAGGCGTGAGAAGCCATAAATCACAATACCAGCACCCTCTCATTTCCTGGGCTCCTTCGTCACACAGTCAGGCTTGCCTCATCTGTTTACCGTTGACAATAAAAGAAGGGGTAAATACATGTCATGAATAAAGCATTTTCCAGAAAGCCATATATGAATAGCTCTGCTTCGAGTGTGGGAGAAATAGTTTTCAGGTGTGCCTCTCCCCATAAATCCCCTGTGGTGGAACATTAACCAGAAGCAGGCAGCCTCACCCCCGTGCTCTTGGCGGGGCCTTTGGCCTGTCTATAGACCTCAGAGGGAACATTACGACATAGGGCCAGTTCTGTGCATTGAAGGGTAATGTCCACATGTGCATTCTATCCGCAGACTGTGCTCCAATGTTCAAAGCCCACTGCGGCCAAAAAGTGCCTGCTCACATCTGCACCCAAGTTTTTCTGCGGGTACTTTTCCCACGGCAGAGAGAACCCACGGGGAGCGGAAGATGCAATTTTCCTCCCTCCCTCCCTTTCCCCCAGGTTTCATCTCTAAACGATGCAGGTGTGCGTAGCATGGAAGAACGCACCTATTATTTGGCTGCAGTGTGAAACAGCCAATTTACGCATGGAAATTGCTATTTATCTGCCTTAATGACCCTTGTCCTCAAGATCCCCCATCAAACGTGGTCCCAGTATCTTCGACCAGCCCCCCACGTGGCATGTTCTAGCCTTGGACGGGACTGGCTATTGCGCAATCAGCTGGCATCACCCTTCCTTGCTCATGTACCGCAGAAAGGATACACCTGGGATCTCACGCTCGTGCAACCGGTTTTGTAATATGGGCTGAGGCCCTTCCACCTAGCTGTAAGGGAGTGAAACATTACAGTTATTGCAACTGTCTTCAGCGGGACATAAAAAGGAAATTGAAGTAACGGGATAAAAAATGTAGTTGCTACTAGACCGGAAAATAGTGGGCCCCTCCCCTGAAAAAATATTGTGGCATGGCGGCCCGTGCTTTTGTCTCACAGCAAGCACACAGGACCAGAGAACGCAGCTAGAGGCCCTCGAGGGCAAAGGATTCTCGGGGGTCTAGGGGTGTGGAAGATAAGAGTATCACTTATAGTTCTAGATTTCTCCACACCAAAGGCCACCTTGCCCTCTACCTCCACCCCTTCCCCAATATTTGCCCATTTAGGGAAGGAGGGGGCGCTCTGTGTGTTTATGTGGTGCCTTCTCTCTCACTCACTCACACCCTCCATGCACCCCTTCCTCCCTCTCTATTCCCATCCTCTCACTCCCCGCCTCTTGTAACAGGCCAAATTCATACTAGGAGCAAAACAGCCTCCTCCTGGAGCCCCTAATCCAGGGAGAGAGACTCCGACATGGTTTCTGGGCTCTGGTAATGATTTCTGTGCCTCCAAACCTGCATCGTTAAGGGACGATATCTCTCTCATTGAATGGGTGGGAGGCTCCAGGAACCACCACCTTATCTGGGCTCTCCTTGGCAGCTCCACAGAACCCTGGGCTAGATACCATCAATGCCCTCCTCCCCATGGTTTGCCCCCCCCCCCCCCTTTCCGCAGCAGCCAAAATCTCCTTTCGGCTGTGTAACAGCCTCTTTCCCCGTCTTCAGCCCGCGTGGCTCCACCTGCACCTTCTGCCGTCACCACCGCGGGCCCGTCTCGAGCTCCTTCTGCCGTCACCGCCGGGGGCCCGTCTCGCGCTCCTTCTGCCGTCACCGCCGGGGGCCCGTCTCGCGCTCCTTCTGCCGTCACCTCTCGCGCTCCTTCTGCCGTCCCGCCGGGGGCCCGTCTCGCGCTCCTTCTGCCGTCACCGCCGGGGGCCCGCCTCGAGCTCCTTCTGCCGTCACCGCCGCGGGCCCGCCTCGAGCTCCTTCTGCCGTCAACGCCGCGGGCCCGCCTCGCGCTCCTTCTGCCGTCACCGCCGCGGGCCCGTCTCGCGCTCCTTCTGCCGTCACCCCGCCGGGGCCCGCCTCGCGCCTCCTTCTGCCGTCACCGCCGCGGGCCCGTCTCGAGCTCCTTCTGCCGTCACCGCCGCGGGCCCGTCTCGCGCTCCTTCTGCCGTCACCGCCGGGGGCCCGTCTCGCGCTCCTTCTGCCGTCACCGCCAGGAGTCAGATGAAATTCAACCCAAGGGCTGCATCCGACTCTCGGGCCGCAGTTTGGGAACCCCTGCTTCTGACCATTTGGTGTTCGGCTAGGATTGTTTTGCGTGGTCCATGCTGGCTTCTGTCGTGCCGTCTGTTACCGGTCTATCACTAAGGAGGTGGACACGTGCGTGTATTGCCTTCCTTCTTGGACTAGTGCGGCAGATGGAAAGGAACATGTAACTGCCTGTATAAACACCACCACTGAAGCATCTGAATCGGTTTGGAGTCCTTTTACTGATTTTTATTTTCCCATAAAGAACACATTACACAGAGTAATGTTAAGTACGTAAATATGCAATTGAAATATGTGTTTACTTAATAATGTAGCAATACTACTGCACAGGAGCAATTTCTCTGTTCTAATGGATCTACGTGATGTATGCAATCTCGTTACTGAGTTAAAAAAAATCAAAAATTCTACTTTCTAACAGACTTAATGGTATAAAATGTAAGAAGCTCAGCTGTAACATGTTTAATCCTTGTTAGGTGTGGGAGCTGCATAGTAAAAATTGCCTTCTATTTAGCTTACCCTCTCTCTCCCACCCCTCCCCCATCTGCCTCCACGCACTGTTGGCAATCCCTGTCCACACAAGGGTCACAGAAAAATTCACCTCCACAGCCTGGTACCACGTGAGGAAGCGGGCCCTGGTCTGCTTTATAACCAGGGATCTTCTGCTCTAAAACGGGGGCAGGGGTCTCTGCTGTAGAGAGAGGCAGCAGCGGTGTTGATGCTGCACCCTGCTGGTGACACTGGAGAGGCAATGCGCTCTACCTTTAATTACAGTTTTCTGGTTTGGGGGGGGGGGGGGGAGGTCACGCGAGTCCCCTTAGTGAGCTCAGCAGGTTTGCCGAAAGTGCGAGCGGCTGTCGGGTCGCTCTTTCCTCCACAGCGGGCTGTGAGAGGGGCTCCAGTAACAGGACTCGCTCCAAGGGCAGCTGGAGGTTTCTCACCGTTCTTCATTGGAGCCTGGCTGGGAGGCGGTTTGTTTTTTTTTGGCTACAGTTTTCTATATGGCAGGTGGATTTTCAAGTTCTGGAAATCCTGGTGGGGGAGACGTTGCAGTAAAGAGCGGGAAACGAAGGAGACTTTGCGTGCACGGGTCCCCTATAACACGGCTGTCTGTGCGCCCGTGCATAGAAAATGGTTACAGGGTGACTCTGTGTCACCTAGGGCAGACTGAGCCAGTCCTCCCCCCCACTCCCCTCACGCCCCCAGAGCCTGGATTAGGCTGCACGCTGCTCACCGCCCTGCAGGATGTCAGCACTCCCCCCCCCCCCCAAACAGGGAAACCAGGTAGAGGTGGGAGCTGGTCCTGCCCGGCCCCTGGCAGCCCATCGCTTCTAATTCCCTCCTGCCGCTGCCAGTGCTGGTCTCTCTCCCCCAGGCGATTCAGGGCCTAGCAATCAGCTGTTTGAACCACGCGGCTGAACTCTGAACTGCACAGAAGCAAGAGAGAAAGAGAGGGACCAGAGTCAGGGGGAGAGGATCAAAAGCAGTGGGGGAGGTAAGAGAGAGAGAGAGTTCCCAGAAGACGAGTGGAACAAGGTTACAGCTGCCTGAGTGGGGGAGGTGGGGAGGGATGTCAGAAAAAAACGGGGACTTAGAAACGCGATGGCACAAAAAGACCATTAAGTTAGCAATATAATTCCCATCACTTCCTTAACAGATCTCCCTTCTCCCCATCTCGCCTTTCCTGCAGGGTGTACACGTTTAGATCTTTAAGTCTCTCCCCACACGCTTTGTAATGAAGATCACTGACCATTTTAGTAGCCTCCCCCTGGACAGACTCCATCCTGTTTATCTCCTTTTGAAAGTGCAATCTCCAGCGTTAAAAATGAGATCTCACCAGGCACTGGTGGGGGGAAAGCAGGCACTTGAGGCTGGATTTAAGAGTTTGACAGGACTGGAGGGTGAGGGCAGGAGCTCCCCCTTCAGAGGTTGGGAAGGGGGTGAAAGCCCAGAGGAGCAGTGACTCACCACCCTGAATTAATGGGAGAAGGCTCTCCTTTGGCACAGGTATTTGGTGCCTCTATCGCCTGTGCCTAAATCGTGCACTATGGTTGAGGCTCGCCCGATTGGAAGGTTATCCCCAGGCACTGAGCCCCTCCTCTCGGAGCTGAAGACTAAAGCTTCACGGCAGCTGAAATTCCTGGCAGCCCATGAAGGCTGGGAGTTCCATCGCGGGTAGCAACCTCACCAATTCAGTAAGAGCGGTGGAGATGAGCTGGAGAGACTGGCGAGGCTGGGCTGTAGGGGCTGAAAGACTGGTGAAGCATGCTTGAAGTCTCCCCATTCCACCAAATTTAAGGACTTGTTGATCCCGCTTTTCTTACGTAAAATGAAAACTACAAGTCCATGCATGCAACAGGCCAAACCATTAACCCTCCCTTTGCTGGCACCCAGGGCCCAGAGCCATTCAGTTAACCTCTGGGCAGTGGCTGCCAATGTGGCTGCTATATTAGGTCATAGCAAAGCTGTCGACGACCGAAACTGTGAATACACCGACGACATCCTGCATGAGAAGGACCGGGGAAAACTGAGCCGAAGAGCCCCGGTCACAGATGCAGGGGTTAAAGTGAATCTTCTAAAAAGTTAACCTGCGCCGCCTCTCGGTGTCCTACGGGGTAACGCGGCAAGGCCTCCCAGCGCGCGCAGGCCCAGAGGAACGGGTCACAGGTCAGTGCCGAGGCGCGTTCCCTCCAGGCTGCTCACGTACAGAGAAGTGGCCTTGGGCCACGAGAACAGAAGGCTGTTTGCCTCCTTCAGAAATAAGATGCAAAGATTCATTCAGAACAAGGAACTTGCTCGTCAGAAGGCAGAGGTGGCTGAGCTAATTAATAGGCAGGGGCAGAGGATATGCTAATCACGAGTACGAGCTTTATCAATTAGCAAGCTGCATGCTTTGGAAGTCGACTGTAGGTACAAGGTATTTGGCTATATGTAATGACTGGGAAGGAAATCCCGGTGCCGTACTATGCACCTGATAAAATCCGAGCTCCCATCCCTTGCCCTTAATAATTCCACTTGTTCCACTGCGTCTGGGGACCAAACGTCAAACCCCTGAGAGGGGGGAAGAGAGAAGATTGGCACAGGTTCAGATTCCAATAAGTAACAGTCTATGGATCATAGCAATTTGCTTTTTTTTTTTTTTTTTTTTGGTTTTGATCCAGTTTACATTCCATAGAAACACTACCTCCCTGTCCTGGTGTCTCTGCTAAAACCCATCATGAAGGATCACACACAGACGGGCCAGGGAAGACGACGATACGAGAGCAGAAGTAGTGCACGAAGGTTGGGCAGGTTAGGGCAGGCAGATGCTGGGCGTCCGCATGTCAGCGTGACGCCTCCCCAGGGTCTCCTCTCCCTTCGAGCCTTGCCGACGTCCCATCAGTGGTTATTTCTGTGTCTCCTCTCCAGCTCCCGTCTCTTCGCCTCCACCAGATAATCCTGGGAAAAGCAAGAGTCAGTCATTCTGCCAGCATCCAAGCAGCGGGACCGATTTACTAAGCCGGCCCTAAAGCCTTAATGTGGGTTAAACGCACTATACTCGGCATAAATGCATTTTTTAAAACTTAATTCCAAATTTTGCACTAGCATTTAAATGGAGTTGATTAATATAATTACACAGCTCAGGTTCACAAAGAAATCCACCTTAATGGGACCATCAATGCAAAAAAGCTAACTATGCTTCAAGAAGGTTATTTAACTTTTCTTTTAGAGCATCAGCAGGCTAACAAGCCTCCCGCTGCCTCCTCCTCGGTCCCCCCTGGGGAATCACCCCCCTCCCTCGGTCCCTGGCTTATGCCATTGGAAGAGGCCTTGTTATTTTGGAACCACAGATGCTTTTCCCAGTCATTTCCACGTGTGTGTGGTCGTCCTATAGCCCGGGAACCCAGGCACTGGGCAATAAGACCCTGCCAGTCACTGGGAGTAGGTGCTTTGCCGTTTAAGGGAACGTGGCATCGATGGTCATGGATTACCCTGGTTTACATCGAATTTGTCTGTCGATCCTCATAAATAAGAATAGGAGGCGAGAACGCTGCATGGTTTACCAATCTCACTGGCATACCCCAAGGCTTAACATTTACCTTGAGCCTATTCGTGAGCAGGGTTATGTGAGGGATGTAAGAATATCTGCGGATGACGTCCAGTTTTTTTGTGAAAGTATTCCCTACAGAGTCGGGCAGTCAGCTTAATTGGAATTTTCTCGTCAGTCATCAAACAGCTTCAACACAACAAATTGGCCCTGAGTATTTCCCAAACTGAATTTATGCTAATTTAACGTTTGAATGAGAATTCTAGTCCCTGTTCACCAATTCCGGCTGATCATAAACGTCCCATTCTCCCACATGCCAGAAGCCTTGGGGTATGGCTAGATGCCATCACTCTGGAATGGTTATAAGAAATGGTTTTTGTATTTTTGTATTTTTTTTTTTTACAGGCTTCAGATTCTCTATGGCCTTAAAAATCTTTTGGAAACAGGCGACTAAGTTGGTGGTGCAAGCATCTAGGTTACCCACAATAGACTACTGCAATGCTGTGTATCTAGGACTGCCAACCTCTACATTAAGACCACTACAGCTGCTCGTGAACTCTACAACCCGTCTAATCAGTGGAAAGAAAGGCTGTGACCCCATCACTCCGATCCTGTTCCAGCTTCATGGGCTGCCTCTCCAGTTTCAGATACAATAAAACGTTTTACTTATAACTCACAAACTACTCAGCACCAGTTCTTCTCCATTGGTACATTTTTTTTTTCATTACGAATTTACCAACCAACACGAAGCCTTCGAAGCCAGGAGAGAGGCCTCCTTGAGGTATCCTCAATGATAGCAGCACAGTCGCCCATGACAAGAGACCGTGCATTTTCTGTTGCTGCGCCTTTTATATGGAATACGATTCCCAAAGCTTTTTTATTTTATTTATTTATATATCTATTTGAAAGGACTTGTATCCCGCGCCCTCCAACGTTCGGGGCGGGTAACATAAAACCACTCATAACATTGCTTTAAGGCTCACAGCGTGCACTAAGACTTTTAAAACCCTCCGGAAATCCTTCTTGTGAGGACTGGCTTTTGCTTGATCTAGGGTATTTACTCTACTTTCGAGCTTGCAGATCATTTGATTGCAACTTTGACAATGGATGTTTCCATCTTAGATTATAGTTTGACTTATTCCTGTGTTCAAGTTTGTTTTAAGTGTGTATATTTGTGTTAGTTATGTCCATTGCTTAGGGCTTTGGTACAAGTGATTAATAAATGTTAATAAATACAAATAGAGTTATTAATTTCAAACCTTCTCACATACCCGAGCTTCTTAGTTCCAATCTCACTGGCACACTCAGGTTATCTGAGCCTGGACAACGTACTTCCTAAGTTAGAGACCATCACATCCAAATATGGAAAATCCTAGCCCCGTCACTCTACCCTGTCCGCAAGTATCCCCTACCCAATCAGATTTTCAGGATATCCAGAATGAATATGCATGCAAGGAAGGCCGCACAAATCAAATATATCCTGCACACATTGAACCTGAATATCCTGAAAACCAGACTGGCCAGAGGGAGGGGATTCTTGAAGACCTGACTGGGAACCGCTGCTCTAGAAGATCCTCTTCTTCACACCTTCTAGGTATCTATGAATCTACCAGTCAAAAACCAAGGCCCATCTCTTCTTCCTGAGACCCCAAAGTCGGAATTAATTCCGGGACACCCATATCTTCCGTTTTGTCCTGGGAAAGGTATCAGCCCTCCTTCGAGCCTCTTGAACCCTGGAGAAGATAAAGAGGCCGGCATGCTCACCAAGTAGAGAGTAGCTCCCAGCAGCACCGCCTTGATTTTAACATCTAGATCCAAGGGGATCTGGATCACAAACTGCTCGTTGTCCCGGCTGATCTGCCCCACGGTCTGGGTCTCATCTTTGCTCTTCACCTGTGAATAGATGGTAAAGCGCTAACAATTACCATGCACAGTGTCCAGAAGCAATGACAGCGAGGGGAATCTCACGCCGACAGAGAGACTGAAGTCGGTCCTTGCTGACTGAACGGAACTGGCAATAGCGTCCCCTTCCCCACCTCACAACAGCCAAGTTCGGTGGGGGTAACTGGACCATCCTGGTCTGGACAAATTCCATTTTAGTGAAATCATATGATTTCGAAAACACATACTTTAAAGCTCCTGGGAAGGAAAGAAACAAACACTACAACATTTCTCTCCCTCTCTTTTCCTTGTTTTCACTTCCTCATCCTTCTCTCACTCGCCTCGGCACCCTCTTTCACACCCTTCTCCATTCTCGCTCTCCTATTGCTCCATCTACCCCCGTCTCCCTCATGTTGCATTCGTTCTCATGATGTCCAAGCACATTGAGATGCTGGCTGCTCATATTGAACCGAACAGGAGTTCAAATTCATAACGATCAAAGAAGACCTCAGAGTGGCCTGTGCAGCAAGCTGGGGGATTCTCCATAGTTTAGAATTGTTGACTATATCCTTAGCTTCTGCTGCTATGGAATTAGTGAGGATTAGAGCATCTGCAATTAGTAACAATAAACCAAAAGAAGTGCACACACACACACAAAAAAACAAAAAATCAAACATACCTCAAAGTTCGCACCACCAAAGATGTTTGTTCGGAAGCTGGGGCCTACAACCATCAAGACGAGTTCCTTCGAAGCATCCGAAATGGAGAGGCTGGTGACATGGGCATACCAACTCAGGGTGGCATAGCCGATGAGAGTGCCTGGGGGAGCATGGATCTCCACCTGAGAAAACGGGAAAAAATAATCACTTTTTTTGAAGGCCTATAGAGCATGGTCACCAAAAATGTGACTAGGGGCTTCTAAACACAGAGGTGCCTTGCAGGCCTGGATTAAGATGGTTTAGGGCCTCAGTATAACGTCGTGTAAGAGGTCCCACGGCACTACCCAAAAAAAAAAAAAAAAAAGTAAAACTTGAAATTCAGTATTTAGAAACCCCTGACAATCTGAGGCCCTAAGCTGTAGTTTAGGTAACTTGTGCCTCAATCCAACATTAGTGCCTTGTGTCTAAGTTCTGATGAGGTCAGTGTTGCAACCATGTGGCCTCACCGAGGCTAGGTCTGCGTTTCTGTTTAGAAGGAGTCTCCAGCTGTTGAAGTTTTGTACAGTATAAACTACTTACATTGCAATGGCTGAGGAATGAACTGCATGGGACTCTCTCATTCCCCTGTGAACAGACTTGGCTGGAACCACCGTGCCTAGAGTGGTCTGAGCTCACTACATTGGTACTCAGCACGTTAAAAGTAATGATTGGCAGGCAGTCGCCCACAGAGGACTCTAGTCAGCCCTGCCCAGAACACCTAGGCTAGTCCACTGCACCAACTATTCAACCAGTAACTACTCAGAAACCAGTAACCTGGCAGGGTATGGAATCCATTCACCCAACAAGGGGTGAAATGGTTTTTATAAGATTCTTACAGACACAGAGAAGGGGGGGAGATGGGAAAACAGGAGGAGCTGGTGGATTTAGGTGATGGAATTAAAACTGATTAAAAGAAGGCCACGAAGATAGCATGATACAGATAATACCTGTATAGGGCTAACAAATGTGGAGAGGACCATTATGTTCTGAGCGATCTGGATCTAGATCTTAGGCTGGAACCAAGAGCTCCCTCATCTGTTCCAGGAGAAGACCAAAGCGAATGAACCGGGATCAAAATCCCTTCTGCCTTTCAGAATACGCGCATTCACGGCAGACGTCCTCCCTTCCATCCTCAGGAGTAATGATGCTCCTAAATACCAAGCTGGATTAACAAACTGATCACGTGGGAGGAGGTTTAGCTATTTCATCCCCATGTCTCGTTGGATAAGAGGAATATGCAAACATCTCAGAGGGCCTGTCCCCTGCAAAGGTGCCACCAGACGGACACTAAATGTTGAGATCTTGCATATTAGGAGCAGGTAGATATTAAATACAGCAGGAAGAGGGAAGGCCTGGGGAATACCAGAATATAACAAGTTCTGAAGGCCGTATCTCAAAAAGGATAGAGAGCGGACAGAAACGGTCCAGAGAAAGGCAAGCACTGACCCCTTGTGCTTCAATGGCACTGACCACACTCGGTCCTTATGCATTGACGGCACTGACTGTGCCGGATCCCTATGCATCGATGGTGCTGAGGCACCATGCACCGAAGAGCTAGATTTCTGCTTAGCTGCTGCACCAAGGGCCTGTGCTGATGGCAACGAGGAACTTCATGCCCTCGATTTAAGCTGCAACAAACCAAAGGATCCGAAGCCCGATGCATCCTCGACCTACGCGATCCCCATGCTGCACTCACAGCGGGGAGAGCCCTAGATGAGGAGCCTTTCCTCGACTCACCACACACGGAGCTCACCGATGAGGAGTTACAACAGCCCCAGAGCTCGGCCATCTTGTAGGCCTCTTTCTTCTGTGTCCTGGGAGACATTCGGCCACACTCATAGTTGGTGGAGTCACAGTAAGGCTCCAGGCACATGCAGCATACGTTGTGGCCATAAGTGAGGGGCATCTTAAGGCTGCAGATGCAGCCTTAAAGCCTAATGGTAAGCTTCTTAGGTCCAGGCGTATTTCTATTATTTTTTCTGTAGCAGTGAAAAGTGCTGTTGAGGGACTGCCAAGGTAGTGATGTAATGAAAAAAGGAAGGCAGGCCTTGAAGACAAAAAGGTCAGAAAAGTTTTCAATGAAAGAAAGAGAGAGAGAGGTGTAAGTCTGGGCAGTAGCACAGACAGAAACAGTGATGCAGAAAGAGGCTCATGAGGTAGCACTTGGTGTGGGAAGTCCTGCACATACTCAGTAGAGCAAAACCTCTATCAAACTCACAGAGGGAGGGATTGTTTGGTACAGTTGGATGATGTCACCCAAGTCTCATGGCAACCTTAAGCATCTGCCGAGCAGATGAGATAGATTATTTTGATTTTTATCTGTTGTTATTTCCAACCAGAAGAGGAAGACCGTATTCTTACTGGCAGAATGTGACCAGTAAGGAATGATTCAAACCATTTCAATCTATCCTGGCCAATAGCCAGAGCTTCAAGATGATTAAGGAGCATGAATCGATGGATGGTATCAAATGCGATGGAAACTTCTAAGACAGCATTCAAAAAAAAAGAGGCACCCCTGCTGATGCCCTCTTTTAGAATATCAAGGGCAGACAGCAGGAGGGCCTCAGTGCTCCGTTCTTCCGAAATCCATATTGGCAAGGGTCAAGAATCTCATGTACATCCAGGAACTCCTGAAGCTGTACCAACCCCATCTGTTCAATCAATTTCCTCAAAAACTGAAAACTGGAGAGTGGACAGCAGTTTCCCTAAATCAGTGAGGTCTGAATTTGGTTTCTTCAACACAGGGTGAGCAATTGCCTTCTTAGGAGTTGCTGGAAGTCGCCCTTCAGTGAATGATGTAATCAAATCACCACCGACAAGACCTTAAGGCACCTCGATCAACCAGGTTGGACAAGGGGCTAAACAGGAAGTGGTATTTGTTTAAAACGTACCAAGTGTGCTCTCTCATTGTAAGGCACCCACCTCACGGCTACAGCTACACTTGCACTTCTCCAGCAGATGGATGACCTCGGCGTCAGAGTTGTCCTTTAGCATCACATCGTAGAGGGGCCCGCAGCACTGGGGTTCCAGCTTGGCGAGATATATCTGCTGGCCCATGCTGTTCTGGATCTCGTAAGTCTTGCCGAATTGAGCGGTGAAATCTGAAAGAGAAGATGTTGGACATATAAGGCAGCACCATCAGCGGGATCCTCACTGCTCTAAACCATCATCGTGGTCAGCCCTGGAATCTCGTTCATCAATGTCTTCATCATCCCAGACCGATGCGTCTAGCTCTGATATTTGCACTGAATATCTGTGAGATGCATTTGCATGCCCTGCCTCTATTCCAAATGCAACTCATCCATATTCATTCATTCATTCATTCATTCATTTATTTATTTATTTATTTATTTATGGATTTATATACCGGAGGTTCCTGTATAATATACATATCACCCCGGTTTACAATGAACAGTAACTATTGCTTCAAGTTAGCGGTTTACAATGAACATAGTTAATCCAAGAAACAGAGAAAATATATATATATAACAATGCTAACAATTAATAAATGAAAATAAATGCAATAACAATTAATAAATAATTAATAAATACACAACAATAAATATCAATGAAAAATGGCAATAAAAAATGACAATAAAATAAAATACAATAGCAGTTAGTAAAATAACATGAGTTATTACATGAGTTATTATTATGAGTTATAGTAAAATAACATCATTGTGGAGATCCTGAAAGCCCTACCAGCCCAAGCTGTTAAAAATCTCCAATGACGGAGACCCACCCACTTCTTTAGGTCACATCTTTATATGAAGTCTTTGGGACGTGGTTGGGGTTACTGTTCCGAGAACACAGCCTTCTCAGAAAGAGCAGATTTTCCGTTTTGATTTGACTACTTATTCACGTGCGTACATTTTAGATCACGCAGGATTAGGATGTTGCAACATTATCCATAAACCACAATGGGTGTTCTTATACTTATTAAAGCTGCAGCACTAGTTACTAGAGGGCTCAAAATATCACTTTGCCTATTTCTTGGTTTTCTTCCTAGATCTCCTTTTTATAGTGCTTAATAAAATTATGTATACATTCACTCCATTTGTCTGCGCACATATCTTCCAAACCACTCAACCTACAGCAACCAAATTTTCAGGGTAGGCAAATCTGTATAAAAGCCAAAAACTGAAGCAATGTCTTCCCATAAAAAAACAAAAAAAAAACCTTATTGATCTAGCCCAAAACTGAAATAAAAAATTAAATTTAAAACATGAAAAAGAAAGACACAGAAAAATCAACCTCTGCATCCAACAGGATTTCTCAGCTCACCCAACTTCAGTGGACTTTCTCCTCATAAATTATTTTTTTATAATTGAAATTCCTGTATATTGAGACCAAGAACATCTTATTCACGAAAGCTCTTACAGAATCCTTCTCTCTCTGGTTCGGGACCAGAACTGCATCCTGACGGCAGGCCTCACGTTAGGGAGGTGCAGGAACCAGGCTGATTTGGCCCTGGCAGATACGCCCACCCCCTCCAAAATAGTAAAGAATGGGGGAGGGGTGGTATTAATCATTCTGGCCTGGTGCAATTGACTCCACGCATCCACCTCCAGCTGCAGCTCCTGCTCCACTAATGCTTCCCTGACAATACCGACCCCCAAAGTCCACAAAATCCCGTTACTTTCATGCCTGCCAGCATATCAAATCATAATCCATGAATTCTTTCACACCAGTCTTAACATGATTTCGATTACTCAGAAATGCAAACGATGGGCCCAGCTCCACCCAAAAACGTATATGCTTTATAATCCAGAATGCAGCTTCATGCAAAACTATTTTATATGATGAGCACTATACAGAGTTAATTTGTGCATTTTTAAAATGGAAGGAAAAGACCTCAGATAAGAGCTGCTTACGGAGTAAACTGCACCAACCAGAAGTCATAAAACCTCCAGTATGATTTTAATTCATTTAAATGTGTCCACCCAATTGCAAAATTTGGACAAGTTCCTGAAGGACAGGTCTATTAACCCTTACTAGCCATAGAGATTTGGGAGGTGCTCCTTCTTACTTCCAGGAGCTAGGCGTGAGCAACTGGGAACCGATCTCCCTATTAGGAGGGGCTGGGTGCTTTCTCCAAGTGACCCCAGATTCGGTCACGATCTGCGACAGGTCGCTGAGCTTGATGGACCAACGGCCCGGCCCTTGTGCTCTATATGTATCAGAGCGATGCCTGCCTAGCAGCTCTGATGACCACCAGCACAGCAGCGCCCCTGGTTTACCCAGATTCATCACAGTGGAAGTAATGAGCAGGTGGAGCATTTAAACACTTCAGACGAAACCGTCCACATGTCATCCTGCGTCCCCGTTCTGCGTGAAAGCTTTTCTGTCTGTGTGTGTACCGGGTCTGCATGCTGGTTCCTCTTCCAGGCTCTCTGCATTATTCTGCAATAGGATTTATGCCAAGAGCCACCTCTGACCATACAAGAAACATCTGCACACACATGACCTTTTGTTTTTGCTGGGGGGGGAGAAAAAAAGTGAAATATGCTTACATTTTGGATGAACTAGGATTTGGTTAATCTGAAAGAAAGAAAGAAAACATTATTACAAACTAAATTTCCATTAAAAAATTGTACAGGATATTTTTTAGTAATTCAACACGGAAACCTCGCTAGTGCAGTCCAAGTCCTGTGAGCTTCACGCCCTTAAGCGATTATCCCGCTAAAAACGGGCTTTGCTTTTAGTGCAGAACCTTCACCTACGCCGTCGGTGGCACGTTCTGTGTTCCGGACCCTATTAGCGCGGATGTGGGTGATAACACAAATCGCACTTTATTTAAAAGTGAGAGCTGCTCTGCATGGCTTTTGGATTTTTGCAGCTCGTTGCAATATTTTACACGTTTGTGCACATCATGGGGGGAAAAAATCTGCGCATATTAGCTTTAACACAAGCCCTTCACACCTCTTTGACGCACGCTGCATGGTAATGCAGACATCAACGGGCGTGATGATCGCTAAGGCACTTGGGTACACAGGGCCCACAGGAAGATCAACACTTGTACGGGTACAAATAAACATGACAGAGACGGTCTAGAAATTGGCAAATCCTGCAGACAGAGATAAACAGATGGCTTGCATTTAATCTTCCTTTATCAGTTTGCTCCGTGCCCTCCTAGGATATTCAGTCAGTAATAGAGAGAGCTCGGTTTTCCAGTCCCGTGAGCTAAACCAATAGACAGAAAGGATGGGCACGTGGTATCGTGCATGGACTCATGCTACACCTGCAAGAGGTATTCCAGGCCAGGAGGCACTCCTGGGATCTGAGCCACGTACGGCGCCACGCCCTTGGGATCCGAACCAGGAAACGCCTGGGGCTGCTGCTGGAAGGGAGGCTGGTAATTGGGCGGATGATCGTCAAATGCCTTGGGATGTGTGAGGGGATCCTCTGAAATCAAAAAGAAGAATTTTGTTTATATCTCCCCCCCCCCTCAATTACTCTCTTCTTAACATGTTATATCTGTTCGACGTTATTTGTTCGATGTAATGCGCCATCCCAGGCGTCTGTTTGCGTTACACTGTGAACCGATGTGATATCACTGATGAATGTCGGTCTATAAAAACTTTTAAATAAATAAATAAATTAAATTAAATAAAATAAATAAGAAACAACAATTTAAAAAAAAAACAAAAAACTACAGAAATGACCGTCCTGGGCCAGGGTAGGGTTGGCCAACCAACCCTCATGTCGTAAGGGTAGAGGCTTTAACAAATTTTGCAAACGGTCTGCGTGGCTGCAAACTGCGGGGACGCTTTTCAGAGGCAGGCGCGCTAGGAAAAGGCCAGTTTTTAAAACAGCAGCTGCCCACAACGTTTCCTTTCCGCTATCCAAAGCGGGCCGGGGAGACATTCATCCACCTGCTTTGAGCTGGCCGTTCGCACGAGCTAAAAAAAAGTGCGCGTTTTAGGGTTTAACCCCACATCCTTGAGGAAGATACTTTTTACCTGGAGAACCGATTCCTGGCTTCTCCCCCTCTCATGTCCATTTCCGGAATGAAAGCAGTAACCCCCCCTCCCCCCGGAGTCTGCGTAGCAAGGAACAGACTGGACCAGTCCTGGCTCTGCCCCCAGTGATTTAGGTAGGGAAACCCTTGGGCTGAAATCAGAAATCTCCGAGTCCCTGCACGCAGCTGGGTAACAGCAGGGCTGGAGCAGCCTGCCCCCCTGGGAGCTAGGGGATGACCTTACCGCTTCATAAACCAGCACTTGTACAGTTGGAAGAGGCAGACGCCGTCCTGGCAGCAGGTGCACGGGTACCTCTGCCAACAAAGCTTCGTGCCTGCATAATGGATCGGCCTGCTCCTGGCTTCCAATGACTTTGAGCCCATTCATTTTAGCTTCAGCACTGACACAGTAACATAGTAATGAGGGCAGGAAAAGACCAAAATGGTCCATCCAGTCTGCCCAGCAAGCTTCCCGATGGAGTAGGTGCCGCTCCGTGCAGGTTACCCCCAAGCCTTATGATAAGGGTAGTAAGTGCCGCTCCGTGCAGGTTACCCCCAAGCCTTATGATAAGGGTAGTAAGTGCCGCTCCGTGCAAGTTACCCCCAAGCTTTATTTATTTATTCCCATCCTCTAGTCTTTAGGGATCCACAGTGCTTATCCCATGCCCCTTTGAAATCGTTCACAGTTTTAGTCTTCACCACCTCCTCGGGAAGGGCACTCCAGGCATCCACCACCCCCTCTGAGAAGAAATATTTCCTGACCTTGGTTCTGAGTCGTCTTCCCTGGAGCTTCAAATCGCGACCCCTGGTTCTACTAAATTGTAGGGGTCTGGGGGAAAACATTCAGACAAGCAGGCCTGGATTTGTCAATAGGCACAGTATCTGTGGGGAGGCAGCAGCAGGGGCTGTGCCGAATCTCACTCGGCGGAGAACTGCCCTCTGCTCCCTGATCCAGGCCATCCCGTCCCAGGCAGGGAACAAAATGGGAGGAGAGTGAGGCTGGGGGATGCAGAGGGGGAAAGGGGCAATGCTAGCGGGTGAGAGAGAGAGAGAGAGAGGGGGGAGACTGGAGCTGCTGCGTGTGAACGGTTAGAGAAGGAGGAGCAAGACCAGAGCGCTGCAGGGATACCTTACCCTCCTACTGCAAGTCAGGCTCTCCTTCCCCAGATCCTGGAACTCGGCCCTCCCAACATTTCCTACTCCCTTTCCCCCTTTCTCAATCCCCCTCTCTCAGTCCTAATTTTCCCCCTTTCCTCGATCTTCCCAATCTCCCATCCTCCCCAACCCCAGTCCTTTCTACCTCTCCTCCCCCATCCTCAGTCCTCTCTCCTTCTCATACTCCTCCCCCCCCCCTCCTATCCCCACCCCAGTCCTCTTTTTCTCTCCCATCCCTGGTCCTCTCACCCCCTCCTTCTCTCTGCCCAACCCCTGCAACTTCCTTCCTGAACTGATACTTAAGGTCCCTTTTCCTCTCCTAATTAAAAAAAAAAAGTCAATTATACAGACACAGGCACGGCTGGAAAATGTATTTAATTTTTATAATAAAAAACGATGGAAATGTTTGTTTGCCAGTGTGCTTCAGGTTTTTCCAGCTTTTGCCACAGAATCTGTGCCTCAGCTGCCGCAGCAAACTGTGGGACTGCGCCTTACATCTCCTGCTCCCTCTTATCTGACCCTACCCGGCCGGGGGTGGGGAGGACACAGCAGCGCCTAGGGGTGGCAAACTCCGAAATCCGTCTTTGTGCGCAGCCAGGAGAGCACGGCGAGGACTTTCTTAGCGAGGAGGCAGGAAGCTGGGTTTCTGATTGCAGGGAAGGCAACGGATGGCTCCAGGTCATCAGACACAGGCCGAGCCAGTCCTGGTTTTATCCCCATTGTATGCAAGGAGGAAATGCAGTCCCCCATGTTCTTTGGGTAGGGAGGGAGGAGTCAGAACAGCGGATAAAAGCAGGACTGGCTCAGCCTATCCCTGACGCCCTGGAGTAATTAGGACGTCTTAATTGCACTTGTCGGACTTGGGCCAATCGCACATTCTGCCCCTGCGGTGACTGGGTATCTTCCTCATCCAGGCATGGGGCACCCACCGAGCATTATCCAAAAATAAACAACAGCCAAAATTACTTATCTTGTGCCCCTTATCTATGCCACCTCGCCTAGGGAGCACTGGGGAGTAAGATTTTGATCTCTTGAGTTGGCCTTAGTTGGGAATTATAGGACCAATCTACTGAGCCTCCTCGTTCTCTATGCATGGACCCTGTAACTATGTGTAATGCTGCCACCTAGTGGTTGAACTGAAAAACTGCCCCTGATGAATCTTATGTGGAAACTTTGCTTTGATTGGTGCAGGGGCTGTGCATTGTGGGAGATTTGGCTTCACTGCGTTTACACCGCAGCTCCTGCTCTCAATCTCTCCCAGACCCCACAGAGTTGCCTAGGGGGCGCAGTTTTTAAGAAGGGGATTCCCAGCGTGCATGTAGGCACATCATACTCCCCTTCCCCAGGTTATTCCAGACATCCCTGCCCCGAGTAACTCACACATACACACATCCTGGAGCAAATGACACCACCCAGCAACTCACACACACACAGCCCCTACGTAAAGACTTCATCTCCACGCACGGTGTGGGGCAAAAATCAGGATTGGGTACCCCAGGGGAGACGCCATGGCCTGAGCCCTGCTAGGGCACTTTGAGCAAGCAAGGACCGAAGGTTATCTCTGAGAACTGCAATGAAATAGGAGAGGCAGGCTCTCTCTGATTTTACTTACCTGGTGCAGACATTCTTCCGGCGATCACACAGTCTCTGTCTCTTAGTTACACACGCACCCAGGCCTGTGAGAGAACAAGGGGTAAAACAGAGGCAAGAAAGCTTGCGTTATCGGTGTCCCAGCGTAATCCCAGAAGAATCAGAAAGGCACAATACAAAACTGGCGTCGATTTTCCATTGCGCGCATGACGTTCGATGTCCGGGCATGCTTTTCAGTTTGTACAGACCCTGCCCACATCCAAATGCAAGGTACCCCCCCCCCCCCCCCCCACGCACGTCGCCTCTGAGGATCGGCTTGCCCCACGGCTAGAGAGGTCGGAGTGGACGCTCATGTGGCGGAGAGCAGCAGCTTCCCAAACCCGCCCTGGGAGAAGCTCCCTAGCCGGTTGGACAGGTTTTCAGGATATCAGTGGCAGCTGTGCCCAAGAGAATCTGCCAAAATCGGTGACTCAGCCTGCACTCATTCCTCTGTGCATGTTCACTGTGGATTTTCGAAGACCCGGACTGACTGCGGGGTCCCCAGGGCAGCTTGAGGAAGGCCTGGTGCAACGGGCTCCCCGATAGTGGCAGGCATGTCACATGCACTCACTTTATCTCCTGAACCATTCAACCTACTGCAATCCAATTTTCGGGGACAGTTATCCCTAATTATGCTTTGTATATAGTTTTATGCATGTTATATTTATAGTTTCTCCCTATTTATTGACCTATTAAGTTGCATTGCCTCCTTCCCCGGTTATTTGTATTGTTATCTGTTATTTGTAAGGGCGCTGCCCATAAGTTTTTTTGTTCTTTGTGAACCGATAACGATGTGCGAACGGCTATCGGTATATAAGAGACGTTAAATAAAATAAAAATAAATAATTAAATCATAGCGAGCCAAGGTGGTTTGCGTCATGTTTTTCTTCTCCCCCTCCCCGAGCGCTCTGTGAAAGCTTGGACCGCCCGCAGCAGGCGGCGATATGTGCTATCTGCTGCCGCACCATGCAGCCACCTGAGAGCAGAGGGGCAGGCCCGCGGCGCAGGGACAGCACCGGGAACCAGCGCGGCTGGCGGGGGACCTCGGGCCTCACGAAACGCACTGCCCGCCCCAGCAACAGCAGGAAGGCGCGTGGTCCCCCGAGAGCCAGCAGACTGATACTGCAGCAGCAGAGGAAGAGGTGCGGAGGCCCACGCCGTCTTCCCGTAAAGCTTACAGACGTGGCCTAAAAATGGAAAACAAAAAAAAAAACCCCCGGTAAAAACAGAGAGTCAGCAAGCTTTGCATCCAACAGATTTTCTCAAGTCACTCAGCGTCACTGCCTCGCCTCCCGATTAACTGCTTTGTAAAACTGGAGTTCCTGTATATTAAGACCAAGAACATCTTGAGGTTTTATATTCAGACACAGTCCGGATAGCAAAGTTAGTCGGATAAACTTATCCGGCTAACTTTGGAGGAATATAGCCGGCTATCTTAATTAGCTAGCCGGCTAACTTTATTTATTTTATTTATTTATTTTTAATTTTTATAGACCGAAGTTCTTGTGGGAATTACAAATCACTCCGGTTTACATAAAACGATGAACTCCCCAACAGCGGAAGGGGGCTTTACATATAACTGTAGAACATAAGGAACAATAAAACCGGATGTCAATTTAACATAGTAATAATAAATATAATATAATATGTACATACAATTTAACTATTTAACGTAGTGGTGATGACCTGTCAAATCTACCATATAGATACAATAAGAATAATATAGTGAACTTATGGACTCAAAAATTGATTGTGCAGTTGTGGAGTCCTGATAGTAGGAATTGGTGAGGTGTCAATAATTTAGGGATACCTAGTATTTAGGAAGTCCTCCTGTCTAAGTATCATTGAGAATCTGGGAAGGCTTGTTGGAAAAGCCAGGTCTTCAGTCTTTTTTTGAACTCTTGATGACTGGGTTCTAGTCTTAGATCTGGGGGGAGCGCGTTCCACTGGTGGGGTCCTGCTGACTCGGCCAGACTTGGCGGGCTGAGTCACCCGGCTAACTCTGAATATCTCAGCAACGCCCCTGGACCGCCCTAACTTGGCCAGCTAAATTCTAGCCTCCTACCCTATTAGATGGCCAGAATTCAGCTGGATAAGAGCCTGGCTTGGCCCTCCTGATTCATTAACGCTCTTACAGAATCCACACACATTCAGCTTTGGACCGGGTTTGTGTCCTGGGAGCAGAGCGTGGCGCCTGGGGTAATTCACCCCAACCGAACCCCACCCCCTGAGAGACCGAGGAGGAGCAAAGTGGGCTCCGAGACCCCAGGTTTCTCTGCCTTTTGCCCCTAGTCACACTCACTGCTTTGCAACTCTGTTCTTACTTGAACTGAAACGCGCACGCGCAATTTCCCAGCAGGCCTCCGAGCACCTCTTTTCTAAGCAGATCAGAGTAGGAAAGGCCGCACACGTACCTCCTGGTGGCTAAAGATTCCCCGTCCCTGGATATGCCCGATTCAGAAGCATTGACCCTGCTTTTAGCTGCATACAAGGTGCCAAAACCTTTGAAACTGTCCCCCGTGCTAATCACAGTATTTCCGAGTAAGCGTGCAATGAGTGTGCACAGCCCGGGGCACTTTATTTAGAAAGGAGGAGCCTTCTTCATTTGCAACGGTCACTGCCCAAGCCTACGACCCAGTCCGCTGCATCGGAAACAAACTGATGGATGTGAAGGGTTTGTCTCATTTTTCTTTTATTGCGTTTCTGCACGCGAGTGCACTGAAACACAGAAAGTTAGACAAAAAGGAATATATTTGTTGCTTTCTGTATTGCTTCAGATCGAAAAGGACACGGAATGCCAAAAATGTTGGCATCGCGAACGTGCTTTTTAAGAACGACTGCACCTCCTTAAGGCAGGCCAGCCACAAAATGAGCATCTACGAGCCATGGTTTGTGGTACCGGTCCACGATCATGCTCCAGGCCGCTTCTCAAGTCCCGCTGGAAGAGTTTCTCGCACGTCGCTGAGCCTGTAACTCCGAGTGACAGGCAAGAGGGAACGCAGGAGGTGGACGGGTGCAGCTTATGTCAAATACACGCAGAAACGGACAAAAGCGCCACAAGCCAAAAGCCCAGCAGGGTCGCTAGCGAGGTGCTTCTTATTTGGAGCGGTTAAATTGTTCCAGGCTCCTCGCCACTGATCGTCGCTATCAGAATCCTGTTCTGGGAGGGTCCTCCTGGTCTGACTCACCTCAGAGAGTAAGGTTAACAGATGGGTGAATAGGAGGGAACGGCGGAAGTCCATTTAACGCACCCGAGATTATCCACCTTGCGACGGTTACTTGCTCCGAGCGCTCTGGGCCCATTCTGGTGCAGAGGAAAAAGAGGCCTAGTGAGGTGCAGGCAGAGCCTGGCTTCCTTGGGTTTCCAGTTTCGAAGTTGTGCTCCCTGATTCTGCACCGAGGGGAGGGATCCTGCTGGCATGCAGTTTCTGTAACAGACTGGGGGCAGCTCACAGCAGCTTTCTGTCCAGCCCACAGATCAGTAGCGACTGACCCTTCCCACCTCATGCCCCTGCTCCGTCCCCATCGCGTGGGGGCCAACTGGCTCATCGTTCCTCAAAAAAAAAAAAACCCTCCCGTCTCTTCATGTCGCCTTTAATTCTCTTCTGATATTTTAACATTGGCCAGGCCGCACGTCGGGGAAGCGTGACCGAGATGGGGCATGACACCACGAAAACACAGAAATCTCATGAGAGCATAGTGAAACTGGAAAATAGATTGCTTGAACCGCAGGGAGATCCGATCCCTCCCCCACTGCCCAGCAGCCCTGCGAGCAGGCCACATCATTTCGGGACGATAGCTAGCTGCTCCCTGGCACACAGAGGTCTCGCTGTAATATCTGCAGTGCCGCCTTTTCCTAGGCTGTTGCTGTTTGAATCCCGGGAGTTAGTGCTGTTCTGGCATGGTAAGTTTGCTACCTTTTTTTTTTTGGCAGGGTTTTGTGTTGCATCAAGAAATAACCAATAGTGGAGGGAGCTGGTGTTGCTGTTACTGAGCTAACGCCAAAATCCGAGCATTCATTTTTCTCTGACGAGTAGTCAGGGGGGGGGGGGGAGTGTCCCAGCTCCATTCTACACTCATTGGGAGGGAGTTTCTGTGGATACAGAGCGTCTGTTTTGCAGTAATAGAGGTATGGGGGTTTCTAGTGGGGTTCTGTCCCATTGCAAATAAGGTTAGGTTAATGACAGAACCCAGACCTCACTCCCATATAGAAAGACTGAATGCAGTCATCAAATAAGTTTAATAGCAGTTACTGGGCTTTTGTAACTGTTTATTGCATACAAAGTCTCTTATTGCTTTTTCCTGTAGTGTCTTTACAGTCAATTTAAAGCTCCCAGATGCATTTCATGTCAGGCCGAGATATGCGAGCTCTACTTATTGGCTATTTAGGTCAACTTTGAATTGGTGGTGAAGATTTCTTTTTTTTTTTCCCGCTTGTTCTGCCCAATCCAGAGTCAGCCGCAGGGCCCGTGATTTGCAGTAGGGCCTCGCGCAGGATTACAGTGGGTTCTCTTGTGGAGTTCCTGGGATTAGGGAATAAGATGGCACCTGGGGCTGGGGATCTCCGCAGCAGCGTGGGGAGAGATTGTGGACGTGGATGCTGAACAGGGCAGGGGCTCAGGCTACATCCCTGTCTGGCGTCTAAAGCTGCCTCTGCGGGTTGTTTATCTTTAGCTTACATCTTTTTCATTGGTGGCTCAAGGCAGGTTACATTCAGGTGTTGTAGGCATTCCCCATCCCCCCATCCCCCGTCCCCAATCTAAGGGGCTTATTTATTGTTTCTATGGGGAAAAATGTTTAGCAAATGAGGGCCCAAAGCTTGAACCTGAGGCAGTGGAGGGTGACGCGAGCTGCCCAAGGTCACATGGAGTGTGAGTGGGATTAGAACCCCAGATGCCTTGGTTTCTCTCTGCTTGCTGCTCTAACCACTAGGTTATTCCTCCCCTGATGGATCTAATTCAATCACAGCATAATCAGGAGTTACATTTAAAAAATAAAAAAGAACACTTTTCTGGTAAGTTTATGTACTGGCGCAAGTGGCCGCTACTGCCTCTTTAAAGGGGACCTGACGCTGAGGCTGTGGCTGGATGCCATAGGCAAGAAAACAAACAGCCAGGGAGCAGGAGTGGGTGGGCGCAGCTATGCCAAACTTACACACACACAGAAACAGAGGGAAGTTCTGTTAGAATGAGCAGCTGGTGTGGCCCAGGAGGAGCTCTGCAAGGAATGTTTTAGCCAGAGAAGCTGCTGGCTGAACTGCTTGAAGTACACGCTAAAATGGACGTCGCCGGGGAAGATCTAAAGCTTCTCAACGTATAAGACAGAGCCTAAAGGGGAGCTATTAAACCTCTTTTCTGCAATGACCGAGTTGAGGGAGCACGCCACCCCGAGTCCCTGGTGAAACAGACAAGATCTCCCAGAAGGGCTGAAGCCAGCACCCGCAGTAGAAAAACCTTAATGCAAGAGAATCTGCAGAGCAGGGGCAGCAGGAATGCCTCACTCCATCCACGTTCTCACTGCCAATTTTTTTTTCTTTTACAGTTAATTTCATTCTTACACACATTCTTTGCATAAATCACTGAGCATAGTTATTCATTCCTGCAAAAGCAGCATTACTAATACAGACGTCAGTACTGAGCGACCATTCTGTATTATGTATGGAGGAGGGGTGACCAAGAAAATGTGGCCTAAAGAAACAGAGTCCGTCCTATTTGTTTAAGCGCCACTTGCCTGATTAAAAAAAAAAACAAACAAACAAAAACAACTTCCCAGCTCACCTGAATGTGTTTCCTGTTTGTATAAAACCTTAACAAGCTGCAGAAGGAAGCTGCTTGGCACAATGCTGGTGTTAAGAAGGGCTCTAGCAGTAAATTTCAGAGACCAACACACTGTACCCTGGGTTACGAGGTTCATTCTCGTCACTGAATAAAAATCCTGCGCCTCCAGGTCTGTAAATACTGCCCCCCCCCCCCATCATACACATAGCCCTCTTATAATGGGAGCACGGCAGGGGATTTTCCCCTACATCCCACCATAAAAAAAATTCTGGTGTCCTGTAAGTAACCAGAAACTCAGATTTCCTCCATTACCAAGCACATTGTGGATGGAATACAAAATCCTGGGGGGGAGGAACTTCAGCACATATGCAGTAAACCTACAATACTAAAGCAGCACTAACTCACAAGACTACCTATGATTAGGAAGCACTGCAAATATTACTCCGGGCCCTAGAACACCAATACACCTCCTGTCGGGGAAAACCCAACGAACAAGGCCGCTACAGATCTCTACACAGAAACTACATGGCTAGCAGAATACCTCGCCTTAGTCACACATGCAAAACGAGCCTCAATAAATGCAAAGCAAGTGATCACAAATTAAAAACAGAAATATGCAAACTAGAATGGTAAGTAACCTCAAGAAGACAGACTCTGCATGCAATGCAACGCTGGCGCACTAGAAGCAGACATGCGTTCCTCATGCTCAAGTGACTCTTCACTTCTTTATCTAGGGAGAATTTTAATCCTTTAAGTACTGTTATTCCTTTAAATGTTATTTTAAATCAATGGTCGCTCCATTCATAAAAAATTGCCAGCAATTGTTGATTAATTAAAACAGAGTAAACCAGATTTATTGTGTGTGACCAAATCACAGTTTCCAGAATCTCCTGCTGTTCTTATTAATCAGTTACAGCTTCCAGATTAGTTACTGTACTCAATCTAGAGTCTAACATTGCGGTGGCGGCTTACTTTTAATGGCTAAAAAGACGTTAAATCTGTCGTCTGTTTCAGTTGAGAGCACCTCCAGTTTGGAAGTGCTAGTAGCTGCCTGTTCACTGTTGGGATGTTTAATATAAGCCCCCTCTGAATCTTTAAATGTGTTTCCTTCTACATTGAATGATTTATTATTGGTATGAAAGATTATCTGGATTTAGGGGATTTTAACATCTATGTGGATACAATTCCACTATCGGATAGTTGTATTATTGAGCATGATACACCAAGCCGTTACAACTATTACAAAATGCTGCCGCTCGGATACTGTCAAATACAAAAAAAAGAGACCATATCACTCCCACACTTATCGAACTACACTGGCTCCCAATACACTCACGAATTCTTTATAAAGCACTCTCCATCATACACAAAAGTCTGCTAAACTCCAACCTCAATTGTATCAAACCCCCCCTCCTCCCCCGCACCTCCAATAGACCCACCAGCCCAGCCCTCCAAGGAACCCTACGTGCCCAACCCATCAAATCTTTTAAACTCTCCTCCACTATAAGCAGAGCTTTTTCTCTCGCCGGCCCCACCATATGGAACTCCCTGCCTCATGATATACGCCTGGAGACATATACACCCACTTTCAAAAAAAAAACTGAAAACCTGGCTCTTTCAACAAGCCTACCCCATGTCACCCCCCACTACATAAAACTCCTCTGTAATTTATCCATCAATATATGACTAAAAATGCCTTATGTCCGCTGATTTTGTACTGTGCACATGGACACTTATGTTTATAGTTATGGTTACAGTTTTTGTTGTATCTACTCATTGATTTATGGCTATTTGTGTTGCCTAGTCAGCATTATCCACTCTCCCTGTTTAATGTATTTTATCTCGGTTATATGTAAGGGCTCCGCCCAAAAGTTCTTGTTTTTTGTGAACCGATGCGATGTGCGAACGGATATCGGTATAGAAGAGACGTTAAATAAATAAAATAAAAAATAAAAATGATGCAAGCTTTAGGTTGGGAACATTTGATTCTTCAACTTATCCATAAATGTGGATACCCTTTAGATCTGCTTTTCTTACAGTCTAGGTGGTCTGATAGTACAAATATTATTTGTTAACAGGTCCCATGGTTTGATCATTAAAGGTTTTATTGATAAAATTACAAAATTTGGGGAGTCACGCGATGTGGTGGATTCGGGAAGCTGCGCCCACACCGAGTTCGAGCTGCCACCCCTAAAAATCTGCTTCTCCAGCACAACACACGTGAGCCTCGAGGCTCCACGGCTGAGGGAACCTAACAAAATCTGGTCTTAGACAGTGAGAGAACCGATTCCCCCACTAATGGCGATGAAATCGCTCAAAAAAGATAGAGAGAATTTGAAGGCCCCGGAAAATAAAATGGCTGCCGCTCTTCCCGACCTCCTGGATACATTGGAAGAAAAAGATTTCTCAAGCGGTGGTAGCCTCTCTAGACATGCGATTGCACCAGATAGCCGAACAAATAGCAGAGGTGAGCTCATCGCTACATGATTTTGATAGTCACATTGAATGGGTGGAGGGGGTTGGGTAGCCTTAGTCGAAGACGACATGGGGAACTGGAGCGACACATTGCTCAGCTAGAAAAGGAGGCACAGAGCAGAGTTGCGAAAATCGACGACCTAGAGAATCGCTCTAGGAAGAACAACTTAAGATTTATTGGCATCCCAGAGTCTGTTCCTGAAGCGGACCTTCCATGTGTTTTAGAAACCTGGCTGACCCCTATAGTTCGCACTCTGCTATCAGGCTCATCGAATTGGAATAAAGCCATGGCTGATACCAGTCGCAAGCTGCGAGTTGCAGCTGCGAGATTTTTGAATTATGCACATAAAGTATTAATCCTTCAGCACTATCGCAAAGCAAGAGATTTTCAGTACGAGAACAAAAAGATCCTGCTCTTCCAAGACTTTTCAGCACGTGTAGCTAGTCTGCGGTGAGAGAGTTCTCAGCAATTTGCACAGCCTTGATGGCCAAGAAAATTCGCTTCTCCTCATTATATCCAGCAAAACTGAAAGTTTGGGATCAAGGGAATACACACGTGTTTGAAAATCCCGGATCAGCCTCAGAATTTTTGAATTCGCTGCTGGCAGATGATAAGCGACACGGCTGAAGATGGCTGATCCAGGGCCGTACTAAATACTCTTGTTAATCTTTTCTTCCCAGGGCCAGAAAGAGGAACAAGGAACGTGTTCCATAAATACATCTTCAGAGTCCCTCCACAACCTGTTGGTGGGTTGTTGTGCTGGAGGGAGTTTTTGTGACATTGTTTTTAAATTTGCACTATTCAAGCGCACGTTTCTGAGTTTCTTTCTGCAGTGCATGTAGAATGTTAATTGTTATATTGGTTTGGGGTGGTGGTGAGCACATCTAACATCAGATGACTCCAGGTCCCTTGGCTGGGACGGCTTGGTTAACCAGTTGTGCTTGTGGGAGGAGCCGCAGTACTAGGCTAGACTCTATACACACAAACACAGGAGGGGCAGCAGTGAGGTAACTTAGTAGAAGCAGTCCAGGGGTCCTCAGCAGAGGAGACCAGTCCCACACTCGAGTAGATGGTAGGCAGCGCAAGGTAGTAGAGATGCAGACTCTGAGCGCTGAAGCTGGAGGTGAGACAGACTGATAAGGTTAGTTACTCACTGAAGTAGAGAGCTGTATTGATGAAGATCCTGGCAGGCAGAAGTAAATCAGTAAGGCACCAGAGTAGGAAGAGCAGGCCCTCGAGGAGCGAGTACCTGATATCCCAGATAGGTACCTGTAAGAGAGCATAAGGGCCCCTGAGGAGCAGATACCCAGGTTAGCGATGAATTACCCTGAAGGGCAGAGAGAGCTTCCTGCGGCAGCCAGGAAGCCGCAGAGCAGCTTAGACCGGAGGCAATCCAATCCTTGCGAACTCAGTTTGTTAAGCAAACGAAGGGCGGGCTAAATACCTGGATGTCGTGACGTCACTCAGAGGGGACGCCCCCGAGGTTCCCGCCATGACGTGGATAAAGACGTGGGTGGCATGCGCGTGAGCACCCTAGGAAGCCCTCAGGAAATCCATGGCGAACACCGTCGCCGATCCGGGCATGCCGAACAGAGCGGCATGAAAATGCGGCAGTAGCCATCTTCCCAAGGTTTGAGGAGAGAGAAGGCAGAAAGTTGAGGCACAGAGGTCGATGCCATCTGAGACCGACGGATGCAACAATATCATGCTCCGAGATTCTCTCTCTACTAATAAAATAACTGTGAACCTCAGAGAAATGCAAACCATGATTTTTCATACAGCAATGCACTCCCCTACTCACTGCTTCTAGTGTACGTGTCAAACGCGGCTGCTCTCATGCTAATCCTATCCATTGTTTGAGGAAGGGCAAACGTGTACAAATATTTTGCGCAAACAGGTTTCTGCTTGTTTTGCTGTAGACGTTCCTTGGTCTTGTTCTTTTCGTATTTTAAAACAAAGACAGTGGCGATGAATCACTAAATGTTGACAATGTTGTATTTATTTCTAAGGGGTGTTTAATTGGTAAAAAAAAAAATGCCTCTTACTTCACTACACCCCCAGCCGAGGCCACGTGGAGATCTCTGATGACAGAGCTGTTTCAGCTGGAATATGGCTCGCAATTCCCCCCGTCTCTCCCGTAGGAAGAAGGTGCTCTTCAAAGGACACGTGGGGTCTTTGCCAGTCACTGTGCAGATGCTCTTCCCTCTGGATATTTCAGGGTGAGACTCGAAGCCCAAACGGCTAGCAATTCTCCTGTACTAGTGTCGATTTTTATTAGGGTCACACTTTTTGCTCTTGGGAAGGAGGGGGATGGGGGTTATGAGGAAAAATTGGATAGGAGTGCTGCTTCACTACTTGCACACATGTCTATTGTACGTTTGAGGTCATGTTGCAGTGTTCCTAATAAATAATGTTTGGAAAAAAAAAAAAACATTAAACAGAAACACGTACCCTGAAATTTTGTAAAGGTGCTGACTTGAGGATCTGGTGTGAGAGGTCTTGACCACCAAGCTTGGGGATCCATTAAATAAGGAGTTGGTAAATGTTGGAGCAACGTTTACATGCTTTTCTTCTCCGGTTAGAGATACCTTAGACACTGTTGCTCCTTTGCCTGCTTCCTCTGGCACGAGATCACGTCCAGCCCCCTTGTTTTTCCAGTGAGCTCGTTGCTGCCAACCAAACATGAGATGCCAGGAACGTTCATGGCGTAAAGTGAAACCTAGAGACGCCATTGATTACAGGAAAAGAAAGGGGTTTTTTTTCAGCTGATTAATAAGGCCTCACGTTGTTCCTTCTAGGACTGCTTCTCTTGCCTGTAATAATTCTGATGTCTTGTTCCATACTGTAATGCAGATTTTCAAGGCAATTTCTGGAATTGCTCCGGCTTGTCTTAATCCTATGATTAGATGGTATGGGCTTGAACTCTGCCTCTTGTGCACTCTTGAGAGGTTCTATCGGTCAAGCAGCTGCGTCTTGCAGAACTGAGGGCGTGGCTGTCCAGGGTTGCCCGGCCCAGCATGATGGAATGCATTGCCCGGGAAGCCGAAATCTGAACCTCCAGTTGTCCAGTTCCGGAAATTGTTAAACGCTTACCTATTTGAGCAAGTGTTAATGACCTGATGCAGGAGCTAGTACATAAAACAGAGACTTTTATAATCTATATATTTTTTTACAAGATGTGTTAATAGGTTTTACTGTGCAAGCGGTTGCTGAGTTGATGCAGTGGCTGGCAGTGATTTTTAGTTTTTAGGTTGTGGTTTTATTTGTCTTGTTTCTGATTTATGTATTTAATTATCCATATGATTTATGTATTTAATTATGCATATTTATCTGTGAGCTGCCTAGAATGGAAGATAGTGCAGCTTATACATTTTTTAGATAAGGGAACTACAAGAGACATTTAAGACTGTTTCCTCTCACTCAGCCAGTGGGAAATATTCCTATGCACACCGCAAACTGCTGTGATCTAAAGAAAACCGCAATTTCTGTTTTATTTGGCTGTTGGTATGTGTAACCTAGCTCGAGTGCAGTAAATTGCAGAGGGAAGAGCCCTACCTCAGTCTGCTGACGATATTTATTTATTTATTTATTTATTTTTAGATTTTTATATACCGGTGTTCCTATATGAAATAAAGATCACATCGGTTTTTATACGGGGAAACCAGGGGCAGGTTTTGCTTTGCGGATTTGTTAAAGTCAGGGAGAGGGGTAACTTCTGGAAAACAGGGTGAGAGGATCAAGAAGCGGCTGAGAAAGCCTTCCGTGCATCTGGACAGCAGCGGCTGCAGAACACCTCCGAGTGTAATTGTGAGTTCACCACTGTTGCACTCACACACACTTACATTAGTTCAGAAATTCGGATCAGAATTATACTGATTTGAGCAAATGGCACTACAGTGTCTAATGGAAGCTGAGTATCTGCTGGTGCTCATTGGGTGCTTAATAACCTGTAAAATAAAGGGAAACGAGGAAAAACAGGAAATATTAATGAGAGGTAAAAGACAGGAAGAGAGAAGTTGTGTTTGCAAGAAGACTGAAGACTGCTCATTAACAAAGAACTGTTCTAGAGCAAATGTGAAAACGTTTACGTTTGCATCTGAAAGCTGCAGCCATTCAGCTGTTTCACATAAGAACAAGCCATACTGGGTCAGACCAAGGGTCCATCAAGCCCAGCATCCTGTTTCCAACAGTGGCCAATCCAGGCTATAAGAAACTGGCAATTACCCAAAAACTAAGTAAATCCCATGCTACTGATGCCAGTAATGCCCAATTTTCCAGTCTCACAAGGTCTTCCTGCAATTTATCACAATCCGCTTGTGAATTAACTACTCTGAATAATTTTCTATCATCTGCAAATTTGATTACATCACTCATTGTATCCCTTTCCAGATCATTTAGCACAGTTGCAATGTTTCTGTTAATTGTGAACAGATTTGAGGTTACTAAACAAATGTCGGTATATAAAAACTGCAAATAAATAAATACATAAATTTATAAATATATTGAAAAGTAAGGGACCCAATACAGATCCCTGAGGCACTCCACTGTCCACTCCCTTCCACTGAGAAAATTGCCCATTTAATCCTACTCTCTGTTTCCTGTCTTTTAGCCAGTTTGCAATCCACGAAAGGACATCACCACCTATCCCATGACTTTTTACTTTTCCTAGAAGCCTCTCATGAGGAACTTTGTCAAACGCCTTCTGAAAATCCAAGTATACTATATCTACCGGTTCACCTTTATCCACATGTTTATTAACCCCTTCAAAAAAATGAAGCAGATTTGTGAGGCAAGACTTCCCTTGGGTAAATCCATGCTGACTGTGTTCCATTAAACCATGTCTTTCTATGTGTTCTGTGATTTTGATCTTGAGAATAGTTTCCACTATTTTCCCGGCACTGAAGTCAGGCTCACTGGTCTATAGTTACCCGGATCGCCCCTGGAGCCTTTTTTAAATATTGGGGTTACATTGGCCACCCTCCAGTCTTCAGGTACAATGGATGATTTTAATGATAGGTTACAAATTTTTACCAATAGGTCTGAAATTTCATTTTTGAGTTCCTGCAGAACCCTGGGGTGTCATTCTTCTGCTAATGGCCGCTCTTAACAGAAGAGAACAAATGCAAGGGGTTGCTTTGATCAGGAATCTCGCTCTTGGCCCAGTTTTACAGTCTTTGCCTTACCCTCCCACCTATCTGGAGCGAACTTCTCTTGCTGCGTTTCAGACTGTGTGCGGGGTTTTAGCCCATCACGCGAGGCTCCACGGCAGCAAAGGTGGGATTGCTGGGGTGTTCTTTATGTAAATCCCCAGGGAAAAGGCAGCGAGGTCCCCAGATTCCCATCCACATGGTGCGAGAGGGTCCCAGCACAGCGAGTGCTCACCCCCGGCCCCGCATGCCAGAGCGCCAGGCAGAATCTAATGCCAGTAAAGCACCCGCAGCAGCCCCTTTGAGGGAGCGTTACTAACTGTGCTCTATCAAAGGAGAGAGCAGTGTAGGTTAGAGAGGGGGAGGCACCAGCCCCTTCCCGTCCCCTCTGTGAGGGGTTAAAAGCGGCTGCCTCCTGAGCGCCCCAGGGCAGTGCAGTTCAGCTGAGCCCTGGAAATGTTTCCTTCCTTGAGTTTTGGGGCTTAGCCTTGGACTCAGGTGCTCCTTGCCTGCAGGGAGCTGGGCTGTTCTTGGCTTATTTTTTTGATGAGACTCCTGGGAACGGCTGCGGGTAAGGGGAGAGCCCAGGATAGGGAGGGCCCTGCCCCGCTGTGACCTTCCAAGGCGGCGACCCGCTGCAGGGAAACCTCTGGGTGTTTGACCTAAGATTTTGGCCCAAAGGGCCTCTTGGTCCTGCCCGGGTAAGGAACATCGAGAGCTGCGCGTTCCAAGCTGGGGATTGGAACCCAGTGCGTGCGATGGAGAAGGACTGAGGAGAGCTGTGAGTAAAAGCAGACTTCAAATACATCCGAGCACCCCCTGTAGGAGGCTTCGCCCCTGGGAGAGGGAGATTTTGTGCACTGGCAGTGAAAGAGATGGGGTTTTTTTTTATCCAGATGGAGGTTTTGTTTTCCCGTTCCAACAAGGATGCCCCTAACTACTTTGGGAACCTCATTAATTCAAGCCAGGGACGGCGAGTGTTTCCCTTACGCCTGGACCTTGCACAGAGCGAGACCTTGCTGCCCTGCTGGACCTTGCTGCCGAGCCTTGCTGGACCTTGCTGACCTTGCTGCCCTGCTGGACCTTGCTGCCGAGCCTTGCTGGACCTTGCTGACCTTGCTGCCCTGCTGGACCTTGCTGCCGAGCCTTCCCAGATACCAGCTCTACAGGCTGATTTAGAATCCTCATATCACTTATGTAAATAATCAAATGCTAATCTTGCTCGCATCTTATCATGAGGTTTGGCCTCTGCCTCCATCCCATACTCCATTGTATATAGTAATTTATTGTATTTAATCATTTATCTTTCGTTCTCCCCCTCTTTTTTTTCCTTCTCCCACTTAAGGCAACCTTGTTATAATGTAACTTTTATGCTCCTTCTAAATGTCTCTTGTTGAATTGTTGGTTATAGTTCTGCTTAGTTCGATGTACACCGAGTTGATTTGATCTGTATCAAGAAAGTCGGTATATAAAAGCCTTAAATAAATAATAAATAAAAAAAGAACTGCAACAGTCACCTGTTTTGTTTTTGAGTTGTGCCATTATTTCACCTCTCATCAGTAAAAATGTTTCATTTTGGGCACGAAAAATAAAGTCTCCGGTGTATTTTTTCTGGTACCTGCAGCTTCCTCAGGCATATTGGGGGGGGGGGGGGGGGAGTGTACATATCCCAGGGAAAAGAAAGCACAACCCTGTCACATCTGGGCCTCGAAAGGGGTTTTTCCCCTCCCCCATCTACAAAGACTCCAGACCCCAGGGTAAAAGTAAGAGAACAGTGTCCGAGCTGCTCAGGAGTGGGTCCAGCCCCAAAGAGACTTTTAAAATCCTTTCGGGCCCCATCACCCACCCAGGGATGGGGGTTACACAGGCAAATATTCTCCCCAACGGGCAGTCTTCTTTACATGTGGGCCAGTCAGTGTCTGTGAGGTAGGTAAAGCCCAGGTTTGGGCTGCTGATCTCTTCCTGCGCCTTTACTAACATGGCCACCAGTTCCCGGTAGGGGAAGAGAGAAGGGCCAAATCCAGCCCCCAGCTCCAAGGACTTTTAGGCCGTCAGTATTGAGTAATTCTTTCCTTTGTTGGCAACACAGGGAAAAATTCGGGCCAGAGAAGGTTCTTGAACTGGAAAGGGAGGGGGCGAGAGAGGGAGTGGGAGAGGGAGAGAGGAAATAAAAGATGAACAGGAAAAAAACTGTACAACTGAAGGGGGGGGGAATGTCTATCACGGAAACAGAGACAGACAGAGGGGAAGAGAGAGACGGCCGGGGGGGGGGGGGGGGGAGACAGAGGGAGGGGCCACTAATAGCTGCACCTCCGGTTCTGTAGACAGCTTAACAACAAGGGCAGAGCAGAACTGAGGGCTCTCTCCTCACTTCAAATTCTGATATCACCTCCACAATAACCTCCTCCGGTATCAGGCACTGGGTGGAGTAACACAAAACCTTGCAAAAAGCACACCTGACCTGCCAAAACAGCACTCACTGCCTGGATCTTTCCCCCGGCCTCCATTTTCTTAATACATTTAAATTCCCAAAGTTTTGTGCAGGGCTGTGTACACCGAGGCGCGCTACAGAAGTGATAGTAGTGCTAGTAAATCCGAGAATTACTGCTGAATTGGGCTCTGAGTGTCCTTTTTTTTTTTTTTTTAGCAGGGTTTTGTGTTACTTCACCGAGTGGTCAGGAGGACATTTGTGTCACTGTTACCGAGAATCTGATTGATTTTTTTTTTTTTTTTTTTTTTTGCCGTGGTTAGGGAAAAACATCTCCCATTTATTTATCTGGTTGTTCTTGGAAACCTCAAGGCGAGTCACAAAAAAAAAAAAAGCAGATCATCATTTTCAGATCAGATCAATCCAGCCCAACCCATATTTAAAAAACAAATCAAGGGTAAAAACATAACAAACCGAAACGTTCAAAACAAAAACAAAAAAACAAAAAACACTCGGATTAGAAATGTTATTGTTTTTGGCAGCCTATCCCTTATATTTCAGAGATGACACATTCATCAGACTGCCAGAGGGCAATCGATCAAGCTGAAATGTACACATCCAGGGGGGGACGCTCATTAATACGACCAATGAATTTGTGTCACTACTAGGTAACATTTCTATAGCGCTACACGACATACGCAGCGCTATACGAACCACCACAAAAAAAAAAAAAAAAAAGACAGTCTCTGCTCCCTAGAGCTTACAATCTAATAAGACAAACATACAGGTCTGAAGACTTGGTGCATTTCATAAAGCAAAGCAAGCCGATGGTGAAAAAGCAGACAATCAGGCCTAAGGCTTAAAAGCAGCTTCAAAAAGGTGGCACTGCAGATGGGATTCGTGTAAGATCTTCATGAGGGCAGTGTCTTGAATACCATAACTGAGGCATGGGGTGGGGGAAGGGGCTGGGCTTGATTTGTTCTGCTTTTATTCCGCCTTGTACATGTTTCAGGGTTCTGGTCTTTGATGTTTATGTTCAGTTATAATCTGCCTTGAGCAGGAACTAGCTGAATGAGGCAGAACTTGCATTTTCAAATAAATAGTCTGACCTTGTTTCTGAATCATATTTGCCCTATGTATTATATATGAAAAAGTTTATTATTAAAAAATATGACATCCAGTTGTGGGTTTCTTCAGGACTGTCCTGGGAGACATGGTGGTGGGGGCTTCATGATTAATTAGCAATATTTTGGGGGGGGGGGGGAGGGGTGCTTTTTGGGCCTGACAATTAAATTGGAGGGTGGGAACAAGGCTGAAGGTTCACCTTGTAGGAATCTTACAGGCTAGCAGCTTGGTTTCGGGCCGATACAGTAAAAGTCACAGGAGAGCGAGCGAGCGCGCGCACAGGCCACTCTCCTGTGCGCGCGATTTAGTATCGGCCCGCATGCAAATGAGGGCCCGTGCTAAAAAGAGGCGCTAGGGACGCACCTCTTTTTTGATAGGAGCGGCGGCTGTCAGCGAGTTTGACAGCCGACGCTCAATTTTGCCGGCGTCGGTTCTCAAACCCGCTGACAGCCACGGGTTAGGAAACCGGATGCCGGCAAAATTGAGCGTCTGGTTTTCAACCCGCGAGCCAATTTTAAATTTTTAATTATTTTTAACTTTTGGGACCTCCGACTTAATATCGCTATGATATTAAGTCAGAGGGTGTACACTTTCCCGGTGCAGGCAGAAATTAACATCTAACTTTGGGTAGGCGCTAATTTCTGAAAGTAAAATGTGCGGCTTGGCTGCACATTTTACTTACTGAATCACGCAGGAATAACTTATAGGGCCATCAACATGCATTTGCATGTTGCGGGCGCTATTAGTTTTGGGGGGGTTGGACGCGCGTTTTCGATGCGCTACTATCCCTTACTGAATAAGGGGTAAAGATAGTGCGTCGAAAACGTGCGTCCAAACGTGGGTTAACAGTGCGCTCTGCCGGAGCGAACTGTACTGTATCGGCCTGTTTGTTCTGTTTTCCTAATAGGAGGTGTGCTGGTGTTTTAGGGCCTGGTGTAGTATTTGCTGTGTTGCCTTTTCATAGGTAGGGTTGTTACATTTTTAAGTGCTGGAAGTCAGTGCTGTTTTGGTGTGGGATGTTTATTACACTTTAATTGGAATTTACTCCTGGCTTTCTGAGGGTCAAGCCCACACCCAACATGCATTACAGTAGCCCTAATACCAAGTGGAGTTTTTTTTTAATGGTGTTTTCTGGTTGGCATTAAAGAAGTGCATGCAAATACATGTTGTGCTATTTATTTTACCTCAGACCACCATACTTTGAATATTCTTTTTCATGTAAAATCTATTTCTATTATAAATGCATAATTTTTAACTGTGTGGGTGGAGAGAGCAGGAGGCAGGGGTGCGAGGGTATAAGATTTGCCCGGGGCACCTAATACTCTTGGGCAGGGGTGAAGACCCCGAGAGTGAAGTTTAAGTTGCTGGAAGGAGCTGGGCTTTTTCTGGCAGGCCGGGACAATAATTGGTCGCTGGCACCGGCCCTATTCAGACAGAAGGGGAGAGGGGCAGGAACAGCGGGAGGAGAAGGAGCGTGAAAGAGGCAGAGGTTTGATCAGAGATCCGCATGCGATCGGGGGCCCCGGCCAGCCAGACAGAAGAGGGAGACCGCGCCCTTCCGCCTGTTTACCAGCAGCCTCCGTTCATCTGTTGATCGGGGCCAAACTTTTCCCCGCACTGTGCACGGAGATTGGGGGGGGGGGGGGGGGGGGCAGACCCGGTCCCTTACCTGTCAGCCAGACGCCCCCGCTCTCGCCCTTTCCTGCTTGCCTGCTGCTTTTGGCTGTGAAAGCGAAGAGGGCGGGGCCTGGCGGTGTTGTGGCTGGGGGGGGCGGGGCCTGATTCCACGCCCCCGCCCTCACGTTTGTGGGATGGGGGAAAGCAGCCAAGTCCTTTTCTGCTTCCCCTTCACGGTACAAACGGGCCCCCGGTACACGGCCTACCCCCCGCCCCCCAAGTAAAGCCCGGAGTGCAGGGAGGAGGCTGCCCCGCTCCAGCCTGGCCGACGGCGGCCACAGGCTCCACAAGTGGACCGAGGGAGAACGGAAATCAGGTCGGGGTCAGCGGCGGGGGAAACGGCCGCAATTTGCCGAGGTTAAAAAATAAGGGTCCGGCTGGGCGACCTGGCAGAAGATCGGGAATGGTCTGCATCTTCCTATAAACTCTGCCCTGCCCCCCCCCCCACCACCCCCCTTCAGATCCAAAAGGATTTTCTCCCAATTCCTGTCTATAGGGGAAATAGTTAGTACCTAGAGCCCAAAGAGATCTCTGCTTATCTTTCCTTCATTTGTTAATTATGTACATCTATATATATAAATTTATATATATATATATATTTATTTATATATATTAGGGGCAAGTCCCTCAGAGCAGCCTCCTTCCTATGAAAAATGCTTGACATCCAGATTCAGAGCTACAAAGTTACCCAGCTCCAGAATGGAGATTTTAGGCTAATTCTGTATTTCTGACGGTCCTGTCGAGTAGAACCAGGAACTACGAAGCCCACAATGCACTGGGCTGTAAATTCAAAAACCAGGACTGACCAACAACAACAACAACAACAAACTCTCCCTGCTGGAACCGGATCGCTTTTTTTTTAGTATTCCACTTTTCAGGCACTTCACAACGGATTACATTCAGGTGTCCCCAGAGGGCTCATAATCTAAGTTTGTACCTGAGGCAATGGAGGGTGAAGCGAGCCGCCCAAGGTCCCAAGGAGCGGCGGTGGGATTTGCACCCTAATGCAAATCTCTGCTGTTCCCTTCAGGTTTAAAAATAAAATTCATTGACGCAGACCCTGGTGCGCAAAGTGTGGTGGGACCTAAAGGGTTAAAGTGGAGGTGACAGCGAGAGAGGTCTTAAAGCAGCCCAAGCTGTGCCAGGACTGTAATCCGAGCCCAGGGCCAAACAAGTTAGGTTGTCCCACTCTGTGCAGTACCAGTGGGGCCCTCCAGGACAGCCGGAATGGCGTTTTCTTATTTGTTCATTTGGCCTGTACAGCGACTTCCATCTGTTCTTCATCTCTAATGCAGAAAGGGTCTCTGAATGAACATCTGGAAGGATGGACCCGTTTTATGAGAGCAAGGATCCAGAGGGGAAAAAGCAGGGGCAATAACCAGAGATACAGGCGCTGCTAGGGGGGAAGGGAAAGAGAGATGCAATAACCAGAGATGGAAGAACTGCTGAGGGGAGAGGCAGGAGAGGGGAAACAGAAACAATTAAGAGAGATACAGGAACTGGTGAGAGGAGAGAGGGTGGGGAAAGTAAGGGCAATAACCAGAGATGCAGAAACTGCAGAGGGGGAGAAAGGGGCAGTAAGGAGAGATACAGGGGGGAGTGGAGAGGGGAACCCTGGCTTGTGACCCTGTGGTTGGGCTGAGTTGGGAGTGGGATCCAAACCAGTGTTTCCCACCCCGCCAGTCAGGTTTTCAGGCTATCTGTAATAAACATGCAAGAGATATATTTACATACACCAGGTCTCAATGTATGCAAATCTATCTCCTGCATATTCATTGTGGCAATCCTGAAAACACTAATCCAAACAATAAGAGATCCCCCTGTAATGGAGGGATCCGAGTACTGGTCAGTCCTTCAAAACAGGCCTCAGTGGGAGAAGCAGTCCTGAGATCCCTTCCCTACTATTTACAGAAACAAGAGAAAGGTCACCGACCTTTTGAAACCCTAAAGGTGGGAGGGGGATGCTCATTTTGGCTACATTGGAACCGTATAAATAGTCAGAGATCATATCTCTTGGATCTGACCCGTTCCTTGGGCTCTAATCAAACATCCATGAGGAACTGATCCTTTGCTTCGTGCACTGCACTCTCATTATTGTGATTGCCCTCTTTGATTATTGCAGTCAACCACGTGCGTGCAAAACGGGTGTTCGTATTGAGCGTCCCTTGTCCTAATGCGCAGGTGGGCCGCATCCCCCGTGCGCCCGATGCGGTATTTAAATGAGAGGGAAATCAGGGCAGCGTGAAGAAGGGCACGCCGAGAGAGAACTGCGCTTTTCTGGCACTCAAAAGCTTATGGCATCAGGCGCTCAATACGAGCATCCGTTGTGATCGCGCTTCTTTTTTGGTTGTTTTTTGCTGAGGGAATGATTTCAGTGCTGAAGTTTATTATATCAGGCGCCCATTGCTACGGGCATCCAAATTGTGCGGTCATGAGAAAAGTGCGCTTCTTTTTGATCCCATCGATATACATATATTTTTCTCCACCGCAAGCAGTAAATAAGGTTCGTTGGCTTAGATTCTGTGCTGGTATATTTCTCAACTAAAATCGTTAAAACGCAAAGACATAACAGTTGCCAGACTGGGTCCATCCATGTAGCCTAGTGTCCTGCCTTCTCCAGGACAGTTGGTCCACTCTTGTTTCTAGCAGGTCATGGTGAGGACTGAGGAACCATTCCCCTGTTTTGTGCACCTGCTGCCCGATGCTTTACATGATGAAACGCAGCGAATAATAGTATAGTAATAGAATAATTTTGCCGCACCTTTCATGAGTTTTTAGACTGCTCTCCTATCAGCCCCTCGGTTGCCTCTTTTCTGAGTTGAAAAGCCCCAGTTGTTTGTTCTCACATGGACTGGAGCCAGACAGTTCCTTAGAATGTCAAGTGCACAATGGTAGCATCTGATCACAAAAGAAAGAGTAAATGTTTGTAATGGTTTGCAGCAGGGGTTGAAAATTCCCTGGCAGCTTGTTGCTGGCCTGGGACTGCTCCCTGCCAGAACACGAGAAAGTCTGTGGGGGAAGGAAAAGAAATAACCACAAAGCAGAGCAAGCAAAAAAAAAAAATCAAATAAACAAAAGAGAACAAAAAATTCCCCCAAAAAATAACAAAACAAGCAAAAAAAAAAAAAAACAGAGAAAAAAAAGAAAAAAAAATTAAAAACAAAAATCCAAAATAAAACAAATAAAGAGAAAAAAGCAAGCAAGAAAAGTTACAAGAAAAATTAAATTTTTGTCCAACTCCTAAAAAACCTTGGCTGGCACTCAAGAATTTTGAAGATGTTTCCACCCAGTGCATCAGAAGAATTCTCCTCTAGAAAAAGCAGTTTACCTGAAAATTCACAGCACCAGCGAGGTTGGTTTGAAAGCCTGAATCTAGCACCGTAAAGACAGGCTCTTTGGAGGATCCAAGATCCAGCGACTAAGCTACAAAGGCTTGCCACATGTTGTTGAGATAACTCATCATTCCGCCTCCTGGTGGAGTTTAACAGGTTATTTGGAGATTGTGGGTGGTCGCTGAGAGGGAGAAGGCTAAAGTGGACGTGAAGACTTAATTGTGCGGTTTAGGGAAAAGGAAGTGGAAGAATGCAGACATTATGGTACATGAATATATACATCCATGATATGTTTCCCAACCATACTAGTGCCAGAAGTGTCTGTGATTGGGCACATGCAGGAGCACACCTGTGAGGGCAGAGGGGCTACGGCCGGATGACCTGAGAACTGATACAGAAGTGCAATGCGTAATAATAGTTCTCGCACTAATCCAGCTGGAGGTTCTATAGGACGCATACTGGAGATCAAAACAGAGACCAAGAAGCCCTGGGGAAAGCTGCTTGAGACCTAGTGACAGAGGGGGTGCTCCTGTGCTCCAGCGCTG
This sequence comes from Rhinatrema bivittatum, assembly GCF_901001135.1. Taxonomy (NCBI): domain Eukaryota; kingdom Metazoa; phylum Chordata; class Amphibia; order Gymnophiona; family Rhinatrematidae; genus Rhinatrema; species Rhinatrema bivittatum. The sequence continues at coordinate 19,226,108 of NC_042630.1, forward strand.
TGTGTTTCCCAGGCTTACAAGATACTTTAGACTCACAATGGGGAACTGTGAGAGGAAGTAGCTGTATTATAAATAAGTATTTATTTGTAATGGTTTCCTGAGACCTTTATTAACAGTTTAATTATGCTGCTCATTTTTACTATCTGGGAGATGACGTCTTGGTTAGACAGTGTGTTACTGATCAGCCAAATGCCCTGCATGTTTTTCTTTTTGTTTCTGTAACCATCATGCAGTTTAAGATTGTAAAGCTGGAAGGGTTGTGACCAGGTGCACAACTTGTTACTTGATTGTTGAATTGCCGATCTTCTTAAGTTCTTTAATAAAATTAAGGTATTGGGTTTTTTTTTTAAGTTGACTCATGTCACCTTCCTACAGAAATAACCATCTTCAAACCATACTGCTTTGTAAATCCATTGAAATTATAGATCAGAATGTGTCTTTTTCTAAAGCAGGGTCTACATTCCCTGGAAACGCTGCTTCTGTCTTAGTCTCTGCTAAACACTTCACGGAGGCCCGCACCGACAAGTCAGGGAAGACGCCGGCAGGAGAGCAGAAGAGGAATATATAAAGGCTGGTCAGGTTAGGGGGTAAGGGACGGGTAGATGCTGTGGATCCAGGCATCAGTGTGAAGCTCTCCAGGCTGGCGTAGGATGCCGTCTCTCCGGCTACTTCGATCCTTGCTGGAGGACAGAGATCAGTTGTTATTTCTGCTCCTAGCCTCCAGCTCCCGTCTCTTCATCTCCACCAGATTATCCTGGGAAAAACAAGAGCAAAGTCATTCTGCCAGCATCCAAACAAACTTGGCCTTTATTAATTCAACAGCTGCAGTCTTTTTTTATACACAAGATAGAGAAATCCATCCATATAAGCATAGAGAAGGCCTCGAATCCTTAACAGATGGGGTCTCAGTGGAATTGACGTGGGGTGAATGGGTGCAAGCATCTGGACCTCATAAAGCATACAGTTATCATTCTGCGATTCTCCACCTATGGAACCACATAGACCCTGTCCAGTCTGACATTTTTCCCAGTCACCTACACGTGTGCCTTGTCCCCCCTCATTTCATTATTTCCTCTTCAGTAAGATCTTCTCTTACTAGGGAATGTGCTACTCCGATTGGAGGACATATTGAAGCTGGAAGAGTAGTGAGGGGACTGGACCATGTTTGTTCCCCATAGGAGGGACCTTAATGAGACAATCCAGGGATTAACAGAGTCACCCAAGGAAAGATTCCAGAGGAGCTGGAGTGGGAGTGGGAGAGGGAGGAAGCAGCAGGGGGTTGCTGGTCGTATACATGGGAGTGAGTCGCTGGCAATCTATTTCTTGTGGTGGGATTTGGAGAGTGTAAAGGAGTGGATTGTCAGCTCCAATTGAACATAAGACCTGCCATACTGGGTCAGGCCAAGGGGCCATCAAGCCCAGCATCCTGTTTCCAACAGCGGCCAATCCAAGTCACAAGTACCTGGCAGGTATCCAAACATTAAATGGAGCCCATGCTACTAATGCCAGCAAAAAGCAGTGCCTATTCCCTATTGATTGATACCTAGTCCAGCTGATACCCTAATTTTACCAACCTTTTGCCAGTTGCTGGAGAGGAAAAGAGAGAAAGATACCCATCTAACAGGCTGCTAATCTGCCATTGGACGCGTATTTTCGATGCGCTAGCGTTACCCCTTATTCAGTAAGGGGCTGAAAACGCGCGTCCAACCCCCCAAACCTAATAGCACCCGCAACATGCAAATGCATGTTGCGGGTGCTATTAGGTATGCGCGCGATTCAGAAAACAAAATGTGCAGCCAAGCCGCACATTTTGCTTTCAGAAATTAGCGTCTACCTAAAGGTAGGCGCTAATTTCATCGGGCACCAGGAAAGTGCACAGAAAAGCAGGAAAAACTGCTTTTCTGTGCATCCTCCGACTTAATATCATGGCAATATTAAGTCGGAGGTCCCAAAACTTTCCAAAAGTAAAAAAAAAAATTTGGAGTCAGCCCCCGGCTGTCTGGTCAAAAACCGGATGCTCAATTTTGTTGGCATCCGGTTTCCGAGCCCGTGGCTGTCAGTGGGCTCGAGAACAGACGCCGGCAAAATTGAGCGTCGGCTGTCAAAACCGCTGACAGCCGCCGCTCCTGTCCAAAAGGGGAGGCACTAGGGACGCACTAGTGTCCCTAGCGCCTCCTTTTGCCTGTTTTTACCGCCGGGCCTCATTTGAATAGAGAATCGCCCGCTCTCCCGTGGACTTTACTGTATCGGCCCGAAAGAAAGGAGAGTGCAATAGAGATCAAATATTTCCAATATTATTTAACATACAAAGAACCCACCACTAGTTCACAGGCAACCACAATTCCAGGAAGGAAGACAGGGGAATGCAGGAGCCTAGCAGATAAGGATCAAAAACCCCATTCATGATTTTGACCGTGTATTATGGATGCTATAAAAAAGAAATGTACCATGGGTCAAAATGTTTCAGTTGGATAAGCTTTACAATAAAAGTTTAGGGTTTTGGATCACAGTAACTGTGTGAAGCCTCTTCTTTAGAGACCAGAAGTAAAGTCTAGGGCCTTGAACCCTGAAGGAAAATCCTCTCTCCCTAACAGAGATCCCTATCATGGTTGAGAGTTGTGAGTCAGAACCCGGTATCAAATGGTGCTCCCTGTCCACAGAAGAGCCATTGTCCATCCCATAATCACAAAATGCTCTCAAATATCTGAGCTTCTTAGCTATGAGATTCTGCCAGTCATCTGAATCATGTGCTTCTTCAGATGGACAGCATTGCCTCTGAACGTGAACAATTCCATCCCCTTTGCTCCAGATCTCCTTCTCCACAACTACACCGCCTTCTGTGTTTCTAGGTTTCTCCATCATTCTTCTCCCTATTCTACAGCACACCAGTCAAAATCAAGGGCCATCTCTTCCTCCTGAAACTCCACTGCTCATCCGTTCATAGGAAAGCCTAAACTTGTAATCCATCCTTGGCTACCTGTAATACCAGCTTTCTCCTGGGGAAAAGCACTACCCTCCTCTGGGACTCATGATGGCCGACAATGGTCTTACTGAATCAGAGGATGACGCACTCACCAAGAAGATAGCAGCGCCCAGCAGCACCACTTTGATTTTAACATCCAGATCCAAAGGGAACTGGACTATAAACCTCTCCTTGTCCCTGGTGATCTGCCCCACAGTCTGGGTCTCATCTCTGCTCTTCACCTGTGAACAGATGGTAACGCACTAACAGTTACAATGGAAACATCAACAGTGCCCACAAGTGATGGTGGAGGGAGGATCGCGTAGGCTGACAGAAAGCTACAAGTCAGTCCCTGCTATCTGATCCAACACTGGAGCCTCTTTCTTCTCCTCCCAAGGGCCAGGTTCAGTGGGGGTATCTGATGGGCCTGGTCTGGACTAATGACATTTTAGTCAGATCATATGATTTCACCAATACATATTTTTTAAGTCCCTAGGAAGGAAAGAAATATGCCGAACACCGTAAAATCTTTCCTTGTCCCTTTCTCACTATTCTCAGCACCGTCTTTCACTCTTTCCCATTCTTTGTCCTCTTTCTCCCCACTGCTCCCAACATCTCTCTTGCTCTGCACCGTCTTCTCCCCCAATCCCCACCTTCCTAATACCTCCACATTTTAAGATGTCACATTCTATGCATGTGATGTCCGAGCATATTAAACATCTAACTAGATAAATGAAGCTTGACCGACGTGCCCGCAAATGCGCAGTAGAGAGCAGCTCTACTGCGCATGTGCGGGCGAGCACGTCAGTCTTAGGCAGCGTCAAAAAAAAACCCAAAAAACATGGCGGCAGCGGTGGTAGCAGCGGCAGCGGGCAGCGGTAGCGGCGGCGGTAGCGGGCGGCAGCGGGGGCGGGCGGCAGCGGAGGCGGTAGCGGCGGGCGGCAGTGGCGGCGGTAGCGGGCGGCGGTGGCGGGCGGCAGCGGCCAGTAGCGAGGGAGGGAGGAGAGAGAGAGAGGGAGGGAGGGACGGACTAAGTGGGAGGGACGAAGAGAGAGAGTGGGAGGGATTGAGTGAGGGGGAGGGACTGAGGGAGAGGGAGGGAGTGAGTGGGACTGAGGGAGAGGGAGGGAGGGAGTGGGACTGAGGGAGAGTGAGTGGGACTGAGTGTGAGTGAGAGGGAGAGAGGGGGAGGGAGTGAGTGAGACTGAGTGGGAGGGAGGGACTGAGAGAGGAGAGGGAGGCTGGGGAGGAGTGGGTGAGTGGGTGGGAGGGAGGTAGGGGAGAGAGAATGAGGGAGGTAGGGGAGAGAGAATGAGGGGGAGGTGAGAGACAGAGGGATGTAGCCCGTTTTAACGGGCTTAACGGCTTGTAAGAACATAAGATACCAAACTTCAGCTTTTCATATTCAACCAACCATCATTCCAAATTCATGATAATTGAAGTTGGCCTCAGATTGATTAACTCATGAAGCAAGACTGGTGATGATCCAGAGATTGTAATTGTTGACTAGTCTCTTAGACTTTGATGGTTATGAAATTAGTGAGATCAATAAACAGACAGAATATGTATCCCTCCCCCCATTATACCTCAAAGTTCACATCTCCAAAAATGTTTGTTTGGAAGCCGGGGCCTACAATCAATAGGACAGTTTCTTTTGAAGCATTTGAGATGGAGAGGCTGGTCACATAGGCATGCCAGTTCACGGTAGCATAACCGATGATGGTGCCCGGTGGAGAATGGATTTCTGCCTGAGAAAAATACAGAAAAAAATTAAACTTATTTTTGTGGGTATTTATAGATTCTTGCAGACACTGGAAGCATGAGATAGTATATTTTGAAAGTGAAAGCAAGATTGGAAACAAGAAGGTCAACAGTAGGGGAAAGATGAGACCCAGAACGCTAACAGATGTAGAACGATGTCAGCCTTCAGGATTGTCTTGTTCTAAGTGATGGAGGAAACCGTTCCAAGCTGAGATCCACAGCCAAAGAGGTGCCTGAATCTATTCCAGAAGATCAAAGAGAAGGAATTGGGATCAACATCCCTGCTTCTGTCCTTCAGAACATGCTCGTCCCTAAATACCATGTTGGATCAACAGACAGATAACGTCATAAGAGCATAAGAAAAAGCCTTGCTGGGTCAAACCAATCGAGCCTAGTCTCCTGTCTCCACGTCATTTGGAAGTACCCGGCAGATCCCATTCCATGCTGCTCTCGCCCAGAAGAAGCCTATCTGGCTAACAAGCGCTAATGGACCTGCCCTACAGAGACTTGTCCAAACTTTTTTTTTTTTTAACTCAACTCTTCAACACTACTACTAACCTTGAGACTTTTTTTCTGGCAGTGAATTCCATCACTGAATTGTGTGTTGAGTGGAAAATACTTCCTTAGATTTGTTTTAGATCTGCTACTAGTTAGTTTCATGGGGTGTCTCCTAGTTCTAGTACTATTGGAAAGCGGTTTACTTGGGTGGCTCCAGTGTGCGTCTGTGTAATGTTAAAGTGAAGCTTTCCCTCCAAATGTGTGAAAGGTGCAGTGAAGCAATGTGAGAAGGTTCCAGTGCAAAAGGGTCATCTGTTGTTCAGAGGGTGTTACAGACAGTATGGAACAACCTCCTAGGGGTGTGGTAAAGGAGAAGGTTATTAAAATCCTGATTATACTTCGTCTGGGCTTCTCCAGAGTAACAGAGCAATAGAAGGATGTAGCTGTGATCCTTTCTCAGGGTCACTGGGGAGAAGCAGGAGTTGAAGCAGAGAATTCTCTCCCAGTGTTTCAAGAAGCTTGAAGGGAATTTATTTTATTTATTTATTATTTTTTTTATATACCGACATTTGATCTCAATTGAGATATCACACCGGTTTACATTCAGGTACTGGAGGTATTTCCCTATCCCCAGAGGGCTTACAATCTAAGTTTTTGTACCTGAGGCAATGGAGAGTAAAGTGACTCAAACCTTGGTCTCCTGGTTCATAGTTCACTGCTCTAACCACTGCGCTATTCCTCCTCCTCACTATCATAGATAGATATTGAGGAGGAGGAATAGCCTAGTGGTGAGACCCAATATCATATCAATATCAATATCATATATCAATATCAGACCCAATATCATAGATCCTCAATGAGGATCTATGATATTGGGTCTGAAGAGTAAAGAAGAGGGATTACGTTAACCGTGGTGGGAACCTGCATGGACCAGGACGTAAACTGTGCCAGCAGGACCTTGCTACAGGGCTCGGTTGATTCCTGTCTGCAGATAAGGATACAGTGAGTAACTAAATCAGAGCGTAAGTCTGTGAGAGGGCCAGGATAGGCCTAATAAAGGACTGGTAATCAGAGCCTAAATAAGGAAAAAGTGATGCAATATGTATTGGACAATTTCTAGAAGTTTCTTCTACATTATTGTTTTGTTTTGCTTTTTTCTAATCTTGTTGTATTGCTAACAGGAAGAGCGGGCTGTGGTGTGATTGACACTGCTTGGTGGACAAACCCACTCGGCTTGCACTTAGGTGGAACCGACTGGAGCTTCACCTTTACCAGCCGCCTCCCCCACAGGTTGAGCCCTTGGGTTCTGGTGGCTGGCGGGTCTTAGGTGGGATCCTAGGGTGATCCAGCAGAACAGAGAATCCGAGTCCAGGCAAAAGACCAGGGCAGGCAGCAGACAGCGGAGGTGAGAGACAAGCCCATGGTTGGAGCAGGCGGCAGAGACAAGAGGCAGACCAGTGGTCGGGGCAGGCAACAGACGAAGCAGGGTCGAAATCCAAGCCAGGGTCGGAACCAGGAAGTCAAGGCGAGGGAAGAGGGAACAAAGAACAAGACAGACAAGACAAGGCACGAACAAGGCAAAGGCAGAGTGAGAACAAGTAGAGCTGTTGCTGAGGCGCTGGCTGGTTGCAAAGGACTTCCTTATGTACTCCTGATGTGATATCATCAGCCAGCGCCACAGGAAGTCCCGGCTAGGAAGTCCAGAGCTGCAGGAAGTTCTATTCTGGGTCCTCGGATCAGCATGCTGCCGGAGTCGCTTTGGATCAGAGGCGAGGGGATTAACAGTACCCCCCCCAAACTGGGCGTTTCAGGCATATCGCACAGCTCAACGCCAGGAAAAAAGGTGTAGTTATTTCCAGCGTTAAAACGTGTGATAATGCCCCTCATTTTCACTGATCCCGCCCAATCCCACCCCATTAAATAAATCTGTGAAATCTGCATTCTCACTGCGCACGGCGATAACTATCACATGTGTGTGCGTCCCAGTTTGGCGCTGCAGGTTATCCTGTTCCCAGTCCACAGCCCAGCAGAGATTGTATTTTTCCTCACCTTGGGTGGCTTCACCCCATGCCTCCCAGGGCTGAGAAAGTGACCACGATGGACCAGGGGTTACATTTGTTTGACACCACACAAAATTTCCTAAACCTCTCTCATATCTCCTCGGTCATCTGTTCTCTAAGCTGAAGAGTCCAAACTTGGGTAGTCTTTCTCCGTAAGGTCGCCGTTCCACCCTCTTTATCATTTTTGTTGACCTGCTCTGCACCTTTTCTAATTATAGTTTTTGAGATATAACAACCGGGACTATACACAATATTTAAGGTATGGTCACACCATAGATCAACACAGAGGCATTATAATATTTCCAATTTTGTTTTCTATTTCTTTTCAAATAATTCCTAGCATTCTGTATGCTTTTTAGGCCCCTACTGTACACAGAACTGAGGATTTCAAGATAAATTTGATGACTGGTAACTCCTATTATGCAGGGCTGCAATTTCAAATTTCAATTTGTTCAGAATGCGGGGATGACTGGCTGCCTGTCACTTTGCTCCAATATATCTTCCAGTTTCATCATGATTTGCCTTGGTTCCTCAGAATCATCATCTTCAAAAAATGGTTCCAGTAGGACTAGCTCCCCAACAAACAGAAGCAAAGAATTCATTTGCCCTCTGTTAGTATCCCTTTTACTCTTTGGTCATCTAAGTAGACCAAAAACCCAACAGAGATGCTGGGGATTGAACCAGGGGCCTTGTACATGTGAAGCCTGTGCTCCACCAGTGAGTTGCATCCCCTCATGGCTGAGGGCCTTCGGCTTTTTCATTCACAAGTCTCGTTGGATAAGGGGACCACATGAACATCTCAGAGGGACTTGAGATTGAGTAGGACTTGAGACTGAGTTTTCACCATGCGCTTCAAGGGGCTGCCTGAAACCACCCAGCAAGTAGTGCAGTGATGTGCAAAAGCAACATGGTAATAGATGACAACGTAAATGAAAGACTGCGGGGAGCAAAGGCAGTCCAGGAACTTACTAGAATGAACATGGGTCTGAAACAAGCCCTGGATATCTCGTAGCAGGTGTGGCTCTGACAAGCCGTAGGTTACCAAATTAAACAAGCATATCCCAACATTATGAGACTCTCACCTCATATGAACAGGTACACTTGCACGGCCGCAGCATCTGGATGACCTCCATGTCGGAGTTATCCATTATCATCACATTGGAAGAAGGTCCACAACATCCTAAGTCTTGCTTGCCGAGAAAGATCCGCTGACCCGCACTATTCAGGATCTCATAGGTCTTGCTGGATTGGGTGGTGAAATCTGCAAAAAAAAAAATAAAAAAATAAATAATAATAATAATATTAATAATAAGATGTCCTACATACAAGATGGCATTACCAGCCACTGTTCTAACCATCATCATGGCCAACTGTAGCACCATCGCCATCAATATCTTCGTCACTGCTGTCAAGGCAACATCTACAGTCATTGCTAACAAAAGACAATTTTCCAAGATGGCGTCCATCTCTCCCGCTTCTTTTTCTGCTTCCCAAAATGCTTCAAGAAAGAAGATGGGGCTGAAACTATTATTTGGGCATGAAATACTTTTTCACCCAGTTCTGCTTCCTTTTTCTTTTGATTTGGAAAGGAAAGAAAACAAAATTGTTTTGGCCATCAATGAGAAACGCCTCTTCCAATGTGGAACGTTTCCAATACTGATATGTACACATGAATGGAGTCCATAACTCAATCTTATACTGACGCTGCACTTCCCATTCCAGCTTTCCAAATTCAAACTGAAAATGATTTGCATGTGAACCTTTTTTTCATGGTCGTACTGGCCGATTTAGTTATATACCCAAGGCAGGGGGGTGGGAAGAAGAGTTAGGAGCAGGCACGTCAGGCATGTGGTCTTCACCTGACCAGCCACCTCCCCCTTAGGTTAGGCTGGCAGGACTTCTTTAGCAGGTCTAAGGAGGGCGGTGCACCGGCAAGACTGAGAAGACAGACAAGCACAGGACAACGTAAGACCACAGACAAAGACTGGACAAGGCAGGAACAAGAAACAGGGCAGGACCAGAACAGGTGGTGGGGCAAGGAACACACAGGAGAGCTGGGCCACCAGGAGGCCTGCTCAAGACAGAGGAGGGCCACAGGGAGCAAAAGGGCACAGGGAGAGGAGGGCCACAAGGAGCTTCACAAGAAACAGGACAATAGCACTCCTGGAAGCACACAGATAAGAGAGGTCACAGGAGGACCTAGACAGGACAGGATATGCAATACAGATAGACAGGAAAGGCTCAAACAAGTCAAGAGACAAGACAAGGCAAGGCAGACAGGCTAGAAGGCCTAAACAGGGCAGGAGCTGTAAACAGAATAATGGCAGGGTTAAACAGGCAAAGGTCCCAGAACAAAGGCAAGGTAGCACAGGCAAGACAACAAGTACAAGTGGCCAAAGGCAGAGAGGAGGCTGTATGCTGAGCTGGGAAAGTAGACTGTGAGGGAGGTTCGTACAGGGCTGGCCTTGCTGCGTCAGGAAGTCTTCAAGGCAGCAGCTAGAGTGCATAAGAGCATAAAACATGCCATACTGGGTCAAACCAAGGGTCCATCAAGCCCAGTATCCTGTTTCCAAAAGCAGCCAATCCAAGTCACAAGTACCTGGCGAGATCACAAGCTACTATTTCTTATTAATTACCGTCATAGCAGTTTATGGATTTATCCTCTAGGAACTTATCCAAACCTTTTTTAAACCCTGTTACACTAAGGGATGTAACCACATCCTCTGGCAATGAATTCCAGAGCTTAACTATGCGCTGAGTGAAAAAGATTTTTCTTTTGTTTTAAATGAGCTACTTGCTAACTTCATGGAGTGCCCCCTGGTCTTTTTATTATCTGAGAGAGCCCTTTCATGATTTTGTGGACTTCTGTTATATCCCTCCTCAGTTGTCTCTTCTCCAAACTGAACAGCCCTAACCTCTTTAGCCTCTCCTCATAGGGGAGCCGTTGGTCTAAGCATAGCCCAGTGAGGACCCCTACTGGCGAGGGGGCTGTCTAGCAGCCAGATTCATGACAACCTTCTTGTCTATTTCTTAAAAAGCAGGTTAGTAAGAAAGGTTAAATACCAAGAAAAAAAACATTTCCTAAATATACAATTATAGACAGACTGGGCTGGAAGGGACCTCAGGAGGTTATCTACAGTCTCAGAAAGCTAGGACTTGAAAGGATGTCATGAGGTCATCTAGAACCATAGACAAACAGGGCAGAACGTTATCTAAGGCGGTTTTGTACAATCATAGCAAGATAAAGGTGGAAGGGGCATCAAAAGGTCACGTAGAATGATCGAAAGACAGAGCTGAAAGGGGGCCTCAAGATGTCATCTAGAATCTTATAAATGTGGCACCGTGGCCACAAAAGGTGCCAGGAGTTCATCTTTCAGTGACTTTATGTGCAGCCCAGGTTTCCTCTAATGGATGATGCTCTGTGTGACGTAAATCTCTAAAGTAAACGTCAGCTGGAAGTGCAGAGGATGTGCACGGAGGCAAGAGGTCAAGCTTTAGGAAGCACAGGAATCTTCCAGAGCCCTGGGTCAGCTTTACGGCATTCCCATAGGGAATGCCGTAAAGCTGAAGCAGCCCCTTTAGTCAGGGGCTGCTTCAGATTTGCACTGACAGGAAGTGGTTGGAGCTGTGAGCCTCTCCCAGGATTGGCAGAAGGGAGCAGCAAGGAGAGAGAGGCGAGGATTTCCCCCCCAAAAAATCCCTGGAAGCCTAAGGAGGAGAAGCAAGGATGCCATATTGCCCAGGACCTTCGAGACCGAACCTGTGTCTGACCAGGACAGGAACTCTGCTGGACCAGAGGGGACTTGTGCTGGGCTGGGAGGACTCTGAAGTTACCTCTGAAGGGTTTTCCCTTGAGCTCCATAACTGAGGTTGCCACAGAGGGCTGAGGGGAGCCTCTGTGTGCTAAAGGTGGGAGTTGGTGAGGAAGAGTACGTGAGTAAAAGTAAACCATCTCTCCATAACTGAGGTTGCCACAGAGGGCTGAGGGGAGCCTCTGCGTGCTAAAGGTGGGAGTTGTGTGAGGAGGAGTAAGGGTTTTCTCTTGACTTCACCAGACCGTACCTTTGCCAGGCTCTCCGTTAAGTTACTGCCTATGTACACTGTATTTACCCATCTGGGATTCATGCCACGTGCCACGGCTCTGCACACGTGGTACCTGGGCTATGAATGTTGCAGGGAAGGAGGCAAGAGGAGAAAAGAGTAAAATATGCTTACATTTTTGCTGAATGATGATTTGGTTAATCTAAAAGCAAGAGAGAAAAAAAAAAGAGAAACCAAATATTATTACAAACTGCATTTCACATTTTTCTTTTTTTTTTTTAAGAAATACAAGTTTTTGGTTTTGACCATATATTTCCTCCTCCTCCGCTGTGTTTCCAGCTCTGTCGGGTCACAGCCCCCCCAAGGGTCTTCATTTGCAACCACCTAGGGGTTCTCGTAGCCCAGGGATAATCCTTGGACCAAGAGCCACAAACCGTGGCTCCCTCTGCAAGGTGATCACGTGGTCCCCCGAGTGCGACCTCGGGCTGCCGTCACGTTTTGACCTTCCGAGGGCTGTGAGCGCTGCCTCCGCAACATTCCCAAACCTCTGTCTGGGAAGGGGTCACGGAAGACCTGCCCCTGGGAAGCGAAAGCACACGGCAATGCTGCTGGGCCATGAAAATCATTCAGGCAGGACATTGTTACCAAGATGCCTTGTTAGTCTGGTCAAAGGCATAAAGAGGACACCGTCTAGAGCAATTTCCAGAGGTGAATAGGGACTTACCCCAGGTAAACTCTCCAAGTCCCTGCATTGCTCTACAACGCAGTTTTTATATGCACCAGGAGGAATATAAACGCACGTAGATTGCAAGGTCAACTCGATGCATGTCTTCCGTAGGAGAGAAAAAAAGTACCCATACGAGAAGAGGAGGGAGCAGAACGTCCAAATAATCCCCAGCAGCTCTCAGTCTAAAAGCACACCCGTGCTCTCGCATTGTAACTCGGTGAGGCAGCCGTGGGTTCAAAGGTATCCCCAAAGCACACAGTCTTATAAGTTGACCCCCCCCTCCCCCAATACCTAGTAGCACCTTTAAACAGACAGACAGACGGACACAAAGACAGAACAGGGGTGGAGAGAGAAATACTACAGACAGGCAGACCTGAACTGTGAGTTGATAGCTGCTGTAGATCGAGATAAATGCATGGGCCTTTATTTTATCTTTCTAGCAATCTGTCCCATACCGTCCTGAGATATTCACGCAGCAATAAAGAGATACTTTTGCTGATCCCTGTAGCTAAACCATTTACACGGTCAGATTATTCCCTCTCTCTCATTCTGCCCTTGCAGAAGTCAGCGACGAGGCGTACGGCAGAATTCGGGAAACGTCTGCCAGGAGCTGCGATGTGAAGGTTTCTGCTGCGGCCCCCTGGAACTGGACGGAAATCACCATCCCCTTTCCCGCGGGCCCATCTTAGAGGCCCCCCCACCGTCACGCTCTAACCATTTCCCCTGAGCCCACCCGCTTTCGGACGGATTCACAGAAGTTTGTACCGCACTGAATCGCGCCAGACCTGCAAGAGGTATTCCAGTCCGGGAGGCATTCCTGGGATTTGGACCACGCTCTTGGGATCGGGAACAGGGTTGGCCTGAGGTTGCAGCTGGTAGGGTAGATTTGAGGGTTGACTGGGCCCGAGAGACTGGTAATCGGGTGGCTGATCCTGAGACATCTTGGGCTGAGTGAGAGGATCACCTGAAACATCAACAACAACAAAAATCCAGCCCTGGTTAGACGGGATTCTCAGTAGTGTGTGTGATGTGCAGAATACAATTTCACATGTAAGGTTCCCGGGGCTAGCCAGAGGCATTTCTGGAAGCCACGCATAGCTCACAAGCAATTCTTTCACAGCCACGCTGGCACAACCCGGGAGCTGGGGAGCGGGTGAGTTTCACAGCATATTCTGCTGGGAGAGGCTAGGAAGGGCTTTGGGGCCTATATAGACCACCTTTAAACCTTAGTTTGGGGTCATTGACCGCAACGGCATTGTGCATTTAACTGGGATGAGGGGGGAAGTTGGGTCAGGAGGTGTCAGCACGTAACCAGCTACATACTTTGAATATCGCCAGTTAAGGGCAAAGTTATCCATAGCCCGATAATTTTGAAACTAACTGGCAATGTTCAAACATAGCTGGTTAGGTTTCAGGATACATATAACTGGATAACTTTATTTGTGGATGATTATTCCCGGTGAATATCCCTGATAATCTATCTGACTAACTTTAGCTGGATAAGTTATGTGTTTTAGGATTTTTTTTTTTTAATATTGGCCTCTCTGCATTTTTTAACAACAGATTTTACATGAAAAAGGGCATTCAAAATACAGTCTTCTGAGGTACAAATATCACTTATATCAACATGAAATACAAATATATAATATAAATATAAAAATATCACTTAAAACAACATGAATATTATGTTTACATGTGTGGCCACTAGATGGCGAACTAGTAATGGAACGAGTGGGATCTATTCTTAACAATTTAACATTCAGACTTTTCCGGCTGGTTGAGGTCAGTTTGAGGGTAAAAGGATCCTGGAAGGGGAATTTTCCAAAACAAGAAGGTTCCCAAAAGGCCCAGGGGTGGGATGGTCATTAAGTGGCCCCAGGAGATGGGGATGACCGCCAGGGGGTTACTCTCCCAGCTGGGGCTTGAGTTGGAGTCCCGAGGAGTTGGAGAAGGCGTGTGGAAGGGACATTGGAGCGAGACGGAACCAGATACTGAGTTGGAGGCCGCAGATCCCAAGGGAAGGGTCCCTGCCTGCTGGAGCTTCAGCGCAGGGTGGTGTCGAAGCTGCCTCTGCCCAGGGGAAGGGGGTGTTTTGGCTTGGGAGTAGCTAAGATTTGTTTTCCTAAAGGGACTTTGGATCCACAGAGGCTCCAGGGAGAGAAGAATTTTGTGAGTGGAGCAAGGCCACTGGGAGTTGTGACCTCTGAAGATTGGGACTCTCTGGGGAGGGGAGTTTCCAGCTGTGCATTTCTGAACCTGGTATTGTGTTTTTGCTGATATTACCAACGAGTTTGTCTGTGGGAAGTTTTTATTTTATTTTTTTTTATTTTTGCTACTGAACTAAGAACTGTGATTCGTATTGCTTTTTCTATTGCCAGGAACACAACCCTTCTGAGTGGACAATGTGTTTCTTCAAGGTGTCCTCGGCCCAGCCTGCCCGCCTCCCACCCCCCCAGCCTCTGACTGGAGAGAGTGTTCCCCCGTCCCGGCTGAGCCGAACCACAGCTCCCCCAGGGCTGGGAAGGTGGGGTTCCACGTGCACTGCTGTGGTGCCACCTGGAAAACCCTGCAAAAAAAAAAAGATACTTGGAACGCCTCTGATTCAGGCCTCTTCCAATGCATGCTGGGTGCCTGCTCGTCCCTCAGAAAGCCAAGAGTAAACTGAATTACAAGGAATTAAACCTCCCACACCAGTGTACATGGAAGCACCAGCTTCTTTCTTTAGGACGGCCCCTAATGCTCCTTCCCTACCCCGCATCCCTTGCATTTCAGTTGCTCGCATATTGTTTTTGACATAAAATTCCTCTCTCTACTACTCCCTTTCCCTTTCACTGTCCCTCACACCCGTCCCTTCCTCTTCCCACACTCGCACCCCTGCCCCTGATCTTCTGCTGGTGGAGGGTGGGAACCCCTCTGGCACGTTACTGCGCAGCCTGGCAGGTCTTTATCCTACCGGTGTGTGTTGGAGGGTGGGGGGGGTCAGAAGCACAGCCCACGGGTCACCTTCATCCTCCTGGGGAACCCCCGCCGGTACCTCGACGAACCTTGCTACAGAGGCCATCCGCATCCTTGCACGGGACCGAAGATTGTGGACCCTTGGTCTGCAGGCCACGGGAAACGGCCACAGCAGAGGCATTTCAGGAGGTGGTTCCTCGCTGCCGCCCGAGGAGACTGCCTCATCCTGCCCGAACCGCTCCTGGGAGAACTCCCCGGACAGGTGCCCATGTTGCATCCTCTCCTGAGGTACACCCCACCTCTCCCCAGGTAAAATACCTCTGCGGCCACGTTCAGCCACGGGGGGGGGGCGCGCAGCTGACAACGGAGCCGATGCAATGTCGCTCGAGCACCCGCCTTCCCAAAGCACGCCCACCCACCTCTCCCGGGCACGCCATGCAATAGGGTGATCAGCTGGCGCGTAAAAAAACAAAAAAGGAGGCGTGAAGGGGAATTGGGCGTCCCTAGCAGTACCGCTGCATCGGATGTGCCCAGGAGACGTGGCTGTGGGTGCGGGTTAGGAAAACGGACACGCCGGCTGCCGGCACAATATACGTGGCCTGGGCCACGTGTATTGTGCATGTAGACTGGGCGTCCAGAAATTGGGGGTTTTTTTTCCAAGATTTTGTTTTTTTGCGCAACGCTGCTTTCCGTGGTGCCTCCTATTTTGTATCATGACGATACTATGAGGAGAAACCACGGAAAGCAGGATTTTGGGGTTTGTTTTTTTTTTAAGTAGAGTCCTTGACCGCGGCGTGCCTCAACGCCAGCTCCCGGGCTGGCATTACATTTGCTGCGTGGGAAGTTTTTGAATTAGGCGGTTAATAGCCAATAGCCTCCTCCACATGGAATTTACACGTGATGAGCGCTATTAGTCACGCGCCGGTTTGGACACGCTTTTTGGATGCACTGAATCCCAGTTTTGCATCGGGCCTAAGTCTAACGTGTCCAAAACGCACGACCCACTGCGCATTGAGCGGCGCGCTGCCCTGAGCGCCCGATATTGCGTCAGCCGGAATGTGCAAGTCCTGCTCGCCCTCCACTTGAAAGTCAAACATTGGTCCAGTAAAGTTTCCTTGCAGGCACGCCCCGCTGCAATGGCAGAAAACTATCAGCGTGGGGTTTCTGCTCCCCTCCCTTGTTTGAAAAACACAAAACACTTACTCAGCAATTCCACAGCACAAGTCTCAGACCTTCCACTGCCAGGTCTCCTGGTTCATCCTTACAGTCTCCCTCATGCCACACATCTGCCACCTTTCAGTCCATATTGGGAGAGTCCAGCCCTAGAGCCCCAGATAGGCTCAAAGTCTACTGAAGTCCAGAATTATGGGGCTCCTCCTCTGCTGCTCACAGCGCCCCCCTCTGGCCATGCATGGGATATGTTTCCCATCACACCACCCTTCACCAGTCTTACAGGAGATCTCGCTCTCCTGCGGATCCAAAAAACCCCAGAGCAGAGCCTAGCCCAGCTCTTTGGCTATTCTGGCTGGGCTCTTTGCATCAGACTCTTGATTCGGCTCCTACCAGTGACTCGTGAAGTCCCTCTTTGGAGGGGATGGACCACCCTATCACTCTTAGGTGGCCCAGCTGTACGAGGACCTCTCCGTGTTGGAACATCCCCCCATTCTAAAAGCAGAGTGAAGCCAGAAAGGGCCCTGCAGGTGGAAGTCACAGTGAAAATAAACATTCAGCCGGCTAGAAGGAATTGTTAACACTAGCTGGCTAAGATTCGCCATGTCTGTCTATGTGCGGCAATAACAGGAATAACTAGAGTTGCTAAGCAGCTTCCTGAAAATCTATTCCGCCCTGCCAGGACATTTTAAGCAACAAAAGAGAACATAATACACCCGTCTTGAAGAACCTACACTGGCTCCCAATTCAGTATAGAATCACTTACAAAGTGTTGACTATCATACACAAATCCATGCACAACCTCATCCCTCTGGACCTCAATATACCTTTTCGACTACACATACCATCCAGACCAGTAAGAGCAGCCTATAGAGACTCTCTCCTTGCTCCACCCATCAAAACCTCTCTAAACAAACGAGCTCTATCCACAGCTGGCCCCGCAGAATGGAACTCTAGTCTTTACCGCCAGAACTAAGGCAAGAACAATGCCCGAACTCTTTCAAAAAGAGACTCAAAACCTGGTTATTCGAGCAAGCATTTAATTAACGCCAAGCAATTACTCCTACCTTACTTTACCATCCGTCAGACTACCCACTAGTTTATCGATCAGATTATATATTAGATTAACACTCCAACTCTATATTCCTCATCACAAATAAATGATCCATAAGTCCGTATAATATATTAACCTAATTCTCACCCAGAGCTATAGCCAATCTTTCAAAAGAATCGCAGTATTACTATTTTTTTATAAGTTATGGTTTTATTACCCTGTTCTCTCTTATCCTAGTTTACTCCCCTGTTTTAATGTAATGGCATTCTTACATGCTTGTTATTGTTATAATGTAAACCGAAATAATATGTAACTTTGCTACATGAATTGCGGCATATAAAAATGTTAAATAAATAAATAAATAAATAAGCGAGTGCAACGTTATCATGAAGCAGTGCAATAAAATAGGACACTGGTGCTGTCTGGTTTTACTTTACCTGGTGCAGACATTCTTCCAGTCATCACACAGTCTCTGTCTCTCCTGCGCTCTCTCTCTTGGTTCCCCTACACACCTGGGTCTGGGAGAGGAATTTAAAGCAGTAAAACGTCAAGAAAATAAACCTTGTGTTACCTGCCATCCAGAGCACTCCTGGTATGACTCACCTCAAATTATAATCGCAGGGTTTCTGGGTATGCACTGTGCAGTCGCGGTGACAGCTATTTACAAAACACAATTAGCATACACAACACTACATATCACAGGGTGATCATTTCTATAGCACCAGAGTACACAGCACTGTACATCACAGGGTTATCATTAATAAAGCAACACCAGTGAACTCAGCACTGTACATCACAGGGTGATCATTAATAAAGCACGATCAATGTACACAGCACTGTACATCACAGGGTAATCATTTATAAAGCACGATCAGTGTACACAGCACTGTACATCACAGGGTAATCATTTATAAAGCACGATCAGTGTACACAGCACTGTACGTCACAGGGTTATCATTAATAAAGCACCAGTGTACACAGCACTGTACATCACAGGGTTATCATTAATAAAGCACCATCAGTGTACACAGCACTGTATATCACAAGGTGATCATTAATAAAGCATGATCAGTGTACACAGCACTGTGCATCATGGGGTAATCATTTATAAAGCACCATCAGAGTACACAGCACTGAATGTCACAGGGTGATCATTAATAAAGCATGATCAGTGTACACAGCACCGTACATCATGGGGTAATCATTTATAAGGCACCACAGTGTAATCATTATTTATAAAGCACAATCAGTGTACACTACTATTTAGAAATGATAATCACCACTCTTGGCTAAAGCACCAGTGTATACAGCGTTGTATAGTCATAAAGCAACACCTCTTTATAAAGCTCTGGCAGCGTACACTGCGCTGTGCAGTTACGGAGCAGTGGTTATTATTTCTAAAGCCCTACTGGTGTGTGCAGATCTAGGTCTTGGAGTGCAGCTCCCTCCCCAGTCCCCGCGCACCTCTGGGGAGGCACTTTCGATACCAGTGCTTAGGCCTAAGTCAGTCCTGCGGCCCCTGGCATGATCTTCCCACCGGAGCCTTCGGGGCCTGCTCTACTGCTAGGGAGAGACGCCAGTCTGCAATGAGCAACTTAAGCTCATAAGCTGCAAATGATGGGATCTTCAAGCAGGAAATAACCTCCAATTACTGAGCTTTCATCCTGAGCTCCCCTCACGCCTCTTCCTGGGGTTTGGTGTTCACTGACTTCCAAGAACCCTTTGCTTACTGGTTTTTTGTAATTAAATACGAACTCCTTGAATCTTTCTCCTCCTTCCTGGATGGAGAGAGGCTGGGCAGCTCCACCTGTCACTCACTCCTCCTGCGTTCACCCTTCTTCTTGTCTCACATTCAGATCAGGGGGGGTTCCCGCAGGAATCCTGCTGGATCCCCCCCCCCCCGGGAGGAGCTGCTTACAGTGGCCTACGGGGAGCACCGCCACCAGGGGCTTTTCTGCAAGGCCCGCTGGAGGCCCTGGGCACGGAAAACAGCTCAACCTCCTGCAGAGAGAGAGGGAGGGGGGAAAGGCTTCTCCCTGCGCCTCTGACCAGAATATTCCCGGGCCGGCCCCTGGTGGGCGCCACAGTAAAGGCTTCCGTTCACCCCCTGCTCCTCCACAGGGTCACCGGAGGGAGGCTCGCGGCCCTCGCCACCCAAGGGGCCCCTTTTACACAAGCTCGGGGCCTTTTGTTTTTTGCGTTCGTGTCATCGTCCCTGGAGCCCATTGCCTGCCATCTTCTTCTCCACCCTGCATCGTACGGCCCGGGGCTTCAGCCTGAGGCAGAGGTTTCGGGGGAAAACCCAGGCTGCATCAGATCTTTTCAGCAACGTAAAGGTCAACATTGCCACTCCGCCCTGAATGGAAACACTGCCCTCCCGTGTAACCGCTGTAACCCCTCCTCCCTGCAAGGAGAGAGACGGGGGGGAGGGAAACCAAGAAAGGGAGAGGGACTTTGGAAGCACAGTTGCAGGTCGTCGGTCCGATGACTTTTCCCCGAACCGGAATCAGACAAAGGGGGCCGATGTATAATAAGCTACGCTAGACCCGCTGCGGGTTTACGCGTCTAAGTGATAACGCGGCTAGGGCGCAAAAAAAAGACGCGCGCGCAAACCTGCTGAAAAAAGCCGCAGCTGGCTGAGCGCTGGTCCGTGCTAATGCCATGCAAAGGAGGCAAATTCACTATTCCCGGGCCATGCAGAGAGCGTTGAGAGCGGATTTATTTTTTTTAAGCAGGTGTTTTAGCGCCCGGGTCAGAGCAGGAGTTAAATGTAAGCGCCTGTCAGGAGGTTGAAAAATGAAGCGTCAGAAGAGAGGTCGGAGAGGTCCGAAATGCTGAATGCTTTTCTAGCCCCTCAAAAATCTCTGCTGCATTTCACCCGCCCACGCGGTCAGTGAGGGATCATGAAGAGGTTGGACGTTGCTCTACCCACCTTTACCCCCCACTCCTGCACCTATAACTCACTGCCCTCTTAAAGGCTTTAAACCGAGAGCCAATCACGGATCACCCCGTTAATGCGGATTTATGCGCGGTTTATTGCACAGAACCTTCAGCACGTGCTTTAGTGCGCATATCTTCGCGGGTATTTGTTTTGCGTGGATTATCTGCACGAGTCTCATTTGCATGCGGACCCCTTATTACATCCCATGGAGGCGCCTGCTTTTGCTGCACGCGCTGAGAAATAAAAGACGCGCCGATAACAAGCACGCGGGTCTTATTACATCGGCCACAGAGAGAGGATCGCTCGCTATTCCTATGTCTCTATTTTTTTTTTTAATTTATTTATTTATTCATTCATTTATTTATTTATTTAAGGCTTTTATATACCAATGTTCCTGTACTAGTACATATCACGTCGGTTTACATAGAACCAAAGTTGGAAATTACATCAAACAAGAGGGTACAGATAACAGGGCTAACTTCGTATGAACTTATAGATAAAGCAGCAAACGACTTAAAATAACATTAAATTATTATAAGTATAAATATACAAAATATAAATAAACATAAACATAAACAATCAACAAATTTGGATTTACAGCAGACTTGAAAAGCTTGAATGCATTATAACATACAGCTAGCTAGAAACCTTACTGCTTATGCTAAAGTCTGCTGTTCCCAAGGAGGTCCATATTCGGCTGGGCTAGTAGCCACCTAAATTTATCCGTCTAACTAGTGCTGTATATTCAGCAAGGCAGCCACGCAGCTGAATTTATTCTGCTGTCTTAAAGTGAGCCAGATAAGTTTAAATGGCTAACTTTAGGCCAGGTCTACGGACTGACCAGAGTCATCGGGCTTTCTCTGAATATTGCAGTTAGCCAGGTAACTTCTCCGGCTAATTCAACTCCTCCCGGTTACGCCTCCGGAACCCCCAATTCCAGGTGGGAGACTTCGGGCCAGTCCTGGATTTCCCACAGCCCCCGCTCCTGCTGCATTCCAGCACCCGCGGTGGAAGGCAAGCTCAAATGCCAGGCCCGGCCCAACAGTACTGGGTAGCTGGGGCGGTTCTGCCGAGGCAGGGGGGGGGCAGAGAGTAGCCTCGGTGAGGAGACCCGGTCCTACCTGGCAGCGAGAAGCTGCTGTGACAGGAGGGGCAAAGTGCCTGGTCCTTCTTCCTGCCGCTGCAGCTGTAGCAATGAAACTCTAGCCAAGAGGGCTGGGCCTGGAAGCCGGGCTGCACTGTTGTTCCAAGGCGCAGGCCGACATCCTGCCCCTTCCCTCCCCTTCCATACTTAATTCTCCCATTGCTCAGCTGTGGGGGGAGGAGGAAACCATCCTCACATAACTTTATTGGCATGCCAATTTTGCATCTGTTGCTAAAGCGATACCCAGAATGATTATAAAAAAAAAAAGGGTAGGAAGGTAATGGGGATAAGTACAGGTCTCAGGCTCTGGTGCTGGTGGTCCCTACTTGTCCCTGCTCAGGCCTGGTGGAAGGACACCGCAGACTTTGCTGCGGTTTCTCCTCGTTCCCCCAGGATTACGCAGAGTTTTTCTGCTCATCCTTATGGGGGGAGAAGTCTTTTGGATTTTCTCCCTCAGCTCTGGGAAATGCGCCGCTCTTCCGTCTCTGGATTTCGCACGGCGCAGGAGGAAATGCGCTTTTGCTTCTCTTTCTCTGGTGCTGCGCTGCAGGCAGGGTCCGGCTTCTTGGGGGGGGGTCTCCAGTTCAGTTTCCTTCTTCACGTCTCTATTTCTAATTCGTGGTCCCTTATTCTGCCCTGGGTGAGGGTCTGTCTATGCTCTGCCTGTGTGACCGAGATGAGGGATTTTACTAGCAAGCAGTTTCTATAGCAGTACAGCTTTAGTCAGTTTGCTTACCTGTAAACAGGGTTCTCCTTAGACAGCAGGGTGAATGACATCATCTGATGCTGCCAACACAAGCCCCTCTCTCGTATCTCAGTAAGCAGGGCCGGTGCCAGGGTTTTTTGCTGCCCTGTGCGAACAATTACTCTGCCCACCCCTCCCCCGATTCATTCAGTCTCTCATCAGATAAAGCTCAGCTCCCTCCTGCAATCTATATTTTTAAAAACTGCCACCCCCACTCAGTCACATATGCAGAACACAGCCAGACCCGCACCAAATACAGAATAGAGAAAGTATAACCAGCAACGTGCTGAGAGGAACGGAGCTGGAACCCACGGAAATCAGAGCAACAATGGAAAAGCAGAAACATCACCATCCTTCATAACACATTAAATAATAACATCAAGCATAATAGTAAAGTCCTATTCAAAAAAGAATATTTCAAACAGTTAAGGAACAGAATATCGAACATTTCCCAAACACCAAAAAAATATTTCAAAACATCTGATGGATAAAAAAAATCCAATAATTAAAAAAATGTTCTATTCCCCCATCCAAAAAAAATTGAATAGTTCAAAAGAGAAGAAACATCAAATTAAACCCACTAATTAAAACTAATAAGGATTTTAAAATCCATACCTGGGATTTTCTGATTTCCAGTCAGCCTGATATCATCCTGGACTGGGGGAGGTAGGGCTGTACAAATTGTAACTTCCCTCTCACACATACGTACAATAATACATTCATTCTCTCACACATTCTCTCTCTCACATACACAGGCTTCTTCTCCCTCACATATACATTATGTATGTGTGTGTATGTGCCTGAGAGAGCCTTTATGTGACACATAGGCTCTCACAGACACACACAAACACAAGCACACAGGCTCCTATACACACATTCACAGGAACATAGGCTCTCACACAGACACACACACAAACAGAGGCTCTCATACACACAAACGCAAACACACACACAGGCTCTCCCACACACATATTTGCTCACATAGACACATGGGGCAGATTTTAAAAGGGCTACGCGGGTAATATATGCGCGTAACCCTTTTAAACCCCTCCTGCGCGCGCTGAGCCTATTTTGCATAGGCTCGGTGACGTGCGCAAGCCCCGGGACGCGATATGTCCTGGGGCTCGAAAAAAGGGGTGGGGTGGTCCAGGGCGGGGGCGTGGCCAGAGGCCTCCGAAGGCCCACTCGGCTGGCGCACGCAACCTATGCCTGCTCGGAGGCAGGTGCAACTTAAATAATAAAGGTAGGGGGGGATTTAGGTAGGGCTGGGGGGCGGGTTAGATAGGGGAAGGGAGGGGAAGGTGGGAGGCGAAAGGAAAGTTCCTTCCGAGGCCGCTCCGAAATCGGAGCGGCCTCGGAGGGAACGGGGAAAGCCATCGGGGCTCCCCTAGGGCTCGGCGCGTGCAAGGTGTACAAGAGTGCACCCCCTTGCGCGCGCTGACCCTGGATTTTATAACATACATACATACATACATACATTTATTTATTTATTTATTTATTTATTTATAAATAACTTTTCTATACCGAAGTTCAAATAACAGAGTTAATTATCACTCCGGTTTACATTGCAACCATAAAAACAGTGACAAAGTTGTCTTACATAGAACAGGGGGAGAGATAGTGTTGCATATTTTTTGTCTATGTATTTTAACTGTAATGTATTTTAACGTTTTAATTTTGTATGAATATTGCTATCTGCAATTGAACCTGTTGTGAATTTGTGGGCTATAAGATTTTAAAATAAATACATAAGCAACCATAAATACACGAATAGACCTATGTGTATAATTTATGATTAAAGCTACTATCTAGGCAATAGACATAAAGGTGAATTTTAAAAGCCTGGCTTTTTTTATAACATGCGCGCATGTTATAAAATGTTATAAAATAAATCGGGCGTAGATTTGAAAATCTGGCCCATAGGCTGTCACACAGACAGACAAACACATATGTGCTCATACAGACACATAGGTTGTCACACAGGCACACACACACACACATAGGCTTTCACAGACATACACATATGTGCTCACATAGACACACACAAACACACACATAGGCCCTCACACAGACACAAACACACAGGCTCTCACCGACACACGTAGGCTCTCACACACACACATACAAGCTCACACATATACATACAGGGCCTCCTATTGTCATTGGGCCATGGTGGGATGAGCTCTACCACAGCCCAACAGCCTTCCTGCTTAGAGCGGGTGGAGTGGAAGTTGTGTGCAGGCGCGTGTGAGTGCACAAAATCATGAGCCTCTGCTTCAGCCGCTGGCGGCCTCTCTTCAACTGTCAACGGGTTGAGCTCCGCGGCCTCTCCTGCTGCCTCTGACCCACTGCCCCCCTCCCCCGCCCCCAGGTGTGCCGCCCCGTGCAAATGCATGGTATGCACACCCAGTCACGCCAGGCCTCTCAGAAAGAGAGAGCTCTGCTCAGCATGCGCATGAGTTCCTGCTTGCATGTTTTGCCTTATGAGCCCCTTCAGTCAATCCTAGAGTTTAAACTGTAATGGACGCTCCAGCAAGGTAGGCAGGTAATAAACATGACTAATTCCTCCTGCTGTCTCTAGGTAAGCAAACTCACATTCTCTGTCAATAAGCAGGGCTGAATCAGACATGACACAAAACGGATAGCTGTACTGAAGAATTACTACTGAAAAGCAACCCAGTCCCACCAGTGGAACGTGGATACTGGGGGCCCAGGCTGTGCAAAACCCCTTCTCCAAAGTTATGTCTCCTCGGGACCTGTTGTCCAGGCAGCAGCGGCCCGTGAAGGTATCAACAGACAAAGAGGTAGCAGCTTTGCAAATGTCTTCCATAAGAATGGCCCTGAGATTAAGCCACTGAAGTCATTAATGTTGACACAGATGCATCTGTAGTTATTGGGGTTTGTGGTATTTCCAGATTTATAGACTAATGCACAGTAATTAACCCCTCTGACCATGTCTTAGGGAAGGGGCCAGAATGCAGAATCAGGTTATATAGTTTTATCAGTGCTTCCTGGATTTACGCATTGCATTGCAGTTAAGTCCCCAAGAGAGAGAGGACAGGACTACAATTCCATAGATGCAATGGGGCAAATCCAGAACCAAATGAGTGTCTCAGAGTTGACCTGGCTTGGATTGCAGTCCTATACCTGATAAAAACAGGAGTCATATTCTAGCTGGGAACATTCACTCGCATATATTGGATATCTGGAATCTTCCAGGCCAGCAGCTTTCTCCTGCTACCGGCTCAAATGGGAATCTTGCTTCTCCTGGGATATAGCACCATGAGCCTTCATCGTAAGTGCCTGGGGCTTTGTGTGTGCAGCGGAGGTGGCGCTCACAGTCCACCCCAGTGAGGAAGGGAGAGAAAGAGAGTCAGTCATCACACAACGGTGACCCCTAGTGGCCAGAAGAACGGGCCGCCGATCCGGTGCAGTCGCCGCTATGACTGGATCAAAGCAAGTTTTGTGAGGGGATTTCAAACGGGGGTGAGGAAAAGCCCCCGAATTGCTGGAAATGAAGGCTTATGGTGCCGTATCCCAGACCCCCTTCCGATTCAGCTGGAAATACAAAGGAGCAGGGAGGAACCACTAGGTCATGAAACAAAAAAAATAGAAAAATGTTTCTTGGCTGATAACGTGTTGATATCAGCTGAGGTTTTGCTCTTGTGGTGGTTCAGTCGCTGGGTAATCGCAGATCTATCTTTGTGGGTTCCTCAGCTGGATTTTATTTTTCCTCTTGAATTATCTCTCTTTACATCTCCTCTTTCACTGAGGGCTAATCAACATTGCCAGCCATGGCTTTTGATTTTTTTTTTTTTAGATAGTAAACTGCTGGGCGAATTATGAAAATGTATTGAACGTTTTGCCCCTTTTTTGGTTTCACGTGCCAACAGAAATCTATCGTTCTATTGTACGATTGTGAGTATTGGAAATCGCCATTAATTATTTAGTGGGGGGGGGGGGGGCGGGGCTAGTTGTGCCCAAGCCACCTACTGGCGGGCTCCGCGGACCCGTTAGGATGGGCGCTGCCACCTGCACGTGTACAGAGTGCCTAAGGGTGGTGGAGTGAGAGCGGGGGTGGTGGGCAGACATCCGAAAGGGCAAATTGTGCGGGCGGCGCCAGCTCCTTCGACGAGCCCTGGGGGCGCCCCCTCTCTCTCTCTCTCAGTCCCGCACGCACCTCCACCCGTTCCGAGGGGTGGAATCGAGCCACGCAAAACTTCCCTTCAATTGGTTCCCTTCTCCCCCCCCCCCCGGGGAGGAGCTTTTTTATTTTTCAGCAGCCGACGCTGGATCCACAGACTTCGTTCAGCCCGAAACTTCACCCTCGTGCGCGCGGACCGATCGCGCTCCACCCTGAACGCTTTCTGCGGGTTATGCAGAGTACGAGGTTATGGAAAAGGAAACGCACTAAAATGGGCTCGGGCGTGCAAGTCCGCCCCGAAAACTCCCGTCCCTTGCGCGGACCTTTGCGCGCGTAGCCCTGGAAAACCGAAAGCGCCTGCGGGCAAATGCTTTTCCCCCGCCCACCCCGGAGTGCCTACCGCAAGCGTGGGGGGGGGGGGGGAGGGGGGGAGTGGGAAGTCCAGGAGCTGCGCACCGCCTCGCCCCACGCCCAACCCAGATGATTTTTCGAAGCCGATTTATGCAAATAAACCAGGGCATCTTTTGGAAACTTATCCCCATAAAGTATTTCAAAAAAAATGAAGTCAGAGGGGAGCCTCCGTGCCAGATCTTAGTGTAAAGAGCATGGTGGACCTTAAAAGGGAGGTATTTTTATCAGATATAAAGAATGTGGCAATGAGGGACCTGGGCTTTGGACTAGGATTAACAGTTCAGCCCTTGGGGGTCTTTGAAACAAGAAAATGCTGGTTCTTGCCTCTCGCCTGAGCATTGCAAAGAGAGGGTACATTGTTTCGCTGCCTAGGATGAAGCTCTGGCATAGCTTTTTCTTGGAAGGGGGTAATTCTCACACACACACAGGTGTGTTTATGCAGAAGGACAGGACCTGCAAGTCTAGCAGGGATAGGTTGCACATTTTTTCACAGAGCATTCAAATAGCTGGGTTTGTACATTCCTGCTTAATTGCCTTGACGACAGATCTCCCTTCTGAATCTCTCAGACGAAGACGCAGTCTATTGCTCTATTTCTGGGAATTTGGAAGCGCTGGGTCTCCCTCGTCATCGGGCGCACAGGAGAGGTGGCCGTAAAGAGGGTTGGGAAGACGGGCGCTCAGTCTAAGAGCATCCGTTTTCTCCCACTACCAGCACAGACACGCACAATACACACGGCCTGCACCGTGTGTCTCGTGTGTCTATTGAGTGTCTAGAACTTTTTTTTTTTAAACTAAATACTGATTTATTTGGCGCCTCCTGCTTAGTATCTCTACAATGCTATTAGGAGAATCACAGAAAGCTGGAGGTTTTTTTTCTTTCAATGCGCCCCTGAGTGCAGCCTATTCTTATGCCAGCCCTGGGCTGGAGTACAATTTGCCACATTGCATTGGCCGTGTGGGAAATTTTTTACATCACAGGGATTAGCTAATAGCCTCATTTACATGAATTTACATGTGATAAGAACATAAGCGCATCAGAAATTCCTTACTGGGTCAGACCAAGGGTCCATCAAGCCCAGCATCCTGTTTCCAACAGAGGCCAATCCAGGCTACAAGAACCTGGCAACTACCCAAGCACTAAGTAGATCCCATGCTACCGCTGCTAGCAATAGCAGTGGCTATTCCTCAAATCAACCCAATCAATAGCACTCAATGGACCTCTCCTCCAAAACCCTATCCAAACCTTTTTTAAACCCAACTACACTAACTGCACTAAACAATTGCGCATTGAGTGAAAAATAACTTTCTCTGATTTTTTTTAAATGTGCTACTTGCTAACTTCATGCAGTGCCAAAAGAGTAAATAACCGATTCACAGCTACCCGTTCCAGACTCTCATGATTTTAAACACCTCTATCATATGCCCCCTCAGCCGCCTCTTCTCCAAGCTGAATAGCCCTAACCTCTCTGTTAAGACAATCTGGGAAGGAAGCAGAGGAGAGACGAATAAAGGAGGAACTTCAGATTTCTGAAAAGCCATTTCATACAAATGATGGCAGGATGATGGAGTAATTAAACTGAACAGCACCTTCAGCCGCTAATCTCTTAGATGCCAGAAGGCATGACGCAATAATTCAATTTGTGAGAATATCCCAAGTTTGTATTTATTTTTTTTAATAAAGATGATTTGAGCATGAAGATAACTGTACCTGTTCCATCTCAAAACATTATCCTTCTCCCATCCCAGGATCTTATCAGCCCTCCCCTTATCTGAGGATGTTGTCAGGGTGTTATTGCTGCCATTCCTAGGACGGTGTCTTCCTTCCATGCTTTGTTCTCCTTCTTCCATCTCAGGATGACCTCTTTTTCCTACCTCTGTAATCTGAAAAATCTCAGGGTCTAGGGGCTAACTTCCACCAGAACCTGCCGTCTCCTCATATCAACCAGGTGATCCTAGAAGTACAAAGGATGGACAAACATTGAGATGTCTGTAAGCATTCTCATTATGGGTGGTGATCAGAGATCAGGTATGGTGTATGCTGGTACAGTAGTCAAGGGCAGTTGGGTTGGCCAAAAGCTCCTTACATGTCAACAACTGCTCTGTTCTGTCTGGCATGAAGAGATTCCCAAGGCATCCAGCAATAAAATCTCATTCCTGAACCCCCACAGCTACCAGAATATGAACATCACTTAACTGCTTTCCGGGCTTCAGAGCATGGGCCGAGGGTGCTGGGATAGGAGTCAAAGAGATGGGAATCTAGTCAACAAGTCTTACTCATTAAACTGGGCAAATTGAATATTGTCTCCAAATATAGGCAAGACCCAAAACTATCAAAGATGTGATTGTGTATCCCCCCATCTATGCTTAACCCACTGCCATCCTTGTCACAAGTCAGAGATGAGGTGTCCAGCAGAATTCACAGATTGAGGGGAATCTGACAGGAGTCTGCAGTGGCCACATAAGGAGCTATACTGAAACCACGGTCTCATTTTGCATAGGCTACTTGAGCTGGGATTTAAACATTGGCTTAAGGGTGAAAGGTGCCATGACCATTCCCTTGGGCTGTCCAGTCTGCATATGATGTGTAAAGATGAAGAAATTGTTGAGGGTCTGTGTGATAAGTACAATCTGAAAACTAGCCTTCATCAGGTCAAAGAGTGCTCCATCATAGGGGCTGTCAGTGGTGCACTCACCAAGAAAAGAGAGGCTCCCATCAGTATCACCTTAATCTGGACATCCAGGTCCCAGGGCATCTGAACTAAGAACACCTCGCTGTCTTTGGTTATCTTGCCCACAGTCTGGGATTTGTCTTTAGTCTTTACCTGTGACGAGAAGGAGGAAAGCCAAGATGATGACCAAGGAACCATGACAACAATCCCATTCACACCTCATTATCGGAGTCCCCTGAATTCTGTTCAGGCCTCCATTTCCCTTCACATTATCGCACACCAGCTTGTGTATCTCACTTCCCCAACTGACACTCCTTGTAACCTAAAGCAAGTCACTTTATTTCCTAGCACCGTGAGAACCCACTTAGATTGTAAACTCTTTGGGTTCGGGACTTATTGTATCTGAATTCTAATAATGCTGTAAGCCACTTTGAGCATTATTTGGAAAGTCGGGAATAAAAATTCAAATATTCATTATATGCACACCTTTGCATTCTTTCTCCTTCATCTGATAATATCCACTGGGTCATGCAATCCCATTCCCTACCCCAGACCTGGCTATAGTCTTTATGTCAGGGCACACCTGTGGCCAAGTCAGCTATCTGGGATTACAGCTTCCTCCCCATCTCTCTACCTTATCAGAATATAAGATCAGATTCAAGGTCCGTCTAGCCCGTGCCCCCATCTCTGACAGTGGCAAGCAGTGGGGGCTTTGAGGAAGTGTCTAAGAAAGAAGACCCAGGCAGAACTAGCCATTCACCATCATACCCCCCTCCCCCGTTTCTAATGTCATGACGTAGGAATGCGCGTTGACAATGCTTGACTATAATGCTGAAGAGACTGCGGTTCATCTTCTTCTGTAAAACTGTCTAACTCTTTTTGAACCCAGTTATACTATTTGCCTCCACCACATCATCTAGCAGTCAATCCCACAAGCTAACTCCAGGTTGTACAAATAAACATTTCTTTTTATTTGTTTTAAACCAGCTGTGGACAGTTTCATTGGGCAACCCCTAATTCTTGTACGGTGAGTCACAGTGAATGATATTTCCCTATTTACTTTCCTGCTCCTTGCTTGATTCTATAGATCTCTGTCCTAGCTCTCCTCGGTCTGTCTCTTTTCCAAACTGAAGAGTCCTAGTCATTCAAGCCTTGCCTCATATGGACTGCAGGCAGACAGTTCATTAAGACGCCAAGTTCATCATGGCAGTGCCTGAGCAGCACTAAGGAAGTGGCAAGTCATCAAAACCATGCATAGGGAGAATCTTACCTCGAAATTCACATCACCAAAGAGGTTGGTTTGAAAGCCTGGACCTACAACCATTAGTACAGGCTCCTTGGAGGCATCCAGAACGGAGAGACTAGTCACAAAGGCTTGCCAAGCATAGGTGATGTAACCTATGATTCTGCCTGGCGGAGACTGGATTTCCACCTGGAAAGTATTGAGCAGAAAAAATACAACATAATGAGTGTTATTTCCACATATTGGAGATTTGGGGGGGGGGGGGGGGGGGGGAAGAGGTAGGGCAGTGGGAGTTGGTGTATCTGATTTATAAAGTGATTCAGCTTTGGTCAGGGTCCAGGATGCTCAATTTCTCTGCCAAAGAGAGTTTGGCATCCCAGGAAAAGGTTTGGAGCAAGCATAATGGCCCTTGCTCAAGCACTGGCTCTGCCTTCTCTCACTCAGCCCAACACATTCTGCTAAATGCCTTGGTGGGGCAGCAGACCAGACTCACCTCACGCTGACTGGTGAAGCACTTGTATATTTCTAAGAGCTGGATGACCTCTCTCTCGGAGTTGTCCATGATTTTTACGTGGTACAGATTTCCACAGAATTCCTTCTGCTCTTTGGCAGAATATATCCGCTGCCCCATGTTGTTCTGGATCTCGTAATGATTGATGTTTTGAGGACTGTAAACTTCCAGAGAAGAGGGAATCTCATCACGAACAGGATCACCACTTAAATTATCATCATTGTCATCTTCAGTGCCACCATAATCAATATTATCCACCCCAACACCATCACCAACACTGTAGTCATCCACATTATCTGGCAGCATCAATCCAACCACTGTTATCATACCACCACCACCATCATCATCATCACCACCTGTGGTAAAATGGGGATCTTTGCCTGTTGAGAGTTCTTATTATGTACAGAGATTCATTCCCTAGTAAACCCCTTTTCTCTTACAGACCTAACAGACAGATGGCAGCCGAACTCCTGCTGTGCTCTGCAGTTTCTGGCAGGTTAACCTGCTATGTATCCCGAAGTGAGACCAGGCCATGCATATTTCCCCAGTCTCCACATTCTGTATTTGCTATTAATCAGGAAGTGGTGCCTTGGGCTTGCACTAGTTGTACAGTACCAGCTCCAGAGTGACCTAGCCCAACATTTTCCAGAAATCTCAGTTTTGGCTGATAGTGATCTGTGCCAAGGCCCTGTCCCAGCTCCACACTTCCTTTAATTAATGGTAATTAAACAAGCTTCTGGGGAAGTTTAGATTAAGTGCCTTCAGGGCACTGGATAAGTATAGTAAGCTTGTTTAATAAGCATTAATTGTATGAATCCTTGTTCTTTTATCTGTTGCTGTTTGCAAATTAATTTTGTTTTCTGTTTCTCTTCTTGCTATTTGTTAAATTCCTTAGTTTGTTATCTCTGTCCTGTGATCGAGTGATGATCCCAGCATTTTTTGCATTTGGTCTATAGGTGCATTTTTAGGAACTGTGTGACCCTTGGGTTATGTGGGGTTTCAGGGTCTCTAGAAACCACTAGGGGATAGCTTGCAAGTGGGGAATTTTCTCAGAGGCAAATGGAAGTCCAGTTGTCAGGTGGAGGATTGTCAGAGAAGGAGCAGGTGTGCAGATGCAGGAGGCCTGAGCAATGCTTGATAGGACCTTCCAAGAGTCCACAAAGTTAACCCTGCATTAAACAACATCAACACTACCCTTATCATCACAATTATGCTCTTTAAAAACATCCTCATCAACACAACAGTTACATTCAGCAGTAACACCATCATCATTAACAGCATCAGTTAGTACTATTTATTTATTTATTTATCGAGTTTTATATACCGTCGTTCGGTTTCGCCATCACAACAGTTTACTACTGTCATAAATACGTAATTTTAAAAAAAGGCAGTCACAACGTCTTGCAAATCTCAGTGAAGGCACTTCAAGTCACCTTCATTGTCATCTTTTGCAACTATGGCATTATCATGACCAGAGTGACCTCAGCCTTCATGTGTACATTGTCCTTCCTGTAATTTATTGGCACAACCGTTGGAGCCAATGTAGAACACGGCAGAACTCTCTCATCACTGCCTAATGCAGAATTCCCGCCACTACCACCGCTATCTTCATCGATATTAGCATCATAGTCAGATCACTGCACCATCGCCAAACACAGAGCCACCATTACACTGCATCTACAGCAGCATTCAAGCAGTATAAAAGGGAAGAGGAGGAAATGCTGAGAGCCAGGGAAAAAGTAGGGGGGAAATCAGGGGCAAGAAATGAGAAAAAAAAGAAAGAAGCCAAAGCAGATGAAAGAAGACTTATTGTAAGGAAGAGCCTCTGCCTCATCCCAAGGCATTCTGGCTGTGGTAGTTCAGCTTGTCCTCCCGTCAGCAGTATGAGGTCAGAGTGCACTTGGATAGGTAGTTAGAAAGCCAGGATAGGTAGACAATTCTGCAGTTAGCTTAAGGTGACCCGCTAGCACCGGCTCATCAAGCTGAGCCAGTCCTGGTTTGTCCCCAGGGCATCTGCTTTTTTTGTAGGGGCACTGGAACGACAAATCCCAGAGATGCAACTGGAGTACAAACAAGATTGAATTTGGCCTGTTCCTGATGACTTGGAGTATTCTGGTCACTTTTAGTGAGGCTCATGCATGTCTGTCTGTCTGCTGTACCGATACACCTATGTGTCTGAGTATATGCCTATGTTTTAGTACATATACATGTGTGTGTGTGCCAGCTGCATGTATTCATGTGCATCCTGCATCTCCATATTGTGTATGTGTGCATCTCTGTTCCCACATGTGTGTGTGCAACTTGGGTACAATTTCTAAAAAGTAAAGTAAAAACATTCTTACATTTCTGCCGAAGTAGAATCTGGTTAATCTGCAAAGAGAAACACAAGGAGCGTCAGCGTGGAACCTTCTCCACTTATCAGACTGATACACGTATTTTTATGTTTTCTGAATGCGACGTGGCTGCCATGTTCCCCTGAAATCCACAGAAAGAAAAAATCAGAAGAAAACTCCACTCCGAGTGGACTGCAAGGGATAGAGGTTTAACCAAAAGAGTGACACAATAGTTCGTGCAACAACTGAAGGAAAAATTCAGTCAGCGCCCTCAAGGAACAGAGCGCGCCGACAAGAAGAGCGAGACGTTTTCTGAGAGTGGGAGCACCACGGCTCATCTGTGGTGGAGCTGCCCGGAAGTTATTTCGGTCTGGAAGGGTCTGCTTCATTACATCAAGAATGCTGTGAGAACTGATTGACTGGGAACATCTATACTCGGTCTGCCAAAGAGTGGTGGCGCACCATCCACCCTCCGCAATAGATCAGTTGTCTAGAATGTGGGAGGTTTATGCAATGGACGACACCACAAGATATGGGCACCTCTCTCTATTACATCAGCTGTTCTTTTTCTTCCATTAGACATTGCTTTTTCCTGTATACATTACACTCCGGTATATTCTTATCACCTCTTTGTTTTCCCAATTCTCTCTTTTTTTAGATTATTCTTGTTATTTTCATGTAAAATATATATAAAGAAAGACTGAATACCATCATTGTGCCCCCCTTCCGACTTTTGTTTATCCTTCAGCATTAGAGAGATTGGGATATTTAAATATTTAATGTTTAGATTTTGCTGTTGCATTGCTTACTTATTGGATCTAATAAATTCATCTTTCATATTAAAAAAAAAGAAGAAGAAGAAGAAACAGGATGCAAATGTAGAAATAGAGATAAATAAAGTAGGTAAAAGGGATATTAATAATATTCTTTATGGTTTTAATATAGTACTTTAGTTCAATATACTTTCTGAAATCTCGAATAGTAATTGCCCAGCTGAAGAAGGAACACAGGTGCTCTGGGAATAATTATATTGGATCATTATTGTGTTAATCCAGTAAATGGTATCACAGCCTGCAAGGAATCCAATATTACCCAATGACAACGGGTACTCGTCTAGCCTGGAAGACAAAACAGTTGTTTGCACCTTAGGTTTATACAGATAGGGATCAATTCACTCAGAAAGTGGCCAGAGATGAGTAACTCTTTGGCCAGGCCTTTGATTCGAGCCACAGAATGCATTAACTGCCTTATTTCCCTATATGTTAGCCTTATTATCCCTTTTCCAACAAGCAAAGTTGCTCTTGTGACGTCTGTCCCCCACAGGGCAGGGAAACTGCACAGAGACTGTCATCAGCATGATCTAAGGGCAAAGAATAAAAAATGCATGCCTACACTTCTGTCACCATACTGCTTCATCGGCACATT
This sequence comes from Rhinatrema bivittatum, assembly GCF_901001135.1. Taxonomy (NCBI): domain Eukaryota; kingdom Metazoa; phylum Chordata; class Amphibia; order Gymnophiona; family Rhinatrematidae; genus Rhinatrema; species Rhinatrema bivittatum. The sequence goes on from NC_042630.1 coordinate 19,260,902, forward strand.
CTCTGAAACACTTATTCACCCCAGCTCCATTAGAATCAATGAGGAAAACCCAACAACTCACAAATACATTTACAATAGTCAGAAAACAGCCTTCAAATGCCTTAGCAAGCTATAGAACAGAAGAACTGCTGACATGAAAGGCCAATATGTCTAAAAGAATAAAAAACAACAACACGTCTTCCAATGTACACAATCGTATTGCGCATCTTTCTCTTGCAATTGTCTTCTCTGTGAAGGGACAGCATTCACAGGATACTACCCACACCCACACCATGCAATCCTCAACTCATAGATTACTGTCATGGGTTATCCAGCTCATAGTCCCCTTCTACACATTAACATATGATAGCAAGGCAGGGGCTCTGGCCATGGGGGCCTCATCTCGCTCACACACAAGGGCTCCATCACCTACTCTACATCCCCAGCAGTCATGCTATAATGGAGAGGGTTCTTGCTTCATACATCCCATTCCTGAATGTACTCGGCTACTTTCATGCACATTAAGAACATGCCCTGTATCATATGGGATACGATGAGATACCTCGCTCACTTTTTTTTTTCAAACAGACACGTACACTGGATATTAGCAGACACGGCACGCGCAAAAGAAATTACATATCTGAAGATAGAAGACTGACTGCTGTCACTAACTCTTGCCTGCCCCGTTTATAAAAGCAGCCCTGTACTGAGGGCATATCGGGCAGGACGTGTTGCTGCAGTGGGGCCTTTGCTCTGTTAGGTGAAGACCCCCTGAGATGACTTGGCAGTGCCACCATCGTGGATGTACCATGTAATATACAAAATGCTGGCATGACACATTGACAGCTGTCACATGACTGGCCACAAGCATGGCAACCTTGGCTAGCAACAGAGCCAGCAGGCCACACTTCCTGCAATTGCCCTTCCCCGTCATCTACCGCAACTCCACCCTGGAGGGTCTTCCTTGCAGCTCATGTAAGAGAGAGGAGGCTGTAGTGCTGACAGAACCAATTGTTCGGGTTAGAAGTACGGCTGATGTGCCTGTTAGCTGGGAGGGTGAACACTGGATTTAGATAAAGTTAAAACATGTGCTATAGTGTACACTTAATATTGTTGAAGTCCATATTCAGCTGCTGGCCGGATTGCAAAGTTATCCGGATAAACGTATCCGGCTAACTTTGCTTGGATACTCGGTGGTGCGGTTGTGCCACAGTGGATATCCAATCCCTGGCTATATCAAAGTCCGCTGGATAAGATGTATCCAGGCAACCCTGGGACTGCTTTCATGCATGCCTAACGTCATCCTGCTAACTTAGGCCTATATTTTCTAAAACACCGCGGCGGCGTGAACCGCGGGGTGCGGGGGAGGGCGCCTGCGATAGCCGGCAGCGATCGCATCTCCGCGGTGGGACCGCTGCCGGCTTTCGCACCCAATAGCGCCATCGTAAAAGGCGGTGCTATTAGGCGCAAAATTGCAAGCAAAAAGGCTCCTTACCTTTTCGCCGTCCACGCTGTCTTAGCGGCGTCCGCCCTGACTCCTCCTCTTCCGGGGCAGACACCGCCCCGACTCCGTCCCTTTTCGCGTGCGTTGGCTTTAGAAAATGAGCCCCTTAACTGGATAACACTGAATATCTGCGTTTATCTAGTGGTTAGCCAGATGTCTGACTCTGCCCCAGAATGCCCACCTTACCCCATCCACTTGGATAAGTGCCAGCCACAGAGCATCACTGGATATTCAAGTGGCATCGCTGGTCAGCTAAATCAGCCGGCAGAACGGCGCTGAATATGGGATGAATTTGAGAAATGCTGCTGATCCCGGACAACTAGCAGGGACCCCCCTCCCTCTAGCACAGAGGTGGCCAACTCCGGTCCTCAAGAGCCACAGACAGGCCTGGTTTTCCGGATATCCACAATGAATATGCATGAGATGAATTTGCAAGCACTGCCTCCATTGTATGTAAATCTCTCTCATGCACATTCATTGTGAATACCCTGAAAGCCAGGCCTGTTTGTGGCTCCTGAGGATATGAGCCAGCGCATATCATCCCTTCGCCGTGACTCCAATGGCAGGTTCACAGGGCTGGGCGAGCGGAACAGATAGCAGCGTTTCAGTACTTACATTGTTTTGCATTGTGAATGTTTATTTGTAAATCACTTAGGGCCCTGGTAGCAATCAATAAACAGCAGAGGACCCTGTATGATCTTGTTTTGCCTGTCTCTTGTTTCCTTCCAGGTTGGTTTGTGAGTGTGTGGCAGGAGGTGTGCTCCATTGTGGTCTCTGCAGCTGTCAGGCATGCTGATGGAGCAGGTGCATTGCTATTTTTATCTGTTTGTGTGTGCTATAGTTTGAGCTTTTCAACACTGCACGCCCTTGCTTTGGTCTCTGTCCTTTGTGTCACCGTGTGTGCACGCTGGATCAGTTTCCAGTTTTGGGTGGGGTTGTCTGTTGGATGCAATGAAAAGGCACCCGCTATTGAAGTCGGACTGTTTTCTAATGTTGCAGCAACCTCTTCTGAATCTGTGGCCTTGTGTTTCCTGGCTGTTCGGTGGATTCTGCTTTTCTTGTGTACTTGTTTCTTCAGGTTTCATGCTGGTCCGGCCCATCTCTCCCTGTATCGTTCCTTCTTCTCTGCATTGTGCTGTGTGGACTGCTTTGGAGAAACGTCTCTGCAATGCACTGCTGGATCCACTGGATTGCTTTTGAGGGCTCTTTAACATCTGGAGTTTGTGTGTGTGCTGTGCTGTGCTGTGCACTTCATTGCTCTACGAGGAAGCAGTGTGAAGCGCAGGCATTAATTTGTCTTTTTTCACTGTCAGACACTGTAAACCATGCGAGTTCCCTGGCTGGAAAGTCATCAGAACAGAGGAGAAGAAGGCTGCCAGAACCTCGGGAAATGCATTCCCCATCCTGGAAGGGGCCGCCCTCTAAAAATGTGCTTTGAATTGCTGTTTGGCAATGCAACGTTTAAGTTTTGTATAACTTTGATCCTCTGTGCCCTTTTCCCTTACATTTCAAGCTCTGTGAGAATGATTAACGAATCTGAGTGCAGGAGTGTGAGTGCAGGAGTGTGAGTGCAGGAGTGTGAGTGCATGTGTACAGTGAGTTGTATAACAGTGATTCTGAGGAGGAGGAGTCAATAAATAAGGTGAATTTAAGCTGCTTTGATGCTATGATTAAATTCTCCTTATTATTGATTCCAGCTCACAGAAGGGCGACCACAATGGTGCGGGGTCTGTATTGGAAGAATTATGAGGAGAGGCTGAAGGATCTGAATATGTACAGCCTGGAAGAGAGGAGGTGCAGGGGAGATAGGATCCAGACCTTCAGATTCCTGAAAGGTTTTAATGATGCACAAACAACAAACAACCTTTTCCATTGGAAAGAAATCAGTAGAACTAGGGGTCACGAAATGAAACTCCAAGGAGGACGACTCAGAACCAACATCAGGAAATATTTCTTCACGGAGAGAGTGGTGGATGGATGGAATGTACTTCCGGAGGAGGTGAAGACGAAAACAGTGAAAGATTTCAAAGGGGCAAGGGATAAACACTGTGGATCCTTATAGGTTAGAAAACAGAAATGAAGAAAAGAGTGCATGGGGTAACCTGCTTGGTGTGACAGTTACTGCCCTTATCAGAAGCACGGGGATTACTACCCTCTGTTCTGGATTTGCTAGGGAGTTAGCAATCTGTTATTGATCTGATGCCTGACGGGAGGAGCAATCAGATAGTAGTTAGCAATCAGTTCGAGATCTGTAGTTATATATGAGAGTTGTAGGTGGATCCTTGGACCAGTGGAAGATGACCACACCCCCGGGGGAATGATCCCGAGAGGGACCACCGGTCAGGCTCAGAGTTAGGAGACAAACACACACTAGTTCTTTTATTAGACAGTACACTGAACCACCAGAGGTGGCAGTAGTGAGCAGGAATGCCCAGCTGGGCTGTTATAACCTCACATTGCACATTGCACATTGGCAAGTTAAATGTAAGACATTGATAAGACAGGCTAAGAGAGAATTTGAAAAGAAGTTGGCTGTAGAGGCAAAAACTCACAGTAAAAACTTTTTTAAATATATCCGAAGCAGAAAGCCTGTGAGGGAGTCAGTTGGACCGTTAGATGATCGAGGGGTTAAAGGGGCACTTAGAGAAGATAAGGCCATCGCGGAAAGATTAAATGATTTCTTTGCTTCGGTGTTTACTGAAGAGGATGTTGGGGAGGTACCCGTAATGGAGAAGGTTTTCATGGGTAATGATTCAGATTGACTGAATCAAATCACGGTGAACCTAGAAGATGTGGTAGGCCTGATTGACAAACTGAAGAGTAGTAAATCACCTGGACCGGATGGTATACACCCCAGAGTTCTGAAGGAACTAAAAAATGAAATTTCAGACCTATTAGTAAAAATTTGTAACTTATCATTAAAATCATCCATTGTACCTGAAGACTGGAGGATAGCAAATGTAACCCCAATATTTAAAAAGGGCTCCAGGGGCGATCCGGGAAACTACAGACCGGTTAGCCTGACTTCAGTGCCAGGAAAAATAGTGGAAAGTGTTCTAAACATCAAAATCACAGAACATATAGAAAGACATGGTTTAATGGAACAAAGTCAGCATGGCTTTACCCAGGGCAAGTCTTGCCTCACAAATCTGCTTCACTTTTTTGAAGGAGTTAATAAACATGTGGATAAAGGTGAACCGGTAGATATAGTATACTTGGATTTTCAGAAGGCGTTTGACAAAGTTCCTCATGAGAGGCTTCTAGGAAAAGTAAAAAGTCATGGGATAGGTGGTGATGTCCTTTCGTGGATTGCAAACTGGCTAAAAGACAGGAAACAGAGAGTAGGATTAAATGGGCAATTTTCTCAGTGGAAGGGAGTGGACAGTGGAGTGCCTCAGGGATCTGTATTGGGACCCTTACTGTTCAATATATTTATAAATGATCTGGAAAGAAATACGACGAGTGAGATAATCAAATTTGCAGATGACACAAAATTGTGCAGAGTAGTTAAATCACAAGCAGATTGTGATAAATTGCAGGAAGACCTTGTGAGACTGGAAAATTGGGCATCCAAATGGCAGATGAAATTTAATGTGGATAAGTGCAAGGTGATGCATATAGGGAAAAATAACCCATGCTATAATTACACGATGTTGGGTTCCATATTAGGTGCTACAACCCAAGAAAGAGATCTAGGTGTCATAGTGGATAACACATTGAAATCGTCGGTTCAGTGTGCTGCGGCAGTCAAAAAAGCAAACAGAATGTTGGGAATTATTAGAAAAGGAATGATGAATAAAACAGAAAATGTCATAATGCCTCTGTATCGCTCCAAGGTGAGACCCCACCTTGAATACTGTGTACAATTCTGGTCGCCGCATCTCAAAAAAGATATAATTGCGATGGAGAAGGTACAGAGAAGGGCTACCAAAATGATAAGGGGAATGGAACAACTCCCCTATGAGGAAAGACTAAAGAGGTTAGGACTTTTCAGCTTGGAGAAGAGACGACTGAGGGGGGATATGATAGAGGTGTTTAAAATCATGAGAGGTCTAGAACGGGTAGATGTGAATCGGTTATTTACTCTTTCGGATAGTAGAAGGACTAGGGGACACTCCATGAAGTTAGCATGGGGCACATTTAAAACTAATCGGAGAAAGTTCTTTTTTACTCAATGCACAATTAAACTCTGGAATTTGTTGCCAGAGAATGTGGTTAGTGCAGTTAGTATAGCTGTGTTTAAAAAAGGATTGGATAAGTTCTTGGAGGAGAAGTCCATTACCTGCTATTAAGTTCACTTAGAGAATAGCCACTGCCATTAGCAATGGTTACATGGAATAGACTTAGTTTTTGGGTACTTGCCAGGTTCTTATGGCCTGGATTGGCCACTGTTGGAAACAGGATGCTGGGCTTGATGGACCCTTGGTCTGACCCAGTATGGCATTTTCTTATGTTCTTATGTTCTTATACTGGAACAGCGATCCCTGGAGGCTGAGCTGAAGAGAGACTGAGATATAGTGAGGAGGCAGGGTATGCAGATGGTAACACTCACGCAATGCCCCAGTGAAGCCCATGAGCTGGAAAGTATAGGCCCTCGAGGAGCGAGTACCTGGTTCCAGGGAAAGCTCAGAGAGAATGATGGTAACTCACTGATGTAGCTGAGATAGTTGGTAGTGAAGACTTCCAGGCAGAGGAGTAAATGAAGCAAGTCTGGGATCAGGGCCCTCGAGGAGTGAGTACCGGTTCCAGACTGTCATCTGAAAAAACAAGGAGAGAGCGAGGCCCCCGAGGAGCGGGTACCTCTGGTAAGTCCGAGGAGGCAGAGTAGCTTAGGTAGCGAAACCCTTGCTAACTCGATGTGTTAGCAAATTCTGAGACCTTAAATATCCGTCGCGGGTGACATCATCTTTGGGGGACGCCCCCAAGGTTCGCGCCAATGCCGGTACTTCAATCGGGGCCGCGCCACGCGCGTGCCCCTAGGCCTCCAGGAAACATGGCAGTTGCAGCGTCGAGCCGGTCCGGGAACGCCCGAGGACAAGTGGCAGGAGAACGCCGCGGCAGCCAGTCTTCCCGCGGACGGAGAGGGAGGCGCCAGAGAGGTAAGGAGGGTGGAGAGAGGGCGTCGGGCACTGACAGACACAACACCCTCAATCAATAAGCCTTGATACTTGTGATGCAACTGCACCATCACTCTCCGGCTTTGACTGCGGGGGGGGGGGAGGGGGAAAGGGGAATTGGATTCAGACAGCAACCAACATGGGTCCCCTACTTTTATGGTCTGGAGGTACTGATACACAGACATACGGGAAAAAGCACAGGACTGCTTCCACGGCCAAGTCCTAAAGGCAATGAAGAAAGCATGCATGGGGGTAACTTGCTGGTGCGGCGGTTACTACCCTTAGCAGAAGGCATGGGATTATCACCCTTAACCAAAAAGCCCTGAGCTTTTAATGCCAACTGCAACATTGCTTCCCGCTTTGACGGCAGAGGCATTGGATTCCGACGACAACCAAGAGAGCCCCGACTTCCACGGTGTGGGCTGCTGATATGCTGTAGTGTGTGGAAACTTTGCAGGCAGCTAATTAGTGAATGTGAAGACAAATGCACTGAAAAGCAGATCTCAGAGCTCACAGAGCAGCTCCAAGGTCATTTCCTGCATAACTAAGATTCGATTAGAAGCAGAGCTCTCCTACAGAAGAAAGATTAGGTTAGCAACAGAGCAGCTGCAGCTTCTCGCAGAATAGCTGGGCAGAAAGCTCTGAGAATCAGGGTGAAGATCAGATTCAGTAAGGAGAGAGTCATCAGCCATCCGAAGACCCGAGACAGAATCTCCTGGGCTGAGTTCCTGTTTGCTCGTGATGCTGTCTTGCACCTGGGAATGTGCGAGGGAAGTGTTACTACTGCTTTCTATGCATATAACCTCTGCTATCTAACAGGATATAAGAATTTAGAATATAACCTGTGTTTTGTTTATTTGTCAGACGTCATAAGAAGTGTTTTGTGCATATGTGATACAGAGAATATAGCTGTTCATACTTTCACATAGGGTGAAAGTGTTATTATTATTTTCTTAGTGTGTTTTGCATGATCCAGACTACAAGGCAAAACCCACCATTCTTACAACCCACTACATATGCAGACATAAGGGAAAAAGCACAGGGCTGCTTCTACGACCAAGTCCATAAGCAAAGCGCGTCAAGCAGCCTTGTCTGAATTTTCAAGAAGATTCATCACCCAGTAAAAAACGTTGCTACCTGCAATTTTTATGGGTTATCATGAGGTTTGGGGGTAACCTGCACAGAGTGGCAGTCACTATCATATTAAATTATTAGTTACACATTTACCAACGGTCCAACATTAAAAACCTTTGAGGTTAACATGGTTAGATGAGTGAGTATTGCTAAATATTAATCATGAGGCTGTGAACCACGGTAGCGCCATCACTGCACAACGTCAGTGATCTCTACTGCACCTGCGTTAGGTACTCCAGCCCGAGAGGGATGCCAAGGATCTCCGGCATGTACGGCACCACGTTCTGGGGGTCAGGGCCGGGGCACTCCTGAGGCTGGTGCTGAAAGGCTGGGTCCGCAGGCAGGCTGGACTCCAGGGGCTGATACCCGGGCATCTGCGTTCGGTGCCCATCAGGCTGGGGGATGAGGTAACCTGCCATCACAAGGAAAGAGAACATGCAGGTTAGAGGTTGTCCTGTATATCCTTGCTTCTAAGTTGCAGCTGAGGCACTGGCCCATGTGGTGGCAGCGGTGGGATCCAGAGAGGTTAGCTAGGAGGAACGTAACAAAATGGAGTTAGCCGTGTCTTTCTATGGGGAGTAATTTGATCTAATCAGGATGGGAAGAGGAATTAATGTTTCAGTCTTATAAATCTACTTCCTTTCCATGCAAAATTATTTATTTCATTATCTTCATGCCTCACTCTTTCTGAACACACACACACACAAGTTATTCAGAGGAGTAATTCAATCTAGCCTTCCAGATCAGCTAAATCATTTTCAATTTGGTACTAATTTTCAGAAACCATGATATCTGCCATCTACAGCAAATTTCACCAGTGATGACATTTGGCCATCTATAGCACAATTAGTTTACATGGCACTGTACAGGATAATACAAAACAGAAAAGCTCCTTCAAAAAAATATACATCTTCCACCCATGAGAAGTAAGAATTTCAAAATTAAGAAGAAAAAGACCACAGACTCAACATAACGTGGTTTAAAAAAAAAAAAAAGAAACTTCTTATTAACAGTTTATAACATTGATACTCTTATTCTAATTTTGTAACCTTTTTGTTTATAATTTTCAAGTTTTAATAAAGGCTTTGTTGAAAACTCATATCACTGGCTATCTTTGTTGCAAACATGCTGCCTTGCTGTTGGGTGCTCAGTACTTCAATACTTTTTATAACATTATTGCAAGCTAGTGTCTTATTCAATTGTTCTTTCCTTTCTCTGGTTAGGGGAATTTTAGCTGATTTATTACTTGAGTAATCACAAATCTGGCCACTCTCTTTTGACTTCAAGAAACGCCCAATGGCAGAAAAGCAAATGTTCCTTTTGGAAGCCAATTAAGGTTATTCAATTCTTCCTTGTGATGTCCCTTGGGAAAGTCTGTGGTCCTAGTGGCAAAGCTATCTGACACCAGGGGGACATTACTGGACAGGGGTAGATATTCGAATGTATTATCATTGACTTTTCTTAATCCATGGGACACGGTTTTACTTTGAAAGGACTAGTTGTAGGCTTTTGCCTCAGAGCTGGTGTGGGCGATACCTGTGCGGAAGCAATAAGTCATCTTAATTATGTAAAAAAGCTAAGGCTGGTTTGTTTTGGGTTTTTTTCAAGAGAAGTAGATAGCCTTGAGGTGAGACATTTACCTGGCTTGGCTGGGAAAGGAATTCTCTGTCTTTTGCTGCAGGGAGTTTGCCATTCGGGTGCTCCTGTATTCAGCTGAAACAACCATAGTCCCTACGTTGTTGATGGGTTGTTTTTTGTTTTTTTTTGCTGGAGTAATTAAAGTGATTTTTCTTTTGTAGATACAGTTTGCTTCCCCCCCCCCCCCCCCCCCCCCCCAGTTAGCTTCACAATCCTAGAATAGATGTTGACATCCCATTAGTGCTGGGCTAATTTGGTTGCAGGAAGATTTGTCACAGGAGGTCCCTTGCTCAGGCTTTGAGTAGGGAGTGACGAGGGGAGCAATACCCACTCCCCCTGAGGATCTCTCCTGCCTGCTTAACTGCAGGAGGGGGGCTCAGCAGTGCCTGGGATTGGGATTTGGAGTTTAGAGCCGAAGAAGTCTGGATGGGAGCAGCAACGTCAGGCTCCATGGCCCTGATACCAGGGAGAGAGAAAGAGGCATAGCCCTGGCCTAGCACCCAATCAGCCTGGCAGGGTTTGCCTCAAGTGCTGGAGCAGATTTTAAGATGTGGAATCCTGTGCAGGCCTTTAGGAAGATTTTTCCCTTGCCTGGAGGAAGGAGATCAGAAAGAAAAGAAAAGACCTGTGCTACTATCCTACAGTTTCCTTGCTACACGGGAGAAGATTTTGTTCTTTTCTTGTTGGGAGAAGGAGCAAGAGTCAAGTTGCTGCAATGTGGACTTTCTAATCGAAAGATCCGATCTAACATCAGAAGGAGAAGAGGGAGACCTCAGTCCCCGCACTAGGAGCCATCTTCCCCCACCTGGAGGGCCAGCCTTTTCCTAGTGCCGACCACCTTGAGGGACGCTCACTCAGATGAGCAGGATCGAGACCAAAAGAGCATCTGGATTTGTCCTGAAAATTAATTGAAGAAGTCCCAGCTGATTTGCTTGAGGACTTTGCTACAGTCTTTTTTTTTTTTTCATTTTGAAAGACCCCACCCTAGTGTCCAGTGTCGTTTTGGTGCTGCAGGACCTCCTTGCAGCTGGTCATCTAAAATGAGTACAGCCACGAGGGAAAGAGAGCGAGAGGCATTTGCTTCTGTACATCTTGGGCCCTGGAGATTCAGCTCCCCCTTGAAGAATCCACACCCTGGAGTAAAATATTAGTGCAAGTAACCCCGGGACTGTCCCCTGAACACTGAAGCAAGGGGCTACATTTTAATTAGAATAGAGAGGGAATAGTATTTCATTTGTGAGCGTCCTGGACATTATCTCCATGAGGCAAGTTGACTCTGAATCTATAGCATTGGAACCTACGTTTCTGCAACCGCAGAGAACTTCATCTAAAGTATTCAGCAATCGCATCAAATGAGAGTGAGAACCCATGCGCATATTCTGGCCCTTCTGCTTTAGAAGGGAAATGTGAAACCCAATTTTTCTAATTTGCTACAAGTGAATGAACTGAGATTTAGGGCGAGCTTAGTGGTTTTCTTTTATAATTCAAAAAATATATACATCAAGGCCAGCAGGTACTTAAGAAGTAGCAATGGAATAGAAGTACCTTGTAAAGATTCAAATAGCACACAACAAATGAAAAATGTATATTTATATTTATTTTTTTTGAGGAAAAGAAAAAACCTCTGGATTTTTTGTTTTCTTTTGTGACAGATGCCCATCATTAGTGACTCCGTATACAGCTCCGTGCAAGCAGTTTCTTCTGTATTTAAAACTACTCTGATCCTCTTCTGTCTAAGTTTTTAGAAAAAAAAACAAAACCTGTTCCATTTAAGCACAGAGTGCAGTTTGCAAATTTTCACTAATGGTGGGCACCCGAAACAAAAGAAAATAAAAAAAATCCAGAGTTTTTTAAACTTATGATTCAAAATAACTAGCAAGACCTGAAATTTTGAAGCCTCAGCATTTGGGGTCTGGCCTTTTCCTCCGAACCCCCGAACATTTTTCCTTTGTTGTGTGTTTTCTGTTATAACTTACAAAGCGCTAACTTTCTTAGTTTTCAATGCTAAGACATCCTTTTTTTTTTAATAGGATGCAGTGTGCGCCTGTTCCCTAGAGGTAAGAATCTAAATCTGCAGGCACAGATCTCCTCCCCACCTGGGAGAGCCTTCAGTTGGGTGGAGTTAGTTAGATGGCCCCCTCCCATAGCTGGGGGTTTACATTGTGTTTATTATAACGTCTTTTCCCAAATGCTAAAGCACGGGTAATGAAAAACGTATCTCGAATTCCCTGGATCTTCAGTCAGCAGCGGCGTTTCAAACCCAGTGAGGACTTCACCAGAGGCTGGCAAAAAGCTGATGCTGGCTAACGTTTCGCAATAAGCTCTCGGCTTCCTAATGAAACCATTCAACAGTCACATTTCCAGGCCTGCACTTTAGCTTTTGCTTACTAGTCGGATATTTTGGCCAAAGGGGATCCTGTCCTCCTTAGGGCTGTGGCACTCTTTCCCACTCTCCCTCTGCCCATTGTTACAGTCCTGCCTGTGGGAAACCAAAATCTTAAAATCCGGCCCTGCCTACAGTAGGTAGCCACAAGGGCTGGAGCCACAGAGCTGTTCTTCTTCCCTAATTGGTGCTGATTTGCAACCAGGAAGCCTCACCAAAAAAACTAGGGCTGCCAACAAGCTCCAGGTCATGAGGCACAAGTTGAGCGAGGCCCTTCCACCCGGGTGGGCCTGCCTTTCCCTTCTTGCCACCAGATGGCACCAGAGCATTAAATAGGTCAGAGCAAGCTGAGCTGTGGTAGCTCGGAGCATCTCTGCGCCCTTCCACCCGGGTGGGCCTGCCTTTCCCTTCTTGCCACCAGATGGCACCAGAGCATTAAATAGGTCAGAGCAAGCTGAGCTGTGGTAGCTCGGAGCATCTCTGCGCCCTTCCACCCGGGTGGGCCTGCCTTTCCCTTCTTGCCACCAGATGGCGCCAGAGCATTAAATAGGTCAGAGCAAGTTGAGCTGTGGTAGCTCGGAGCATCTCTGCGCCCTTCCATCCGGGTGGGCCTGCCTTTCCCTTCTTGCCACCAGATGGCGCCAGAGCATTAAATAGGTCAGAGCAAGTTGAGCTGTGGTAGCTCGGAGCATCTCTGCGCCCTTCCACCCGGGTGGGCCTGCCTTTCCCTTCTTGCCACCAGATGGCGCCAGAGCATTAAATAGGTCAGAGCAAGCTGAGCTGTGGTAGCTCGGAGCATCTCTGCGCCCTGTGCCAGTGCTGCTCTGAAAGGTTCAGAAGAGCTGTTTCCTGTTTGTCTGCTGCTGGGGTTGGCAGAAGGACCTCCCTGGGGTGTCTTACAGTAAACCTGCCTAGTGGCATGATCAGGGAAGTAGTGCCAGGAGGTTTCTAATGGTTGTTTGTTCAGTTTTTTTGCTACCCACCTGCTGTGCTTTTTTTTTTTTTTACTGCAAGTCTTCTCTACTGAAAAGTGGCAGGGAATCGCTAACAGCTTGCTCGCATGAGGAGAGGTATCCCTGGCAGGACAGAGGAGGATAGAGGTCACTAGCGAGGCTCTGTCCTGTGAATAGACCCAGGGTTCAGTTCTGGAGGCCAGGCCTTCATAAGGACGATGGAGGTGGTGATGGAGAAGGGGTTGGGGGAAAGAGGCCGGGGAGGGAGATGATGGAGGGTTTGCGGTGACACTGAAACCAGGGGGCAACGGAGGCCAAGAGGCCCTTCTCTCCTGGCAATATCAAATCTCAGCTTCTGATTATAACGGAGACAGAGAGCCAGGCTAACCGGGAAGCCCCTGCTAGCTCAGGCCGACTTAGCAATGGGGTGAGGCTAAGAAGGACTTTAAAAGGCACAGTGGCTAATTAAAGGAATACACCGGCATCAACAGATCAAGCTGTACCATATTTTGTTTTACCAGCTTGTTGGAGGACCTTCATCTCAAAGTCTCATCTTGGGTGGAGATTTCAAAAAAGCTTTGAACAGACTCGTGAAATCTGTTTGTTTTGACGCGAGATACATTTACTTTTGTTTTTCTTTTGTGGGGAGGGAGGGTTTGTCCTGGTGTAGAATTCCAAGTATTTAAGCTACTTCTGCCCATTTTTAAAACAAATGTTTAAAGGCTTAAAAAAAAAAAAAAAAAAGATAATCCCAAGACCTTAGCGGGCTGCTGGAGTTAGAAAGAGCAAACTGAAGTTTGGAAAGAAATCGAGCTGATTAGGGCTGGCCCAGTGCGGGAGGCCTGGGTTCTACTCCTGGCCCTGGTTCCGCAGCACCCCCCGACTATGGACTGTTGCTGACGTGGCTGGGTTATTAGGGAGGGGGAGGTTAAGAGGGAGCAGGTCCTGATCCGGGAACATTTAATGAAATATTCATAACCTGCAAAGTACCTACCAGCCTGAGACTAAATAATCACTGCCCCAGAGGCTTCATTTCTTTCCACAATCTCACCACAGAGTCACCAGTTCTAGGTTCTCACAACACTGCTGGATTTAGTTACCATTTAGAAGGATTTCAGTCTCCTGAACTAGAGCAGGGCAGCACAGGAGAAAGAGAAAATACCTTCCCTTTCCACCCTCACCCTCATCAAATCAGGTTCGAAAAGGATCTGAAATCGGGAGCCTGCGAAAGACGCGTCTTACTAGGTGATACATTTAAAAGGAACAAAAGAAAATACTTTTTTACCCAATACATAATTAAGCTCTGGAATTCATTGCCAGAGGATGTGATGAAAGCTGTTAGTGTAGCTGTGATTAAAAAAAGGTTTGGACAAGTTCCTGGAGGAAAAATTCATAACCCATTATTAAGGTAGAGATGCAGAAATCCACTGCTTATTCTTGGGGTAAGCAGCTTGGGATCCTGCCAGGTACTTGTGACCTGGATTGGCCACTGCTGGAAACAGGAAACTGGGCTTGATGGCCATTTGATCTGACCCAATATGGAAAGTCTTATGTTTGCATTAGAGCAACCCTTTTGTGCAGGTTGGGGGCAGCGTGATAGGCGCTAGATGAAGGCGCAATAAATCTAGATGAAGGAGCCCCTTCATCTAGATTTATTGCGAGCTGCCAAACGACCAACCTACAGCCCAGGTAACAGAAATCTCACCTGGAAGGAATAGATAAAGGGGAAGAGACAGGGAAGAAAGGATGGACAAAGATACAACAAGAGAACAAGGCAAAGAGTGAGAGAAGGAGAGAAAAAAAGAGAAAGAAAGATAGAGGCAGCGAGTAACAGTGAGAGACAAAGAGAAAGAGAAATTAAGAACAAAAAACGCAGAGAAAAGACAAATTTAAAAGACCCAAATGTCAAACTGAGAGGAGAGCCTCTCATGAAACCTGAGGATTCCTTCGGAGGATTTTAGTGCAAGATTTAAAAGAGGCTGAAGTAAGACAAAGCAAAGGTTAGCTTTGATTTTTACCTGACATGGACATGCTCAGCGTCTCTCGTTTGCCCCTTCTCTCTCCGGTAAGAATCACACAACCTCTTCATCCCAGGCGTTAAAAGAGCAATGCAAGCCAGGAGAGGAAGAGAGAGGATACCCCCCCCCCCCCCCACAGGAGGATTACACAAACAGAACACAGCCCAGAATAATCCTCACCCTGGAGAGAGGGGCCAAGCCTGCCCCTCCCCAGGGAACGCAGGCACCAGCATCAAAACAGATGCCGTAACGCGCCCTGACTCAGTAAACATTCATCCAGGGGGCAGGACATGGGGTGTGCCAGTGTGAAATCTCTACGTCTGTATAACCAGAAGTCACAAAATGACCCTCCAGAGGGGACAACGTAGAACCAACATCAGCAGAGGGTGGTGGGGGCCTGGAATGCCCTTCTGGAGGAGGTGGTGAGGACGGTCAAAGGGGCATGGGATAAACACTGTGGATCCCTAAAGGCCAGAGGAGGGAAATGAGACAAGCGTACAAGGGGGGGGGGAGGGGTAACTTCCTGGGGTGGGGGCTACTACCCTTAACCAAAAAGCCTTGATGCTTTTGATACAACTGCAACATTGCTCTCCGCAGGGGGAAAAGGGGAGTTGGATTCAGACAAAAGGAGGCGCCAACTTTTATGGTCTGGGGAACTGATAAACATGGGGGTAACCTGCACGGAGCGGCAGTTACTGCCCTTAACAGAAGGCAAGGAAGGGATTACTACCCTGTACCGATAAGCCTTGATGCTTTTGACAAAACTACAACATTGCTCTCTCCTTTGACAGGAGGGAGGGCGGTGTTGGAAGAGGAATTGGATTCAGACAACAACCAATGCTGGGCCCCGACTTCTGCGGTCTGGGAAACTGATAAACAGATTATAAGGGAAAAAGCACAGGACTGCTTCTACAACCAAGTCCATAAGCAAAGTGCGTCAAGCAGCACTGTCTGAAGTGCTCCTCACCCAGTACAAAATGTTCCTGACTGCAATATTTAGGGGTTATCATAAGGTTTGGGGATAACTGCACGGAGCGACAGTTACTATCCTTAAGAGAAATACGGGAATAACCTGCACAGAGAGGCAGTTACTCCCTTAGGAAGCTTGCTGGGCAGTCTGGATGGCCCATTTGGTGCTTATCTGCTGTCATTTCTAGGTATTAATCTGGGAGCAGGACTTTGGGTGTGAAAGAAGGAGATTGTGCCAGTGACACGGGGACAGGTGCGGCAGTCTATACGGTGACACTAATCTAGGGGGCAGGACATGGGGTGTGAGAGAGGGGACTGTGCAGGGAATACAGGGCCAGGTTGATCAGTCTAGACTGCAGTTTTAATTGATTACATGGATGTTATCACCATTGTGCATTATGTACTGCAGTGGGTGATACCTCCATTTTATAATAGAAACAGAGGCTGCAAGCAGATGAACATAAAGACTTATAGGAAACTGGGCTGGACAGAGGACCCACCTGTGCATGTGTCATAACACTTTCATGATTGAAGAAGGCAGCCCATAATAGCATTTATTTTTGGTTACAGAGCAACGGCCCCCCCCAGAACTTTACATATTCTGCAGGTGCGAGTACAAAACAGGGATATGGAATCTGGGTGGATGCTGGAAAACTATTGAAGCATAAACTGCTGTCTGCTCTCCCTCCTAACTATAAGCTTATCTATTTATATTGTTTTGTATACCAGTATTCTGATAACAATCATAACGGTTTACAGCATCAATATAAAATCAAACAAGAAACATAAAAAATACAAAATCATAAATATTACAAGTAAAATATATCTTAACCTAAAAATAAAAATAAAAGTACAATCTAATAAAATAAAAAAATGTAGCATAACATTTATAAATAGATATCAACATAAAAGCCTCACCAACTCATTCCAAGACAGCTCTGAAAAAAATATGACTCTTTTAAATTACTTGCTCTACAAACGCTGGTCTAAATAACCAGGTTTTTAATCCTTTTTTAAAAGTTTGATAATTTGACTGTAGTCTTAACTCAACTGGAAGGGAATTCCATAATTTAGGCCCAGCTGCTCTTTCCTGGACTTTGCTCAAATGAGCGGATATAATGGAAGGACTAGTTACAGAACCTTTGTTTGCTGATCGTAAATTACGAATCCGCAGGGCTGCATTTAACCATTCTGTTTTCTTATCGTTTAATGATTTGTGCATTAGACAGAGGACATTGTACTCTATTCTTCAGGGTGGGTGTAATATGATCATATTTTTTTTACCCCAGTTAGGACTCTTACCGCTGCATTCTGTAATAGCTGAAGCGCTCTTAAGGTGTTACTGGGAAGACTTAGAAGAAGAGCATTACAGTAATCCAATTTAGACAAGATCAAAGTCTGCAGAATGGTCCTAAAATCACTTAGATATAAAAGCAGTTTTTATTGTTCTAAAATGTGTAATTCACTCTAAGCATATTTGCTCGCTGTCCAGGATCACCCCAAGATCCTGAGCAGAATTACTTAAATTAAAATTGGCTTGGACGACTCTATAAATCAGAGACCCGTTGTGTTCTGATCTACTGCTCAGAAATACTGTTTCGGTCTTTCGACGATTTAATGCTAGTTTCAAATGTACCAGCAATTGTAGGATTGAGGACATATAAATGTCTAATTATTTCAAAGTATTCTCAATAGAGTCTCTTACAGGTAAAAGCATCTGTACGTCATCAGCGTAAATGTGATGTATAATCCCTAATCCAGATAAAAGTTTGCAAAGGGGCAACAGTCATACATAGATTAAATAAGGTCCCGGATAAAGACGAACCTTGGGGTACTCCTGAATCAAAGGTTCTTTATCTGAAGCCGAAGTCCCAATCTTAACCAAATATGAACGATCAAGCAGATAGGACTTAAACCAAGACAGTGTTTTTTCCTGATAATCCAATTTCTAAAAGCCTCTCAAAAGCTGCTGAGATATCCAGTATGACCAATAGGTAGGGTTGACCAGAATCCATACCTCTGAGAATAGTATCTGTTAATGCTGTTAAAAGCGTCTCGGTACTAAAAGGTTTCCTAAAACGGAATGGTGATGGACATAAGATATTGTTATCTTCACTGTAATCAGCCAATTGCTTTTGCACTACCTTTTCCATGCATTTAGATAAAAATGGAAGGTTTGAAATTGGTCTAAAATTACTTAGTATTGTGTCATCAGAGTTCCTAATTAATATGGGCTTTATAATTGCACCTTTTAAACTCTCAGGGATTCTCCTTCTTCCAGAACAAATTAACAAGGTCAGCAATCGGTTTAGCAATAAAGTTAGACGCCGCCTTTAATTGCTTTATCGATATCACTTCTTTGCACCTGTTAGACTGACTTTCTGTTTCTGCACTGCTTGCCTTCTCACTTCCTTTTTTTTATGCAGACGGTTAAGTGGTGTTGTGCTCATAAGGCCAGAGCTTATAATGAGCTATCGAAGAAGTGTTTATCTGACGCGGTACGCTGCGTTATGGTCACTTCTTCCCTTGGGATTCCTATTTGAAGCAAAATCCTCTGCTATTTACATACATATTATATACTTACTTGCCTCCAGGTACGTTTCTAACAGTGCCTGGACCAGACAGCCTGTCTGTAATTCTCTTACTGAAGGTCCATAAAGGCTTTTGGACTTGCTAGTAAATTCATTTGTGTATAAAGCAGAGAAGGTTTACTCCTGCATGTATAATAGGTTAGCAGGAATAAACATAATCTGGGAGAGCACTATAATCAGTAACTGTGTGCATCCGTCTAATGAGTCCATCAAACCGAGACGGTAAATGGGTTCACACAATGCAGCTCACCCTTACTCCTGACAAGACTTCTAAGAAGGGGTGTATCAGCGAGCTGCTAAACACCTATGGCCTCAGTCATACACCCCAGTCTGTTCTTTCTTTACCTTTATAATACAAATAAAAAGACTGATACGTCAACCATTTCACAGTCCTTAAACTTCAAGATTAGGTTCTCAGATTTCCCGCCATCAGCTGCGGTTTCGTGCGCTCAACAGCATCGGGGGATAGGGGGAAAACCAAAGCTCACCTGCACAAGGTGCCCAGTGTGGACAGCAGCGTCTCATCGGCAACCACGTGTTGAGGTGGCACGGGGTCGGCAACCACGTGCCACCTCAACAAACCATTTTTTTCATTTGTGGGCTTCTATATTAGATGTATAGCTGATCTGTTTTGGATATGGAATGGGGATATGAATAGGTTGCATGATTTGGAAGTATACATGAATTCTTGTGATGAAAATTTGAAATGTACATTACAGTCAAGTTTCACACAAGTGTCTCATTTAGATGTCAGTATACAGTTATGCAGTAACAAATTGGATGCATCAATTCATGTGAAACCGACAGATAGGAACACCACCCTACATTTTGACAGCTTTCATCCCCATCAGTCAGTTCCTCCATTATAGACGAATCTGTTTGTCCACTGAGGAATATAAGAGAAGTGCCATCGTTTTAATGGATAAATTCAGAAAGAGGGGATACCCCAATAAATGTATAAAACAGGCTTATAAGCGAGCCTTATATGCGAATAGGCAGAATTTATTATTGGGGACCCCCCGAAATCACATTTTGAGACCAATTTGTAGTTTGCCATTCTCCTCCAAATCCAATAGAATCAAAATATTATTATGAAACATTGGGCCGTGTTTCGAGGAACCCCCCCTATCTTTGCCATGAAAAGGGGAGTTAATTTAAGATCCATGCTCACATATAGGAACAAGCACGTAGATGATGGCACATGAGGCCAATATTCCTGTGGAGAGTGCGTTGTTTGTAATAATATGCTCAATATAAAATCGTACCATGTTTCTTCTCTGAAATATCCATTTGTGATTAGAGGCAGAAACACATGCAATTCTAGCATGGTGATATACGCTATAGTCTGCCCATGGGACCTTATTTATATTGGTCACACCAAGAGACAGATTAAATTAAGAATTATTGAGCACAAAAGTAGATTACGTACAGGCAAAGCTGGAGCTCCCCTCGTAGCCCATTGGCAAGAAGCCCAACATGATCTTGAGCAACTTAAATTCTTTATCATTCAGCAATGTTACATTCAGCACCAGCAAGGTGAAAAAAAAACATTAAAAAGGACTGAGCAAAAATATATATATACCTGGAAGACAGTAGCCCCTTTTGGACTAAATGAAGCAGTGGAATGGGACGCATTCTACACTACATAAAGAGAATGATTGATAGCTTTGAGTTTCAATATACTAACGGTTGTCTATTTGTGTCTGAATAGGAAATTTAGGGAGAGAAAATAGGACATGGCATGCTTTTGTGAAAATATGTTCCTGTTGTACACAGACAATAAACATATGTATGGTGTATGCAATTGGTTTGCATTTATGGATACAATACGTGGTTGATTGGGGATGGGTTTGGCCACTTTATTATGTATTTTCACTTTTCATTGGTCGCATGTATGAATATTTCTGTAATCGATTAAAGTTTGTTGAAAAGAGCCCGGATGTAGGAAGGATTATAGTTTGTATGTATGCGCACAATTTTAGGACAACCATGTAAATGGTAATAAAGTTTATTGAGAATGCCCGGATGCAGTACGTCATGAAGAATACAAGATAGTTATTGGTTGAACGTGACTTAAAAATCTGACATGGGGCGGGTGACGTATTGTTAGACAACAGTGAGGCTGTGGCCCGCTAAGAGAAATTCTTGAGCGTTGGTGGATCTCGTGTGTATGTTACACCGTTGCGGCTTGCAGGTTAGATACTGATTCTGTGTGTTTAACAGTGTTTGCTGGGTATAAGGGTTGCTGTAATAATGTATCTATAACACATTCGCAGGTTGTAAGAAGCAAATCAAATGGAGGCGTGAAAAAAACAATAGCAAGCCACTACCTCTGATAATCGTACTATGCTGAATGCAGATATTGATACAGGGAGACTGCAGCGTGATTTAATCAGTACGGTATGAAAAGATTGTGAATGAAACAGACATGAATGGTAATATATTTGATGGACATTGTTTATCCTAGTATTACATGTTAATGAAATTTATAGTATAGACTTTGTGAGATGTACTGTATCAGCTTTGTATATTCCAGCACTAACGGTTAATGTTATATGTATCAAGTATATCATCAGATGTTGTGGTAAACATTGTCATATGTAGGAATAAGTATATTGTTTACATTTTAGATTTCAACATTTTTGAAGCCATATGATGGACCAATGGACATCGATTGGTTAGGATAATCCAGGCAATTAATAACTTCATATTGAAAAATTTATGAGTGAAGTCCCTGAAGAAGCCCTGAGCAGCAGGGAGAAACGAGGCTCTCGTCGGACTGGACTGGATTAAGATAAAGAGAAGATTTGTTTAAAAGAACATTAACTAATCATATTTGTCATGTGAGACATAGGTTGTTAAGATTAGGTTATTTGACAGTTGTACAAGCGATTATCCATCACAATACATAGGTTTTATAGGGTGTCGTGTGTAATGTATATTGGGGTAAATTTTACAAATTTGTGCACACGCGTACTTTTGTTCGCGCACCAAGCGCAAACAAGAGTACGCGGGATTTTAATAGATAAGCGCGTAGCCATGCGTATCTGTTAAAATCCGGGATCGGCGTGCACAAGGCTGTGCAAAATCGGCAGCCTGCGTGCGCCAAGCCGCGCAGCCTGCCTCCATTCCCTCCGAGGCCGCTCCAAAATTGGAGCGGCCTCAGAGGGAACTTTCCTTCCGCCTCCCCCCACCTTCCCCTCCCTTCCCCTACCTAACCCACCCCCCCAGCCCTATTTAAACCCCCCTACCTTTGTTGTACAAGTTACGCCTGCCCGAAGCAGGCGTAACTTGCGTGTGTCGGGCCAGCCGCCGGCGCACAATTCCCAGGCCCAGGAGCCGTTTCAGAGGCCTCAGCCATGTCCCCGAAACACCCCCGGGCCGGAACCACGCCCATGGCCCCGCCCCCAAATAACGCGCTGCCGCAACACGCCCCCCAACACCACCCCCCCAGGAAAGCCCCGGGACTTATGCGTGTCCCGGGGCTTGCGCGCACCGCCGAGCATACTCAACATAGGCTCGGCACACGCAGGGGGTACTTCAGCCAGGTTTTTGGGGGGTACAAGCGTACCCCTTTGAAAATCTGGCCCATTATGAATGATGTACGCATGGTATGAGTGAGATGATTTTAGGGTAAAGCATGGTGAAGCATGTATGGTATGAGTGTGACGACTTTAGGGTCAAGGAGTAATGAGAGTGTGTTTATTTTAATTTTGGATATTCACAAGATAAGATAGGTCCATCATAACTATTAAAAAAAAAATTGTAAATGATTGTTATCAATAAAGCATGAATTATGATATAGTATTTATCTATTTACCTCTGATTTGTTGTGGTATTGTTTACTGAGGTTTCGGAGGATATACATGTAGTTGTTCACCTTATGACATCAACAAACCAGACATCAGCAACTTCCAGCACTGTGTGTCATTCAAAACTGAAAAATAATAAACACCATGCTAAAAAGAAACAAAATAGTGGACCCAACTCATAGCAGTTGGTAAAAAACACAGGACAGGTCTAATTCCAGATTATTTTTAACACAGTGTTTGCTATTCTTCAGTTGTGAATGACACAACGCTGGGAAGACTTGGAGTAAAAAAAGATGTTTAAATAAAGGAGAGCAAAATTAAGTCTTGCCTAACAAATGGGAAGATATTTGGCGGAACGAGTGACGTGGCCAGAGGTAATTCAATCTGCGTTAGAGAGGTGAGGGGTCAAGCTCCTTTATAGATGGTATCTGTGATTATCCCCTAACAGACCTAAAAGGATGAGGTGCAACCTCTCAGATCGCTGATGGAGAGGATGTGGAGCGAGAGGAAGGTTTTGGGAGGTCCGACCTACCATGAAAATGCTTTGGTGTGAAATCTTGGGTGACATTTATGAGATGGCAGTCATTCTGCCGCCCCTGGAGCCTCATGTGGCGCTATTAGGACGGTAACGAAATTGTGGAAGGATCCAAGTGTAGAACATGTGTGGACATTAACGGGTAGATTTTTATTCGGCCCCCAGCATAAATTACGGCCTTTACGTGCGAGGCGGGCAAGCGGGTAAAATCCGACACGCACACAAGTGCCAGCCTTCTGGCAAGGGGCGGGGCCCGAGGACGCAACTTACTTCAAGTCGGGCCCTGAAATACTGAAACCAACAAAAAGAAGGAATAGGTAGGGTTTAGGCAGTGGGGAGGAGAGGAGAGGAGAAGGGGAAGGGAGATTAGATAGGGGGGAAGGCAAGTTCCCTCCCAGTCAGCGGACTGGGAGGGAACTGGGGAAGGCCGGGATGCGTCGCTGCGTGGAAATTGCATAAGTCCCCCCCCCCCCCCGTGCATGCTGCCTGCACATGCGCGCGTGGATTATAAAGTCTGGCGCGCATGTGCGCACGTTATAAAATGGGTGCGTCCATGAGTGCGCTGCGCGCTCGCTTCTTTTAAAGTCTACCTCTAAGTCTGGTTATCTTTGGCATGGCTCCTCCCTGTACAGTAAATACTCTGATTTTACTGAAGAGTAACAACCTTTTTTTTTTTTTTTTTTTTTTTTTTAAATTTGGTTGCCAAAAGCTCAAACCCCATTGGGACCTTGGCCAGAGAGACTGGGGATGTGGCTATGCATTTCTGTATAAGGATTATTTGTACAGAAGATAAGAGCTGGACCCGCACACAAGAAAATGCAAAACAATTTAGCTTTATTTGATAACATTGTAGAAACAAACAATAACTGGATGTATCAGTCATAAGACGATACTATTAGCTTTCTTTGTACACAATGATATTTGCGTGCAACACTTTTGATTAGCAAATATATGATTAAAAAAAACATAAAAAAAGAGAAAGTGATGCTATTGGAGTCTCAGGAGATGAATGATTTGCGAAAAAGATATTTAAGGGGGTGATGCTATCAAAATCTCTGAGGGTGAATGACGTGATGAAGAGATATTAAAGGGGGAGAATGACATGGGGATGAGATATTTAAGGGAGTGATGCCATTGAAACCTATGGGGGTGAATGACATGGGGATGAGATATTTAAGGGAGTGATGCCATTGAAACCTATGGGGGTGAATGACATGGGGATGAGATATTTAAGGGGGTGATGCTATTGAAACCTATGGGGGTGAATGACATGGGGACGAGATATTTAAGGGGGTGAATGACATGGGGATGAGATATTTAAGGGGGTGATGCCATTGAAACCTATGGGGGTGAATGACATGGGGACGAGATATTTAAGGGGGTGAATGACGTGGGGATGAGATATTTAAGGGGGTGATGCCATTGAAACCTCTGGGGGTGAATGACATGGGGACGAGATATTTAAGGGGGTGATGTCATTGAAACCTCTGGGGGTGAATGACATGGGGATGAGATATTTAAGGGGGTGAATGACATGGGGATGAGATATTAAAGAGGGAGATGCCATTAAAATCTCAGTGAGTGAATGACACGGGGAAGAGATATTTAAGGGGATGATGGCACTGATGTCTCTGAAAATGAATGATAGACCAAAACTCTCTTAAGGTGCATGTCTGTACTGATAGTTACATGAATCGATAGCTACATGAATATTTTGGCTTTCCCACTCTGGAAGCTAGAGGTCTTGATGTGTTTGCAACTCACTCGTTTTCGAAGAACATGAAATCCTGGAAAACACAGAACAATATTCAGAACAGAAAGTTGCAAAATATTTTCTTCAGTTTTGTAAAGCTGGGTTTCTTTTTCAATATTTCCTGCTTCAGAGGATTTCTGACTATGGGTAACCTTGTGGCTCCAGGTCAAGCATCAGCTGATCCACTCCTGTCTTTAGCCCCAGGCATCTCTGGACTTATTCCTTTGTTTCTTCGATGCGCTAGAACTACAGATGCACTAGGAGTAAATTAAGGATTGGATTAGCTGATTTACGACGGCTGGAGCCATACGTGGCACACACACACGCCAGGTAGTGTTGCTGAGAGTAATGGAAGAATACTTGATGTTACTACTAATCATGTCTATACAGCTCCTGGATGCACACAGCATGGTACAAATATACATAAGAAATAGTCCCTTCTCCGTAGAGCTTACAATCTATTCAAGACAGGGCAAATAAGAGACTTAAGGGAGTTTAATTTATTCTGGAAAATGGTTACAAGCAACAATGGTATTTAGGCTGGATTTGAACAAGGAGTGAGATGCGCTGATTTAGAAAGTCTGTTCCAGGCATTTGGCAGAGCAAAGTGGAACGTGTGGAGTCGGTGGTGGAGGAGTAGGGCATAGGCCTGACCTGCCTGATGTGCGTAAGGAGAAATCAGAGAGGAGAGGTAGTGAGGAGCTGCAGAGCAAAGGCTCTTGTAGGTAAGAGGACTTGAATGTATGCAGGGAGCCAGTGTAGTGGCTTGAGAAGAGGGGTTATATGGGTGTAGCAGCATTGACAGAAGACAAGTTGAGTAGCTGAATGTGGGACAGATTGCAGAGGAGAGAGATGGCTCACTGGGAGACCTGTGAGGAGCAGGTTGCGGGAGGTGAGGAGAGAGTGGTTAAAGTTTTTGGTAGAGTGTTCAGAAAGCAAAAGACGGATTTTGGTGAGGACAACATGTTTTAGTAGTGATTTGGCTGTGGGTATATAAGGCCAGAGAGAGGAGTTCAACATGACCTCAAAGTGGGACCAGCAGGATAAGAGTGCTAGCCACAGAAATAGAGACAGCGGGGAGGAGGGGGGTGGGAGATGTGCTGAACACAGACCCCCACGCAGGGCATTGAGGGGCAAGGGGGAGTAACAGGAGACTACTGGTTGTCCTGTGGGGGGGAGATTCGCTTTGCTCTAATTGGGTCTTCTAGAACTTGCTCGCCTGAGTTACAGACCATCTCCAGACTTCCTCATGATCCAAACCAGGCACAGGAGCTAGAAAGGAAGCCAGAGTGAGTTGGAAGGGCGTGGAAGTGTCAGGGATGTACTCACTATGAGGAAGGTGGCTCCCAGCATCACTGCCTTCATCTTCACATCCAGGTCCACTGGAAACTGGATCCCGAAGTTGCTGGCCTTCGTAAACATCTCCTTGGCCAAGCCGCTCCACTGCTTGCTGAGTCGGCCCACTATTTGCAACTCATCAATGGTCATCACCTGGTAATGGACCAACAGGACACGTCAGAGGGAGCAGCCTAGTGATTAGATAACGGAATATCGTTCTGGCCGCCGCACGAATGTAACGCGGGGATCTCAGAGATGCAGCACTCGTTTCCCAAGTTTTAAATGTTCTTTTCTTGTCTTGTTTAATATTTTGTAGATGACTCTAGGCTCCTGGACAGCAGTGACTTAATGAGCTCCTCATCGGGAACCTTTTTTCTTAATGAATATGTAAGGGTGACCCAACGCTCTCAAACATTTCCAATGAGGTGTTAGTGATGCTCAGTCTATAATATTAAATAACACAGTTTAAAACTAAAAGTGAAGAAATTAGAAGGGTATCCTACCTGACTGTTTCCCAATCAGCCTCCTAATGCAAAAGAAACGTGCCTACCTTGAGAGTCCACCTTCAAAGTTTCCCCTTCTAGTGATAAAATTTGCTGTGCGTGAGGGGCGGGGCTTGGGACATCTTTTCAAACGATGCAACTTCAGATGGGGCCTAGGAGGCCTCAAATGGTCCTACACTGCCTCAGCTCTCAGGTTGTCGCATGGTTTCACAGAGCTCACCAAGGAACCAGACTACTAGATTTTGCCCCAGACTAATAAAAGGGCTGCAAGGAATGACCCCATTCTGCTTGTTTTGGACCAAGATGGCCAGACCTCAGCGCCGCACTGCCTCCCAGAAGCCGCACTTACCTCAAAGTTGATATCGGCACAGCATCTGCAGACACAGCAGGGGCCCACCACCTTCAGGATCGTCTCCCGGGCAGCGTTCTGAATGGAGAACTTGCCCTTACAGATGTGCCAGTTCTGGACGATGTAGCCGATAGGGACACCAGGGGGAGACTGCACCTCCATCTGGAAAAAAACCCAAAAAAATATCCCCATGAGTCACACTGAAGGAGGGAAGTAAGGGATATATTACAACGGTGCTCAGCAGCAGGATGGGTGAGGCACGTTTCCCGCGGTATGCCTCGGATATTACATCAGGAGCTAATAGGCTCCAGTGCTCCAGGCGATGGCACCAACAGTCCACTCCATAGTGGTGGTTCTGAGTTTTAGCAGATTTGTCATGAGAGGAATTGATCCAGTTTTGACCCAATGGCTCTACCAAAGGAAAAGCTGTTCTATTCCAGGGATGACTTAGAAGAAGGTGCAAAGTTTCTTCTTTCCTTTAAAATCCCACAAAGATGTGTGGGCCGGCCTGGCAGCTCAGTGGCGGTGCTGGGCTCTCCCATGCAACGAGCCTGGGTTCAATTACCCAGATTGGCCCGGGGCTGGGGGTGGCTGCCAAGGCAGCAGTCACACAGCCCTCATCATCCTGCAGGGGCGAAACCCAATGGCTTGAACTCAGGACCTGTGACTGTAGGTTCAGGAAGGAGCCCGGCTGAGGGCTGCTGCTGCGATGAATGGACCTCATAAGTTGGCAAGGGATATAGGGGGAAAAGTCCCTGCATGGTAATGTGAATGGAGATGCATGGCAGCAAATCCCAGCTCTGGTTCTGACTGAGCCCGAGTCCCAAAAGGAAGAGGAGGAAACCAGTAGGCCGAACCCTCACGCCCAAAGCAAACAAAAAAAACAAAGAATATGTTTGGTCTTCCAGCAGGATAACCATGAGGATGAGGGCTGCCAACCTTCCTAAACCGTACCACTGATGAGGAACAACTGAAAGGGTTAGGGGAAGGCTCTGCTTCCAAACCTGTCCAACTGAACTGGATTTGAATATGTGTGGGGAGGGGGTGACAGCCTCTGTGTCCCTGTGCCCATCCCCTGAGTAGAGATTTCCCAGCAACTGACCTCTTGCAGACAGCACGGGAAGCAGCACAAGCCACACTTTAAGGGCCGGTAGATGTGGATGACCTCCCGTCCGCTATGGTCCATGATCTGCATGTTAAAGGGCCGCAGGGAGCCCCAGCAGAACCTGGTGCAGCAGTCGGTGTCTTCCTTGGCAAGGAAGATTGTCTGACCCATGCTGTTTCGAACTTCATACTTGTTGTTGGTCTCACAGCCAGTCAATACTGAAAACAAGAGCACCTTAATCTAGCATCACTACCACCAATATCACCATTGCCATCATTACGGGCACCTTCCACAGTGGTTGCATCACCCCCTTTCACATCACGACCCTCACCACAGTCTCCTTTAGAGGTGCAGAGTCATCACCACCACCATCATCCTCCTCATCTTCAGTACCACCACCACCGTGATCATTACGACCACATTCATTACCTCGGTCATCACCCTCAGAAAGGCCATCACTCGACAATATGGCAAAAGCTTGACGGATGGCCATCTTATCAAACCCGCCCCCCCCCCCCCCAAGGATCTCCATATGTACGGTAACCATCCAGTACCACAGAGGTCCATATCCAAAGGGCTAGCGAGCAGCAAGTTATCCAAATATATCTGAATAACTTTATCCGTATAACTTTAGGACAACCTCTCTCTCCAATCAGACTTAGCAGCTCAACTTTAGGTAACTGGCTAAAATGTCACTGTGCCCGAGGAAACGCCCTCCAATCTCACCTGTTTTTATGTGGGCAACTTTTGTGTGGGCCACGATTTGCCCAGAAAAAAGATATCTATCTGTTCAGCGATGGTGGCAGGCGGAGTAGGTGTCATTTAAACCCAGATTTGTCTGGCTAATTCCCAAAGTTAGCTGGACAGCTCTTTTGAATATCAGCCTCTCATAATCCCCATCGCCTGCATCTAGTCCTCTTGTGCTGTGGCTAACTTTCCCTTAGCCAATATTGGAACTAGTGACTGGCTTTCACAGGAACCGACTCCACCAGCTCATCCCAATGGAGAAGGCTCCTCATTATCTACAGTATTAGAGGATTTCCTACCTTCAACCAGCTCGACTTTCTGATGGACTAAAATTTGGTCAATCTGAAATGTGAAAAACAAAACAGCATTAACCTCCATCTTACAATTGCCCTTTTCGCTCTCTGTGAAGGCCAAAGATTATTGTTATGGATTATTGGAATGTGTTGTGTTGTATTGTGTTGTGTTTTTAACTGACATGGCTTTTATGTGTGTGGTCTAGGCTTGCCAATGCAGGGGCCTACCCCCCTAAAATACATGCCAACCAACCCTGCCACCCAAGTGAATCTCCACTGCCCCTACGCCAACCCTTCAAGACCTCCACCACTACCATCCCCAGCTTGCAGGTCTCCATTTTCTCTTCCTGGCTGCCCTCATGTCTCCAAAAGCGAGAGAAGCTGCTGGTGCCAGTCCGGGGCCTGTGACAGTCGAGGACCGAGTGCAGAGCTCGTGAATCGACACTCCCATCCCCTCGCCAGCTCAGGGGGCCCCAGAAGCTCTTGCACTTTTAGAGCGATGAGCTGGAAGAGGCTGTAGAGTGGTGAGGAGAAGGACTGAATGTCTCGATGCTCGAGAGGGAGGTGGTTGGCAGACTGATGGTGAGTATATTTCAAGGTGCTGTCGGCCAGCTGGACCAGGCCAACCAAATTCCAGCTGGTTGGCAAGCAGAGTGCAGCAGCTCACCGAGCAGAGTTTAGAAGACAGATTGCAGCAAGGAAACCTCCCCCTCATGGCAGCTTTCAAGGTGACAAACATCTCTACAAGCTTTCACGTGACGACTAAGAACTAGAACTGCAGATGAGAGGGAGAGAGTGGACAGGAGGAAGAGCAACAGCCCAGCAATTAAAAAATAAGAATGATTTACAGGAGACCTGCCATCTGCCTGGATGTCGATGGGATCGATCTAAATCTGTCATTCAGGGATTACTGCAGTCCTGAGCCCACAAGGACAGATATGCAGGACAGAGTCTCAGAGCAAGGACCAAATTGTGGGCAATAAAGTAAGAGATTAGCCAGAGATGTACTGCAGACAAGAAGTTGTCAGCAGCCTGATAGGAGCCACAAGGAGGGGTGGAAGCCGACCTGCAGTAGGAGTCCCAGGAAGACTAAAGATTAAGAACGTTATTGCTGTCCCTAGGAATTAGAACTGACATTCATTGTTTGCAGTGCAGGAAGCTCTTTGGGAAGGGAAGACCCAGACCCAGCCCAGCTCGCTCAGTAGCCTGCTAGTACCAGAGAAAGGTCCATCACAGCCAGCATCCAGTTACAGGTGCAGGCAGATCCCGTAAAGCAGATCTGATTCCCGTTACTCCCTCCCAGGGATAGCGATGGCTTTCTTTAATCTACCTGGCTAATAATGGGTTATGGATGTTCCCTCCATGTGCTAGATCGTATCCTCCCGTAACAGATTCCACAGTTTGAAAAAGTACTTTCCATGATTTGCTTTGAATCTGCTGCTGGTTAGCTTCATGGCGCGTCCCCTTGTTTTAGTATTATCTGAAAGGGTCAGATGCCTTCTGAAAATCCAAATACACTAGATCAACCCGCTCGCCTTTCTCTACTTGTTCATTTACACCTTCAACCAAATCTAAAAGATTGGTAAAGCAAGATTTCCCTTTGCTAAGCAATGTTACTCATCATTATTAAGCCAGGCCTATCTACATGGCCAGTGATTTTGTTTTTAAGAATGGCTTCTACCACTTTGTCCAGCACCGATGTCAAGCTCACTAGTCTATAGTTTCCTGGATTAACCCTGGAGTTCTTTTTAAAATTCTGCATCATATTGGCCACCCTCCAGGCATTATGACTGTTTTAGATTGCTAGCAACAGGCTAGCTATTTCATCTTTTTAGTTCTTTTAGAACTCTGGAGGTAGATGCCATCTGGTCCTGGTGATTTGTTGCTCTTTTGTTTATCAGTCTGACCTATCACATCCTCCACTGTCACAGGTATTTGTTTTAGTTGCTCAGACTCTCCACCATTAAAGAAAGTTTGAGATGTGGGTATGTTCCCAACATCCTCAGAAAGTACAAAGGCAAAGAATTCATTCAGTTTTCCAGCCATTTCCTTCCCTGAGTATGTCTTTTGCCTCTCAGTCATCTAACAGCCCAACTGCCACACTTGCAAGCTTTTTGCTTTGAATGAAGTTGAAAACATTTTTATTAGTAGTTTTTGTCTTACTAGCAAGCTTTTTCTGAAATTCTCTCTTGGTCTGTCTTATTACTGTTATCATTGAACATGCTGGTGCTTATGCTCTTACCTATTTTCATCATTTGGCTCTGTTTTTCATCTTTTGAACTATGCCCTTTTAGCTTTAAATGCCTCCTTTATTCCCAAATAAACCATGCTGGCAGTCATTTTAGTCTTCTTTTAACCTTTTTAAATGCAATACAATACATTTTATCTGGGTTTCCAAAATGGTATTTTTAAACAATCTCCACTCCTCATGCAATCTTTTAACCTTTGCAACTGCTTTTAGTTTTTTTCTAAATAAATGGCCTCATTCTGTCAGTCTCCCTTTTTAAAGTTAATATGCCACAGCAGTAGTTTCATTTAATATCCTTCCTCTAGCGATTATGTTAAATTTGATTGCATCATGATCACTGTGGCATAGCTGTGCCACCACAGCATCCCCTCGCACCAGCTTGTGCGTTCCACTGAGGACTAGATCTAAAGTAGCTGCTCCATGAAGCAGACATGGCATCTAGAAACTTTACCTCTTGAGCATGTCCTAATGATACATTGACCCAGGCAGTAATCTCCCATTATTATTGTACTGCCACATGAATTTGCTTTTTTTACATTTCAGCAAGCATGTCACAGTCTGTTGACTTAAGGTAGCATCCTGGAACCATAGCTCACCTGGGTCATGTACTCCAGCCCCGGAGGAACGCCTGTGATAGGGGGCATGTACGGCACGATGACGGTGGGTGGGTCCATCTTCATGGATGACTGGGGTCCCCCCCTGGCCTGTGGTGGCTGCACCTGGATGCCCCCCGCATTGGAGGGATGGTGGCGGTCCGACTTCTCCATCACGTTCACCTCAAACGGAGAAATGGGATTACCTGATGATGAAATCGAAAGAAACAGGAAAAAAAACAACTCAGAAACCAGCGTCTTCTTGGGTTGTTTTTTTCCGAGTGCCCTTTCTAAACCAGACTGTAGGCTGTTGCTGGTTTTACTCTCCCATCCCTCTCCCCAGGGTGTGCTGGAACTTGTAGGTCTTGCCTTGCCTAGGGAGATGTAGGTGGAGGGAGGAGGAGGGATTAGTTATAAAGTATGCTAAGCGACAGTTTTTACATATTTTGTATGTAATGATGGTTGACTTTCTAAATAATTATTGAGCTTTGGGCTTTTTAGGGTTGATCAGTTCCTTTACCTGCTTTTAGTTTAATGTTTATGAACTATAATGTGGTATTTTGTGGCTATCTTTACAAGTTGTATTATGGTTAGTTATTCCCATATAATAACTGACAGGCCGATACAGAAAAACCCGCGGGAGAGCCGGCGAGCACCCGCTCTCCCCACGCGTGCCCAGGCCACTCTCCTGGGCGCGCAATTCACTAAACCGAGGCATGCAAATGAGGGCCCGCGATAAAAGGAGGCGCTAGGGACACTAGCGCGTCCCTAGCGCCTCCTTTCTCACAGAAGCGGCGGCTGTCATGGGTTTGACAGCCGACGCTCAATTTTTCCGGCGCGGGTTCTGGAGCCCGCTGACAGCCACGGGTTCGGAAAATGGACGCCGGCAAAATTGAGCGTCCGTCTTCCAACCTGCGGGCCGCGGGCAGATTTACAATTTTTTTTAAACTTTTGGAGCCTCCGACTTAATATCGCTATGATATTAAGTCGGAGGGTGTACAGAAAAGCAGATTTTTTTGCTTTTCTGTGCACTTCCCCGGTGCTGGCTGAAATTAAAATGTGCGGCTTGGCTGCACATTTTACTTTCTGTATTGCGCAGGAATGACTAATAGGGCCATCAACATGCATTTGCATGCTGCGGGCGCTATTAGTTTCGGGGGGGTTGGCCGTGCATTTTCGACGCACTATTACCCCTTACTGTAATAAGGGGTAAAAATAGCGCGGCCAAACGTGGGCTAACAGTGCGCTCCGCTGGAGTGCACTTTACTGTATCGGCCCGATAGTCACTGACGGCAGATAAAGACCAAAATGGGCCATCGAGTCTGCCTCGCAGTGATTTTATGCGCATTTACCCATAATAATTGGACACTATTGTGTTCTCAGGTTCTGACTACATTTACGTCTCTACCCCAGTTAGGGTGTCTTTTTTTTTTTTTAAATATCTTTATTGCATTTTATTGATAAACATCAGTAACTTCCACCACATTTAGTTAGACAGCAAATAACCCCTTCCCCCTCCCCCACCCACATGGTCTATCCCCCATCCCCGCCATCTTGGAACGCCCAAGCCCACTTTATAGAGCATTCTACGTCCTGGCAGCGCGAATCGACACCTCCCGCCTCTCTCTCTCCTGACATTGCAGCTGCTGATGTGAAGACAAAGTGTTAACGTAGGGTTCCCAGATGCTCTAGAATTTATATTCTGCGATTTTCTGTTTAAAATACAGAGATGGAAACTCTAAACATGTCATCTCCACTAGTTCCGCTGACCACGCCAACATTTAGCCATAAATTCAATATGCAGCGTTTAGCCACCAGCCAACATTTAAACAGGAGCAAGAGCTCTCTAGTGGGTCTCTGGAGAGCAGCTCCCAGAATCCAGAGCACTGGAGCGAGTTAACGTGACTTTATCCCAAATCGCACCCCTCTTCCCATAAACTGTGGAAGAGCCAAGCTGCTGGGCAAGATGATTGCAGGCATTTTGCTGGATATGGGGAGTGTGTCATTTTGGGCAGAATCTCAGCCACACCTAGTCAGTGGATTTCTAGATGACTGCCATGTCCCTTCCTATTGCCCCCCTCCAGGTGGTAGCTGCTGAACTATAAAGCTGATGCGTTTTTAAAGAGTGCAGGGATTTGCATAATACCGGGATTTTCTATTTAGCTTTCTGGAAAAGATGCATTCGCCTTGGGCAGGTGCCTGAGGTGCATTGCACCTCCTGAAGTTTGCAACCAGGGTCTTTTTAGAAATCAAACAGACTATAAGCTCAACAAGCAAAAGAAAACCCGGACCGGCTCAGCCTGCACTAGAAAAAAAAAGGGCCTGGGTTTAATTTCCTGACCGACGGTGCGGGGAGAGAACACATCCACGGGAAAGAAAAAAGAAAAGAGATTGGAAAAATGGCCAGATTACCGCCCTCGTTTGCAAAGCGTTTTCCCCGTAGACACAGAAGGGCAGAAAAGCCTTCGCAAATCAGGCCCTATGTTCGCAGAATCACCAGAGAGTTATTCCATTCCCCCCCACCCCCCAAAAAGAGAAGGAGAGAGAGACGGACAGAGGACAAAAAGCCACCAACTTTTCAACATTTACAATTTCTTCCAATCAAAACAGATGCCAAAAATAAACCCAGTCCCTGAATCATCCTGAAGAAACCAAATGCATCCCCTTACCCGGAGCAGAAGGGAACGTGACAGCAAATGTTCCCAGGATCAGAAAAACACCAAGGGGGAAAGGAGAAGACGAAGAGAGAGAGAGCGAGAGGGAGCGAGCCTGTGAGATGGCCCCTGGCGAAATCATTCCAAGGGCATCCTTCACCCAATGTTCTGCTTGGGAGGGAAGTCTGGAGCCCGTCACTTACCCAACGCAGCGGGGCGTACGGTTTTACCTGCAGCTGTGTGCACATCTCTTGTGTGCACACCTTACTCCCCATGCAGAAGAGGCGTGCGCACTACAACGTGCATACAGGCTAGTGGCCGCTCATGCAAATCCCATGCTAATGAGGGCATGAGCCAATACCCCCCTCCCCCCACTGCAGAGAGGGGCCTAGCGTCTTCTTAACCTGGTCAGACGTGGAGTAAGGTTTCCTGGGCTAGTGCCAGCCTATGGGCAGAAGCAGGGGTTCTGGCGCAGAGACCTGTAGTCGGGATGTGAGTGCCAGGAAGCATGCATCGAGGTCATGTTTTCTGCACGGAAGAGACTGTCATGCATGCAAAATTGCTTGATTTTTTTGGTGTGCTTAAATCACGAGTCCGAGAGACTCCTTTTTCCCCAACAGAGCTAAAATGTGCACTCAGCCTATGCAAAAGGCTGAGCGCACATTTTTAAATGGGGTTTGCATACTTTTTATTAATGACCGATGCATTAGCTCACCATTTGTTGACTGCATCTGGAGTTACCTTTTCTTTTACTGCCTGGGATAACATATAGTAACAGTAATGAGAGCAGAAAAGACCCAAATGGTCCATCCAGTCTGTCCAGCAAGCCGTGCAGGTCACCTCATGTTTCTCTTAAGGTAGCAGCTGCTGCTCTGTGCAGCTCTGAATGATTACCGTTTTGAAAATTCAGACTGTGCTGACGTGTTTTGCTTATGGACTTGGCATCAGAAGCAGTCCTGTGCTTTTTCATTCTTATGTTGTCAGTTCCCCAGACTGTAAAAGTCAGGACCCGCACTGTGATAAAAAGCAAAGCTCCTTCTCACGTTGGATCCAGAAACGGACAGATCCCCTGCCAATAACCCCGAACATCCAGTTCTTTAAACAGCTCCTGTGTACACAGCAACACCCTTGACCATGGGCGCTTTCTCCCAGTGTGAGAAGTGGAAAGAGTTGGGCAAACCACCGGGCATTTGGTGGATATCAAGCACACAAAGAAATAAACCCCCAAACCATCGCCAAAAGCCCTCAAACAACTTACAGAGAACAGGGGTGTCCCTCTGCCAAATGCTTCTCTTCTTGCTTGCTTTCGGTTCATTAGACAGGAAGGCAGCGCAACAAGAAAGGATTAAAAAAAAAAATATATATATATACCACTTCCTTGTCAAACATGTAAATGAATCTCTCAAGGGCAAACAATGTCTCCATGTGAGTTGCCTCCTGCCCCATTATGCTACAGGCGGATGATAAATATTCTAATAAAATAAATAAGACTGTTACATGGTGCAGTGAGAGAGGAACAGGGTAAATGACAGTCGATGAAGACCAAACCAGACCAACCAGTCGGCCCGGTTCTGCCTGACCACACTGCTAAGGAGATCTCCCAGCTGCCAGCGGAAGAAGCTTGACCGCCTGTAGGATATCAGGTCTCAACCAACTCCGTTTTCATTTCCTTCCTCATTGGTTCAAGGAAACAAAATTTTTGACCTAAGAATTATGAATCTTTATTTTGAATAAATAACAACCAACTATTAAATTCATGGCCAGATGAAGTAAATATAAGAACTAGCAATGGGCCGCCACCCGTCCCAACCCCTTCAGTCTGCTCAGGTTCAAGAGAGCTGAAAGTTAAAAAACATTCTGAGACCCTCTTTTTCAGCACCAGAAATTGCCTTCCAGCGTCCTGCACTTTTCCACCCACCTGACAGAACGAGAAAGAACATCTTCAGTATCTGGGAGCTGATTCAAAGAGCCACCAACCACATTCTCCACCTCCATGCCAGAGGCCCAAATCAGAAACATCTCAGGTACTTGACTGCCTTTTCATTGCCTCATGGCAACTACTGACATTCCAAGTCTTAGCTTAAGAACATAACATAAGAACCTGCCATACTGGGTCAGACCAAGGGTCCATCAAGCCCAGCATCCTGTTTCCAACAGTGGCCAATCCAGGCCATAAGAACCTGGCACGTACCCAAACATTAAGTAGATCTCAGGCTACTGATGCTGGTAATAAGCAGTGGCAACCCAGCACGAACAAATCTATGCCCGATTTTATAACATGCGCGAGCTGCCGCGCGCATGTTATAAAATCCAGGGTCGGCGCATGCAAGGGGGTGCACAATTGTGCAAGCCGAGCTGCGCAGGCTTCTTCCATTCCCTCCGAGGCTGCTCCGAAATCGGAGCGGCCTCGGAGGGAACTTTCCTTCCGCCCCCCCCTACCACCACCTTCCCCTATCTAACCCACCCCCAGCCCTATCTAAACCCCACCTACCGTTATCGTTGAAGTTACGGCTGCCTCTGGGCAGGTGTAACTTGCGCGCGCCGCCTAGCTGCCGGCGCGCCATCCCCCGGCACGGCAGCTGTTTCAGAGGACTCGGTCCCGCCCCTGGAACACCCCCGGGCTGGCACCCCGCCCATGGCCCTGCCTCCAGAACGCCCCTTTTTCGGAGCCCCCGGGACATACGCGCGTCCTGGGGCTTGCACGCGCTGCCGAGCCTATGCAAAATAGGCTCGGCATGTGCAGGGGCAGATTTTCTCAGGTTACGCGCGTAGCCTTTGAAAATCTGCCCCAAGTCAATTTGATCAATGGCAGTTTATGGACTTCTCCTCCAGGAAATTGTCCAAATCTTTTTTAAACCCAGCTATGATAACTGCCTTTCCACGTCCTCTGGCAATGAATTCCAGAACTTAATTGTGTGTTGCGTAAAAGAGAATTTTCTCTGATTAGTTTTAAATGTGCTATTTGCTAACTTCATGGAATGCCCCCTAATCCTTGCATTATCTGAAAGAGTAAATAACTGATTCATTTACCAATTTATCCTTTCATGATTTTGTAGACCTCTATCATATCCCCCCTCAGCAGTCTCTTCTCCAAGCTGAACAGCCCTAACCTCTTTAGCCTTTCCTCACAGGGGAGCTGTTCCATCCCCTTTATCATTTTGGTTGCCCTTCTCTGTACCTTCTCCATTGCAATTATATCTTTTTTGCAAGGCAGTGACCAGAATTGTACACAGTATTCAAGGTGCGGTCCCACCATGGAGCGATACAGAGGCATTATGACATCCTCTGTTTTATTTGCCACTCCCTTCCTAATAATTCCTAACATTCTGTTTGCTTTGACTGCCGCAGCTCACTGAGCCGATGATTTCACTATGAAGCTTAGATCTCTTTCCTGGGTTCTAACTCCTAATGTGGAACCTAATATTAGGCCAGATTTTAAAAGGGTTCCGCGCTTAAGTTAAGCGCGGAACCCTTAAAAAAAAACAAAACCTGCGCGCACCGAGCCTATTTTGCATAGGCTCGGCGGCGCGTGCAAGCCCCGGGACACGCGTAAGTCCCGGGGCTTTGCTAGGGGGGCGTTCCAGGGAGCATGGTGCCGGCCCGGGGGCGTTCCGGGGGCATGACCGAGGCCTCTGGACCAGCCCCCGTGTCGGGTGATGGCGCGGCAGCGGGCCATCGGTGCGTGCGAGTTACACCTGCTTCGAGCAGGCGTAACTTGTGCGATAAAGGTAGGGGCGGGGGTTAGATAGGGCCGGGGGGGTGGGTTAGGTAGGGGAAGGGAGAGGAAGGTGCGGGGGCGTGGAAGGAAAGTTCCCTCCGAGGCCGCTCGGATTTCGGAGCGGCCTCGGAGGGAACGGGCAGCGCGCGCAGGGCTCGGCGCGCGCAAGTTGCACAAATGTGCACCCCCTTGCGGGCGCCGACCCCGGATTTTATAAGATACGCGCGCGCACCGTTTTTTAAAATGTACCCCATTGTGTAACTACAACATGGGTTAGTTTCCCTATGTGCATCGCTTTACATTTGTCCACATTAAATTTCATCTGACATTTGAATGCCCGGTATTGCAAGGTCCTCCTGCAATTTATCATAATCTGCTTGTGATTTAACAAATATAAATAATTTTGTGTCATCTGCAAATTTTGTTACCTTACTGGTCGTATCCTTTTCTAGATCATTTATAAATATATTAAAAAGCACCAGTCCAAGTATAGTAACCTGAGGCACTCCACTGTTTATCTTTTTCTACTGAGAAAACTGACCATTCAATCCTACTCTCTGTTTCCTGCCTTTAACCAGTTTGTAATCCATGAAAGGACATCGCCTCCTATCCCATGATGTTTTTAGTTTTCTTAGAAGCCTCTCATGAAGGACTTTGTCAAACACCTTCTGAAAATCCAAATACACCACATCTACCGGTTCAGCTTTATCCACATGTTTATTAACCCCTTCAAAAGATGTAGCAGATTTGTTAGGCAAGACTTCCCTTGGGTAAATCCATGCTGGCTGTGTCCCATTAAATAATGTGTATCTATATATTCTGTGATTTTATTTTTTTCCCAGCACTGAAGTCAGGCTCACCAGTCTATAGTTTCCCAGATCACCTCTGGAGCCCTTTTTTCAATATTGGGGTTATATTGGCCACCCTCCAGTCTTCAGGTACAATGGACGATTTTGATGATAGGTTACAAATTAGTAGTAATAGATTTTGAAATTTAATTTTTTAGTTCTTTCATAACCCTGGGGTATATACCATCCCGTCCAGGTGATTTGCATCTCTTCAGTTCGGCATTCTTGCCTATTGCATCTTCCAGGTTCACAGTGATTTGGTTCAGTTCATCTGAATCTTCACTCTTGAAAACCCTCTCTGGAACAGGTATCTCCCCAACATCCTCATTAGTAAACACCAAAGCAAAGAATTTGTTTATTCTCTCCACAATGGCCTTAACTTCCCTAAGTGCCCCTTTAACTCATCGATCATCTAATGGTGCGACCGACTCCCTTGCA
The DNA here is from genome assembly GCF_901001135.1 of Rhinatrema bivittatum. Classification (NCBI taxonomy): domain Eukaryota; kingdom Metazoa; phylum Chordata; class Amphibia; order Gymnophiona; family Rhinatrematidae; genus Rhinatrema; species Rhinatrema bivittatum. The sequence continues at coordinate 19,300,122 of NC_042630.1, forward strand.
ACTTCCTGCTTCAGATATATTTTTTAAAGTTTTTATTAGGAGATTTTGCCTTTACAGGCAGCTTCCTTTCAAATTCTCTCTTACCCTGTCTTATCAGTATTTTACATTTAACTTGCCAATGCTTAGGCTTTTTCCTATTTTCTTCAGATGGATCTTTCTTACAGTTTTTGAAGGAAGGTTTTTTTTTTTTGGCTAAAATAGCCTTTTTCACGTCACCTTTTAACCAAGCCAGCAGGCACTTGGCCTTCCTTCCACCTTTCTTAATGTGTAGAATACATCTGGACTGCACTTCTATGATGGTATTTTTAAACAATGTCTACACTTATTATAAACTCTTAACCTTTGCAGCTACACCTTTCAGGTTTTTTTTTTATCTTCCTCATTTGATCAAAGTCTACCTTTTGAAGTTTAGTGCTAGAACTGTAGATTTACATATTGTCCCCTTTCCAGTCATTAATTCAAAATTAATCATGTTATGATCATTATTGCCAAGTGGCCACACCATCATTATCTCTCTCACCAAATCCCGCATTCCACTAAGAATTAGATCTATAATTTCTCCCTCTCTCATCGGTTCCTGAACTAATTGCTACATAAAGCTGTCAGTTATTCCATCCAGGATCTTTAGCTCTTTACATTTACCCAGGCAATATTGGGGTAATTGAAATCTCCCATTATTACTGCACTACCAATTTGGTTAGTGTCCCTAATTTCTCTTAGCATTTCACTGTCCATCTCATCATTTTGGCCAGGTGGATAGTAGTATACTCCTATCGCTATACTCCTCCCCAACACACAAGGGATTTCTATGCATAAAGAATCGATTGTGCATTTAGTTTATTGCAGGATCCTTATCCTATTGTCCTATGTCATTGGTGCCCAGGCCAACCAGCTCCTCCCCAGCACTATCTAAAAACTTATCTAGGTAAATTACCAAGCAATCCTCATGTCCACCAGGAATGTAGCTATCTACATTCTTAAAAATCTAATCACCAGTTGTGATGACCAACTTAAGCTTTCCCTCCTAGGCAGTAATCCTGGAAGACTTGTCCTCCATGTGAGAGGATAATGCACCACCTGGACAGCAGGTCCTTGCTACAGGATCACTTCTTGCTATACCAGGGTGAATCTCTCCGATCAGGTGACTTTCTCCTCCAAGGCAGCACTGGGGCTGTCAGACTGGAGTTGGGACTTGGCTTCTATGTCCCTGAAGGTCTCCTCAATAAACAGTACCTGTCTGCTTCAGCTCCTCCAGGTCTGCTACTCTAGCCTCCAGAGATCAGACTTGTTTTCTGAGAGCTATGAGCTCTTTGCACCAGGTACCCACATATAACCTCTGGTCACAAAAATCATACATGTGACACTTGGTGCAAAAGACTAGAAAGCCTCCATCTCACTGCTGGACTGTTGCCTTCATCATTTATTTATTTAAATTATTTTACTATACCGATACTCAAGAAGAGATCTTATCGTACCGGTTTACAATAGAACAGGGGGAAACCAATTAACAACTATATAGAAGGTAAAGTTACATTAAACAGGGAGCGAAAACATGGGAGCTGGAAGACAGGAAAGATTTAAAACGATAACAACTGGAGAGTGATAAAATAGTCAATGAAAAACAATAGAATAGCGAGACATAAACAGATTGATTGAGCTCGGCTGTAGATTTATCTTAGGTGATTATTAACTTAATATATCTTGTGGAAGGAGGAAACAAGGAGAGGTAAGCAGGGGGGGTGGTGGTGGCAGGGCAGGGACTAAGACGGGGAGGAGTTAGGGAAGAGGTCGGAGAGTGAGAGTCAATGTTGGTTGATAAAAGTTCCTTCAATGGTAAGCTTGTGTGAACAGCCAGGTTTTCAGTTTCTTTCTGAAGGAGAGATGGCATTGTTCCTGGCGTATATCTGGGGGAAGCGATAATATTGTTGAGTTCCTAGTTAAGTTTAGGTTGCTAAGGGAGTAGGGATGAGAAATTAGAATCCTTTAAATGTATGTGGTGTACTTGCTGTTAATCTGTTAATATGAAAGGGGATAATTAAACTCTTGATAAGGGCTGGGGAAATCCTGTATTTTAGATAAAACCTTCATTGATTTTTAATGAGAAAGTGTCTCTTGCTTAGAAAAACAAAAAATGAGCTAGGGGTGGGAGGGAGGGAAATAGGGACACTAGAATTACTTACCTTATATTAGCTTTTTATTTCAGGCACACACACTAAGGAATATACTCCACTATTTCACCTTTCCCTAACTGCTCCAGGTGGGGCACAACATGCTAAAACATAACACTGATACAAAAGTACACCATAAAACAAACTCAATTAAAGTAAAGTAGCAATAGCAATATGTTAACAATAAACACTAGAAATGCATAAAATTAACATCTAACATAAAATTCCATTATGGAACAACCATAAACAGTTATGTACAATAACACTATCATAAAAATGTGACAACCCAGCCTGCCCCCTTCCAGAACAGCCACACTATAGATATGTAGTCACTGAAATTAACTAAATGCCTTTGACAACAACCAACCCTTTACAGTTTTCCTAAAGACCAGATAGTCCTGCAATGACCTTCTCTTATAAGGCAATAAATTCCATAGATATGACCCAGTGCGACTGAAGTCCCTAACACGTGTCTTTTTCAAATGGGCACCCTTCAGTGCCTGGGACAAGGGTAATGTCCAGGTGACTCAATAAAAAAAAAAAAAGAGATCCAAGGTTGTAAACAATCTGTACTGCGACCACTAACTTTGAAAACAGGTTGCAAATCCTTAAACTGGGTGTGCAGGCCACTGGACGTCCCGGTAATGACTTGAAAGTAAGGGTCATTGGCTCACCACAGACAGTGAGCTACCACATCTTGAAGCAGCTGTAGGGCGTCCTAGAAGGAGACTATTGCAGCAGTCCAGGTGCGTAAGAACCAGTTGCCTGAACCACCTTTCTTAGCTGGCCTTGTTCTAAATATGGCTCAGCGTAACGTATGTGTCGCAACTGTGGAAAGCAAGAGGAAGAAACAGCAGCATGGATACAAGGAATCCTCCAAAGCTTACTGCCATTTAATACTCCTAAATTCCTGACCTATCAACTAACTAAACCAGGTATAGTAAGTGTTACAAGTGCTATCATACGAGTAACCATAAAATGATGTAGTGTTAGTTCTTCCAATACCTTGCCAGAGTCATCCCTGCCGATCCACAACAGATTTGTTTACATTTTTAGCTGTAGCGCATTCCTTCCCCCCCATCTCTTTTCCATGTCGCCCGTCGTCCCTGCCACCGCCGACTCTGGCTCTCTCATCACCCCGTCTCTTCCCCTACTGCTCCCTCCTATCTCCCTCCTCCTACTTTCAGACAGCCCATGCTCGCGACCTGTTGACTTCAGGGAGAAAGAATAAAAAAGAAAAGAAAAGAAAACCAAAACTTCCAGCATGACCCCCCCCCAAAAAAAAAATCTGCCAAAAGTAGCATTTGCAAAACAGATCAGGAGACTGAACTATCATGAGTAGAGCAGTGCTGTCAATTATTACACACAATTTCATATATATATATATATATATATATATATATATATATAAATTAATTTTCTAAATTAACAATACAAGAGCCTCTTCTTACAGTAATCCAACTGCTAATTAACAGAAACAAAATATGAAAGGATAACAGAGAATACAGATAATAAATTTAAGCAGCACTAATTAAAGTCCATAAAAGGTGGAGGAGATCCAGAAGTTCCAAGCCAGAACACTTAATAAAGAAAACAAATGTAGAAATCTCACAAGAAGGAAAGCAGGTTCATTATATCTCAGACTAAGCACTCTAGATGCCTTGCGATAACTTCTTAAAATCGAAAAAGGAAGGCAACGGGTCGCATTCAAAGAAAATATACTTAACATTCTCATCTGTAATCTACAAGGAAGTCTAATGACACACCGAACGCCAAGAGCAATGGCCTCCTGGCGCATTGCCAGAAATCTCTTTCTACCAGCCCGAGTGGCCCTAGAAAGATCTGGAAAAAATCCAAACTTTATGTCCAAAGGAAAGAGCAGCTCTGCGCCTAAAACAGAATTTAAAAGACGGTGTCACGATCCTGAGAGAAGGCAAAAGTCACTAATAATGTCCCTCTAGATGAAAACACCACGTCTGCAGATCTATCCCAAAAATGCAGTCAAATCTAAGCTATCAACGTGTTCTGACGCTTGAGGCATTTCATTCCATCCTTCACTCATAACTAACGGCAAAAAAAAAAAGGCCTTTGTGATAGGAGGTAAAGCGTCTTCACCAAACACTCCTCAAAAGTATCAACAGGAGCAGACAAACTCAGTTGACGGAAGTTTAACACTCTGGTAGACTTAAATATTTGGAAGCATTCTCCAGATTTTCCAGCTTTCATTGTGTGAATATGTTATGTTTGACCAATTCAGGGGGTTATTTTCCAATCCGCGAAAGGCCATTATCGCATGCGTTAGGGCCTTATCGGACGCAATAATAGCCGTATTGCAGTGGTAGCATTCAAATTAGGTGGAGGGGAGGAGTTAGAGAGGGGATTAGGAAAATAGGCCGGTGGCACTGCTGCCGGCGATAATGTTCTAAACATTTTACGGTGGCCTGCGATAGTGTGCAGCATGGCCGCACCGCGGCAGGTAAAACCGCACCGCCATGGGGCAGCCGGCTGCCCGACCGCCCCCTTCTTCTCCCCCTGCCCCCCTTTACCGCCGCGTTCATCATTCCGCAAGGAATTAAGTGTTACAAGAGCTATCATACAAGTAACCATAAAATGATGTCGTGTTAATTCTTCCAATACCTTGCCAGAGTCATCCCTGCCGATCCATTCCACAAGGAATGATGAACCCTGGCCTCAGTTTGTATAGTCTCTATAGCATTTGAACAATTTTCTATAGAGCAGCAGTCTTTTCTTGAGAAACTTCCAGAGATCTCTGGCTAGATCGCAAACTTGTGTGAACATCCATGGTAAGAGCAGATAGAGTGTGTATGAATATGCTTAGTGCAGGTGACGTCAGCCCTCAGCAATCGAAACTTACAGCAGACTGATTTCCTGGAAATTACCAACAAGTGTAAATGGCAGAAAAAGCATCCTAGTAACAGAGCACATATACATGCCCAAATTTAATAATTGGTCATAAGGTAAGGGGCAGGCAAACGCGGACATCTGTTGATTGGCTGAAGGCAATCCCTTATAAAGCTGTGCACTAGCAGAGGAGCGCTGAGCAGGGTTTGGGCATGCACCATTTGCTTTGTAATGCCTGCTGCTTCTGGAGAAACCACGCCTTTCTCCAAAATAAACTTCTCACTTTTTTTGACTCTTAAAGCTGGTCTTTATTGGTCTCTCTAGACAGGGGTTTATATTCAAGTGGAAATTGAAAATTCTAATATGGCCAGAGAGTTCACAAAAAATCCAGTGTTACAACACTAGGTCTAGGCAGAGGAGAGTGGACAGCTTGGTTGGGAGCAATAGCTGAAAATTTTACCCCTATCAGGGGGACCACCATACCAGCGACACCCACTAAAGCCCCCGGCTCCGACATCTCCTGCTGCTCTTCGGGTAAGATCATCCTGCACGGCGTCACATTGACGCGACCCTCTGGGGAGAAGACGGAGCAGGGCCCTCAGCTGACGCAGACGTCGACCCTGCTACCGGGATCAAAGCTGATGACGGTGGTGCACCACCTTCGCTGTTCCCGGGACGCAAGGGAGGATGAACCGCTGCTGCACCCAGAGGAGATGATTCGACATCGGAACGGAGGTCAACTGGTGAACCTCCATTCAATGACAAGCCACTGAACCTGCATTAACCAAGGAAGCTCCTATGGTCTGCTATTACGTAGGAGCACACTTGGGCAAGACTGAAGGAGCTGCCCAGGGTCTATGCCTCTTCACCATTGGGAAGAAAACCAGCACTTAGGAAAAGAAATCGGCAGAGAGCTCCCAGTGCGTCCTTCCTTCAAATCGCCAACTTGGATCTCTCCCAATTTCATATATAATTGAAAACTTTCAAAAGTTGCCTAACCCAATCTTTCAACTGAAAACAAGGGGATATTTTTCTTCCTTTCTCAGTCACTGCTTGGTTTTTATTTTGCTCTTTCCTCCGACTTTCAGACGCCCGAACCCCTACGGTCCTGCTTCCTTGAGGACCAAGCTCTGCGCTCATGCAAGGACGCACTGCTGACCCCTACCTTCACTTTCCAGAGCCCAAACTGGCCAAAACCAAGCACGGGCAGTTTTCTTGTTCTGCCCCTAAATAACTGAAGATGCCCCTGAGGCAGGGGCTTCTGCTTATTGTTTATCTTTTCTTAAATGTATCTGTGAGGTATTTCTACAACTTGGCACATTTTTCGCTATTTGGATTAAGTTTGCAATGGCTGTTCCAGTACTGCATGGTTTTAGTTCAATGCAGTTTTTTCCTTTTCCTGCTCTCTCTCAATCTGTCTCCACCCTTACTGCCTCTCTCTCACCTCCTATGGTCCCTCCCCACCACCTTCCGGTTACCAGTCTGGTGTTTCCCAACCTCTCCTGGAGGCGCACCTAGCCCATCTGATTTCAGGACAGCCAAAATGAATACGCACAGGACAGATTTGCATGCTCTCAGTTCTAATCCCTGGCTGGGGTGAATGGCTTTATCTCCCTGTGGGAAGAGCTGCAGAGGTTAAGCTCCACGCTCGTGCCAGCAGGCCATGCACCTCTTCCGCGCCAAAACAACCCCAAAATAACACAGTATTAAGCAGCAAGCGAACGCCCTACAGTGTGAATCCGACCTGTTCTGCAGGTTGCAGTATCCCATAGTGCATGAGGTCGAGCAGTAACTCGAGATCCATGGCAATTAATCCTCCTTCTGAATGCCCTGCCAACGGGACAAGGAAAAAACACCCGACGTGCCTCTGCAGCCAGTTCTGCAGCACAGTAACAACTTTCCCTCCCAGGCCCTAAATCTGGCAATGGCCCCCACGTCCCTGGGTCTGTACTGTGGCGGCACGTTGAGCTTCCCAGATCCCTCCTCCAGACAAGACGGTCTAGAAAGCTCACGTTCCTCACTGGTTCTGGACAACGCTCAGGTAGCCCACTCAAAGTCCATCTTCTTCAGGATCGACACAACTCTCAAATCTGTTTCATCTCTTACCCTCCAATCCGGACATGGTGGTTTCTGCTGCACTGCTTTCCCTTCTCTTGGAAGCAACACATCTCTTCTGCCCCTCTCAGCTGTGGTGGCGGGGCCCTCCCTTCACTGGCAGCATTGGTGGTCTTGGTGGGGCCCTCTCCCTGTCAGAGGCAGTAGCTGGGCTCTGTACCGATGGCGGTGCTGCAGCCAGCAGCCTTCCATCCGTGGCACCTAGAGAGCAGCCGTGGCACCGGCACCTAGAGAGCAGCATGTAAAAGCTGAGATAGAGCTATGCCTCACGTAAGCCAATACAATTCTAGCTACTCTACAAGAAATGGTTCATCACCAGGGTAGTCTCTGGATAAACCAATACCCAGGATATCCACCCTTCCCTTTTGGGCTTCTATGCTGGTTCAAAAGAGCAGCCTGGCAGATCAGGAGGCGAAGTTAGTACCACAAAACCGGATGGCAACTGCATGCACCTTATAGGTTTCTTCCAAACCAGCGAGCAGGATTGTTGATTAACAGAGTTGGAAGAACGGCCTGCCCAATTCTTGGGGTTGGATGTGGGTTTGCAGATCCCCATTGGAAGAAGAAAAAATCCTACGGGCTCTGCTTGGGAGTGGAAGTTCACATGGACAGCGCTGAAAAGGGCCAGGAGCCACCTAAGCTGACCTCGGAGTGGACTCAAATGGACAGTCTAATCCTCCCCGTTATTTGGAGCAAAGTTGCTTCCTCGGAAATAAATACCTGCTCTCCCTGCTTTCCTGACCTGCGCTAAAGGTTTTGCTAAAAAGGGAATTTCACATTTGAGAGCAAATGGCTCAGCCAGCGCTGCTGCTGCTGTGTTTTAACCTGATGTGAAGCCTCCAGAGGCTGCAAAGTGCAGATAATTACAACCTTGCAATTATCCTGAACAAAGCAAGGTGTTTGCTATGAGCTCGCAGAGCCTTATCCTTGAATGGCATTGTGTTGTACATTTCGGTTATTAACTCGCAGAGAGTCGTGGCCCTTAATGGATGAAAGGGCCCGTCGAAAATAATGGAATTAAAAAAAAAAAAAGGTATTTATGTATGCAGAGCCAGTCCCTTGCCATCGGTAACAATAGGAAGGTTGGAAATTAGAGGCCGGCGAGCCAGACTTCAGTGAAGGAGAAGCAAGAGCAGTATTTTGAAATTCACAGGCCGCAGGATCCGAGGCAGCGTGGTTACAGCAGGGGGAGAGTGACTCGGATAAATCTGATCAGATTTCATAGGCCAGGAGAGTCCAGAGCATTAGATCAGGGGCCGGTGCTGAAGGTGGTGTCCTGGGATTTCAGCAAAGCTTCTGAGGCTGTCCCGTACATAGAAACACCGAGCGACGGGGCTCAAAGCAGCGAAGTGGATTAGAAATTGGTTGAGGGACAGAGGAGCCCGAAATTTAGGCCCTGAAAGGTGGGCAGATGTGGGGGTGGAGTTAGGGCGGGATTTTCAGCACTTAGCCTTCTAATCATTGACCTAGATTTAGGAACCTCAGTTAGGCGCCTAGGTTGAGGTGACTTTTCAGCTGGAGCAGCTTAAGCTCCTCACGTCAGCTGAAAACAGGAGATCGCGTTCAAGGCGCGAAGCAAATACTTGGGCCGCACAGGTGATGCCTCGGAACTTCTCACACTCGCAGCTGGGGTCCAAATGGCCGAGGCCAAGGTCAGAGGGAAAAGGAAAAGTCTTCAGCACCTCTCTGGTGCTGGCAAGAAACTTCCTCCTCCTCGAGCTTCCCGTTGATTTGCCGAGGCCTGCGGAGGAATCGGATGGAAATTTTCAAGAAGGGGAGCCTTCTCACTTCACAATAGCCCAGGGATCCTGAATGTACCTTGGACAATGCCTGTTGAGGGTTTTGGCCCATTGTGAACGAGGAGCTCCGAGGAGTCTGATGGTAGCCAAGATGTGCATTGGCCGGAGGCCACCAGCTCATTTCAGACAGGGCACTCTGGCCAGGCTTGAACCTAAAGGTGATGCTGTGACCATTCCCCTGAGCCTTCCAGTCCAGTGGGGAGAGCCGAGGTGACGCTTCCTCACCGCATGCCCCCCACCACCACCACCATAAGAACATAAGAAAATGCCATACTGGGTCAGACCAAGGGTCCATCAAGCCCAGCATCCTGTTTCCAACAGTGGCCAATCCAGGCCATAAGAACCTGGCAAGTACCCAAAAACTAAGTCTATTCCATGTAACCATTGCTAATGGCAGTGGCTATTCTCTAAGTGAACTTAAAAGCAGGTAATGGACTTCTCCTCCAAGAACTTATCCAAACCTTTTTTAAACACAGCTATACCAACTGCACTAACCACATCCTCTGGCAACAAATTCCAGAGTTTAATTGTGCGTTGAGTAAAAAAGAACTTTCTCCGATTAGTTTTAAATGTGCCCCATGCTAACTTCATGGAGTGCCCCCTAGTCTTTCTACTATCCGAAAGAGTAAATAACCGATTCACATCTACCAGTTCTAGACCTCTCATAATTTTAAACATCTCTATCATATCCCCCCTTAGCCGTCTCTTCTCCAAGCTGAAAAAAGTCCTATCCTCTTTAGACTTTCCTCATAGGGAAGCTGTTCCATTCCCCTTATCATTTTGGTAGCCCTTCTCTGTACCTTCTCCATCGCAATTATATCTTTTTTGAGATGCGGCGACCAGAATTGTACACAGTATTCAAGGTGAGGTCTCACCATGGAGCGATACAGAGGCATTATGACATTTTCCGTTTTATTCACCATTCCCTTTCTAATAATTCCCAACATTCTGTTTGCTTTTTTGACTGCCGCAGCACACTGAGCAGACGATTTCAATGTGTTATCCACTATGACACCTAGATCTCTTTCTTGGGTTGTAGCACCTAATATGGAACCCAGCATTGTGTAACTATAGCAAGGGTTATTTTTCCCTATATGCATCACCTTGCACTTATCCACATTAAATTTCATCTGCCATTTGGATGCCCAATTTTCCAGTCTCACAAGGTCTTCCTGCAATGTATCACAATCTGCTTGTGATTTAACTACTCTGAACAATTTTGTGTCATCTGCAAATTTGATTATCTCACTCGTCGTATTTCTTTCCAGATCATTTATAAATATATTGAAAAGTACTTCTGTGTTTGACTAGAGTGGACAGATGAACAGAAGCTCACCCTAAACAGGCAGAGCAGCTCCCAGGGTGGAGGAACAGACGTCCTCTGTATGATAAACAAGGTTTCTACTGACCCGAGATTAAAGTTAGGGCAGTGTCTGTGTCAGTCCACTTCAATGCACAAAAATAAAAGTCAATAAACAAAAAAACAAAACTATATTATATATATATATATATATATATATATATATATATATATAATATATATATAGTGCTATCTTTAGGTCAAAGTAACAGACAGATTGATATCCTTATCTCGCTGTCCCCCCACCGCTGCCCAGCTCCTTAGCAAACTTTAAAATATTTCTAACCTGTGTGTGGCTGTCTTCTGCTTTCTCTCCTCTGCTCTCCCTCGGCCCTCTGCTTCCTGCTCCAGCCCCACCTCTCCCAGGTAGCTTGAATGAAAGAGGAGGGGAGGGGAGGGGGTAGGCTTGGAAGCTGTGCGCGGTCATTTTTATTTCGTTTCCAAGGCAGTAAGCTAATAATATGCTCCAAAGTGCACACAAACTCCAGCTAAAATGTTCGCTTAGCCTTTTGCATAACTCAGGAGAGGCTGCGCCATGAGCACAAGTTTACAATAAGCACGCGGCGCTGCAATAAGTGGAACTCACGAGTGTGATAAAAATAAAAGCATAAAACTGAAAACTAGAGAGTTTACATTTAATAACACGGGCATGCTGGGACTTGCAGAATTCCTCCCAGCTGCCCTCATAATTCACGCATATCCAGCATAGCTCTCTGCTTCAACGGCAGGGGAGAAAGTCTGATACTTCACTTTCAATGCATATCCAGCATAGCTCTCTGCTTCAACGGCAGGGGAGAAAGTCTGTTACTTCACTTTCAATGCATATCCAGCATAGCTCTCTGCTTCAACGGCAGGGGAGAAAGTCTGTTACTTCACTTTCAATGCATATCCAGCATAGCTCTCTGCTTCAACGGCAGGGGAGGAAGTTTGATACTTCACGCATATCCAGCATAGTCCTCTGCTTCAACGGCAGGGGAGCAAGTCTGATATTTCACTTTCAATGCATAGCCAGCATAACTCTCTGCTTCAATGGCAGGGGGGAATGAAGAAAGGTGGATCTATATTCAGGCAACAATCAACAAGGACTGAATTACACAGTCTGAACAAACAGATAAGCATGGGTGTAGCTTGCTTATTGCGATGGTTAATACCCCTAACTAAATTAAGCTATTTCACTTAGATGCAGTTCCAAAACTGCTCTCTACATTAATGGCGAGGGTGGAAGGGAAATAGAATAAAAAAGGTTACTAAGGGCCAACAGAAACAGATAAGAATCTGAGAGAAAAAAAAATGTGTGAAAGCTTGCTGGGCAGACGTCTTCTTCTGCCGTCATTTCTGTGTTTCATAGCAAATACTGAGACACAAGTATGGTATTAACGAAGGCCACAGTTTATTCTTTGCGAATAGGAAACCCGAACCATACAACAGAAACAAGCACCCCCCATGCCCTTGGTGCTCTTCAGGACATCCCGCTAGTGAGCCACCTTCGAGCCCACCAATCCCTCCACCGCCTGCCTTCACCAAGGATCTCGCCTCTGGTGCTGCCCATGGCCACGCCCAAGTCCTGCACCCATAAAAGGCAGCCATATCACAATTTAACATAACTTCGCCTCCCATTCACCCTGCCCTGTGACAAACTCTACACCAACGCCAAGCCAACAGTTAAAAAAAAAAAAAGGGGGGGGGAAGACGCCTTCAGCCTGCAATGAACGGAGTGAGGGGAAAAAAGGCAAACACTAATAGGAACGACCCAAGCGCCCCCATTCCCCCCCCCCCCAGCCCTTCCCACCTCTATCCCACCTCCCGTGAATCCTCGGGACTCGGCCGCAAAGTTAAGGGCAAAGACCTCCTCCAAATCCCAGCTCCTACCTGCCCTCCCCCCCCCCCCCCTAACCCATCTTCTCCTCCCGCCAGGACATCCGGCTCTGGGGCCTGGTGCCTCCCATTGCTGTGGGAGACAGGATCACTTGCTTCCCCATCTCTGCTACTCGCCGCTGGGGGGTGTGCAGTGCTTCGTGTGGGGCAGACGCGTGGAAGGGTCCAGCAAGCCGGTGGAGGAGGAGGAGGAGGGCCTGCACCGCAGCCAAGGGAGGAAGAGCAGTAGCAAGCTCGTTGGTGGCCTTTGGCTTAGCACGCGCTCTGCTTTCTGCTACCGGGGTCTCACTGCTCTTCAGCACCCGGCCAAGGAGCAGGGAGAGAGGAAAGCACCTCCACCCCTGAGGGAGGAAGTCACCTTGTACTCTCCCTTCTAAATAAAAAGATAACAAAAAAAAAACAACCCACCCACCACAAAAAAAAAACACACAAATGCCATGACCTAGAGCTCATACATCGCACATTTTTAATTAAAGAACTGTATTCACTGCTTTTCCTGCAGACGGAAGCGGCTCACAATGTACACCTGTCATAGAATTGACTGGGGCCCCATTTGGGGAACAAGGCAGCATAGAAGAGGAAGAATAAAAACAGAAGCCAATAAAATGCCGAAAGCAATAACAATCCAAAAAGCATCAAGAACATAAAACATAAAACAGTAAACAAACAAAGCCGTAGCACTAGTCAATAAATAAAACATCCCAAGGCACTGAAATCCCCCTCCCCCGTGTAATATAAAATACAGATAATGAACAGTCAACCAGTTAACATCATCCCTACAAGAAACATTAACTTAAGGTACCATCACCTAAATAAAGAGAGGCCGTCAGTAAGCTTCCCCCTGATCACTTCTCACGACGCAGGCTAGAGGGGCCATGATCTGACTCCGAGATCCCTGAAGTGAAGCCGCCTGCACAGAATGGTAGCACGGGCTCTCTCAAGAGCCATAAAACATTGCCTTCGCAAAACAGAGAGGCTACAATCACTATTCGAAGGCTGAACGGAGAAACCCCAACTTTTGCAGCACGTGCCCGCCCTGCAGCTCATTAACCTTCAGTCTAATTGCTCGGTGGATCGTGTTCCAGCGTTCTGGGCTCATAATTTGTAGGTTTCCTTGGGGGTTTGTTTGTTTTTTTTCAAATTTAATAGAGGTTCTTTATTGTTTTGGCAGAAAACCATTGCTTGTGCATGGGCATGTGATATTAAACTGCTATAACAAAGCATTGAAGGTACATATTCATCAAACGGACAAAAATAATAAATCAAGTTACGCCATCCACCTCGTTTTGGTTTTTTTTTCTGTTTCTTCCTTCATATAAATGTCAAACAACCAAACCAACCAAAGAAAAGGAACACAAAAGGCACTCCATGCATCCAATCTAATTTTACCTAGTGGGGGAATACAGAGTAAGAGCTCTCCTGTTGGCCACAAAGTAGATCTGGGTTTATGCCACGTCCCTTGACTAGGAAGGATCCGTTCTTTTTTTTGTGGCCTGAGAGAGGTAAGGTCAGTCGTTTAAACCAAGTCCGAAAATGGACTGGAAGCCACCGCAGCCTGCTCCTAAGAGGCAAGTCTCTGGCCGCCGCAGTTTGGATCAGCTGTGGATGAGAAGTTGGTTTCTCTGGCAGGCCCCTCCGCCATCTGAACGGGCGACCCCGCCCGATCGAGGAAACAAGGCACAATTAACAGACTTTTGGAATTTGCCGTTCCATTTTCACTCGAGGGTCTCGCAATGCACCCCCAGTGCCCGAGTTACATCTTTGCAGGGACGAAGGAATTATCCCAGCGCGAACCGGGATCGGCACCGTCACGACATCACCCGGTTCAGTTCTGTCACCTCTGTCTGGACTATCGCAGGAGTCAGTAACCGGGCCTGAAGAGCCACAAATGGGCCCGGTTTTCAGGATTATCCACAACGAACATGCGTGAGATTTCCATGCACTGCCTCCATTGTTTGCAAATATCTCATGCCTTATGCACTGTGGAGATCCTGAAAACCGGGCCCGTTTGTGGCTCTTGAGGCCCGGAGTTGGCCACCCCTGGAATATATGATAGAGTGTGCCAAATTGTTATCACTTCCCTAGAAGTTGGAGGTCCGTATTTAAACAAAACAAAAAACCAATAGGCGACAGGGAGGAGGCTGGAGGGGCACCACAGTTCAGTCGACATTAGTTGGAAGTGCACAATTTATGGCCCCACTTGTTGTTGTGTTCGACGACCAGGACACAGCGATGCCACCTGGAGCCATCTTGCACCATCTATTTAAAAGGCTCCAGTGATCGGCTCTTGTGAAACACAGCCAACAGATCCCACAAGATTACAAGACGAGAACCGCCTTCCGCCATACTCGTAGGAAAATCATCTTTATCAATGCAACCGGGGTGGACTCAGTGCCACATTCCCAGAGGATGCATGGCTTACCCCCCCCCCCCCCTTCCCCAATGTTCTTGGCTCCAGGTTTAAGCCCCTTAGTAAAAAGCAGAGTGCAGGGAGGAGCAGCAGACTGGGTAGGGGAGAGTGCAGGGGGGAGCAGCAGACTGGGTAGGGGAGAGGGCAGGGAGGAGCAGCAGACTGGGTAGGGGAGAGTGCAGGGAGGAGCAGCAGACTGGGTAGGGGAGTGCAGGGGGCCATTGGCCAGCTCTGTACAAATAAGACAATGTGGGGGGGGGGGGGGGAGGGAGGGAAGGCAAAGAGAAATAGAGAAATGGAGACGGGAGCGGTGGGGAGAAATGAGAAGGGAGCTGAAAGTGGTAGCAAGTGTGTGCTGGAGAGACGAGAGGAGGCGAGATGCATGCGCTGGAGATGGAGGGGAGCATAGGAAAAGGCGGTACAAGATGGAAAAAAACATTTGAACAAAGGTAGAGTTACCGGCATCTGTAATTTTGTTTTTATAAAAAGTATAGATGTATGTGCAATGTATTTTAAATTATTTTATTTTGGGCTGGGTAGCTTCCCCTGCCTTCAGCCCTGACAGCCCCTCAGGCACCACCACCCCCCCTCCCCCGTCCCTTCGCTCGCAGGCCCCCCTGGCTTTCTTCCTCTACCTCAAGCCCAGGTGGGGCCCTGCACATGGCCCCAGGAGTAGGGCCAGGGACTCTCTTCAGAGCCTGGTACAGAAGCAAATCTCCTGCTGGCCAGCAGATGTCGCTGCAGCGCAACAGCCAAGGCTCCCTCCCCCCAGGACTGGAAGGGAGGAGACGGCAGGGGTAACGCCACTCAGTATAGTCATCACCTACGGGAACCGGCTCCGACCCGGTACATGATGTGCACCAGCAGGGCACGGCGCTGGCTCTGGGCCACGTTTTCAAATAATCGTGTGCGTGCAAATCAAGGGCTGTAGGCAGGACCGTCTCAGCGGATTACTGAACACATCTGTGACCAGCTTTAGAGAACGGTCTCGCAGGTCAGCACAAGCTCCCCAAAGCCAGATCCAAGTGGACAAACACCGTAAATCAATAAGCGCACCCTGCTTGTGAAGTCGGCACTTGGGAATACTTCCAGCTTCCTCTGCCGAGGTTGGTGTTTAAGGAGTCACAGAAACAATATGCTCAATGCTCTTAAGCCACATTTTTTTTTGGGGGGGGGGGGGGGGTGCATTGCTAAAATGTTTTTTTCTGCCTCCCCTCCCCCAGCTCCCTGAAGACAGAAAGTGGACATTTTGAGTGTTTTGGAAGATTGGGGGGGGTGGTAAGAGAGAGTCGTGGATTGAGCTGGGGGTGGAGCAGGCCCCCCGTTTCAGACACCCCTGGTTTTCCTCCCCTATCCTAGCCGTCTTCTCTCTCTCTTCTGTCCCCACTCCCCCAAAACTCCTGGCTGGAGAGCAGTGCAGGCGCACTCCCAGCCACTGCCTCTACAGAGCATGGCCTGGTAGAAACCACAGAGCTCGGACCCGTGCGGAGCAGCAGCAGCTGCCGGCAGAAACACCCAGCGCAGCTCAGAAAAGTATAAAAACCATAACTCTTAAGAGACAACAAACAGAAATCTGCTCCTGGTTAGAGGGAGGAAATAAAAGGAGCCCAATCTGATCAAGCCGGAGCGAGGGAGGGGCCATGGTGCTGGCAGGAGGGAAGGAACGAAAGGGCTGCCTACTCAAGCACCGAGCACCTTCCCCCATCCCATCATCCTGCAGCTGGCCCTGGGGTAAGGGGAACGGGGGGGGGGGGGGGGGCATTGTAGGATGTTACCCCCAACCCCGCTGCCGTCTCTATAAAAAAAAAAAAAAAGCACAATCATTCCCACTACAGCAAGGTAAAGAGCAGGTCCGGCTTCACCCTGCCAACCTGAAGCTATCCAGCCAGCCACCTTAATTCAGTTCCACCCGGCAGGATGTGCATCTGCAGCCTGAGGACTACGAGAGAATGAGCCATGGCATCGAGTCCCAGAGCCAGATCCCAGTCCCTTTAAGGCTCAGGAAGCCGCACTAGAAGGAAGAAGTGGATTTGTGATGCAATGGTGCCACCTTGTGGCCAGCAAGTAGATGACATCCCTTTCAATTGGCTTTTGCAGAAACATGTGCTTTATCACCCTACGCCAGACTCCGAGGTTTGTAAGTCCATCAGGAAGTTATCCATGTTGCAGCCTTGGTCTGCTTCTTTACTCACCCCTAAGAGGCTCTACAAACTGCAGAAAACACCATGCTTCCCTCTTCACCACGAGAGAGGCAGCTGCCTCTGGTGTACTCGTGTCAGAATTCAAGCATTCGTAGGACAGAGGTAAGAGCAGGGGCAGAAGGCTGCAGTATTGCAAACAATCCCACCCCTCATTCCCTTGGGAGCAGAGACAAAAGGGAAAGGTAAAGAGGGGGAAAAAAAAAAAGCAAGGGCAGAGACACCACAAAATCACAGGGTAGCTGGTGTTGGTAGCAGCGGGCTACAGCTCTCCCAAAACAATCCAGACGATGCCAAAGGGTTGGAAGGGGCTGAGTTCCTGCCCAGCAAGGTCACAGCGATCCAAGTAGATGGAGGTTTGGGTGAGAAGCTCCTGTGTGGGCAGCTGTTTAAATCACCACAAAGTTGGGTGGTAGGATGGGTGAGGGCTGGGGCCGATGGACGTTGGATTTCGTATGAGAACTCGGTGGGCCCAATTACCCAAACACCAGAAAACTAGAGAAAGGCAACACAAACAGATGTGAAGAAGGAGCAATGGCCACGTTTTCAAGCATCTACAGCTGGCAACCAGCCCGAGTAGCATGGAGAGAAATAACTGGGGCAGACTGGATGGGCCAACGGGTCCCAGCTGTGCTCATCCACTCAGTCACATAGGCTTACCACCTGGCTCCACTCTGGGGGTGGCTTGATCCAGTCCACATTTACCCCATGGCATCTATGGGCCTATTTCAGACCGTACGAAAGTGCCCGGGAGAGGGGCACCAGCCCGCTCTCCCACCGAAAGAGACAAATAACTGTGCCCTGCATCCCGCAGGGAGCACAGAAGAGAAGGCCTGAAGAAAATCATGGCATCTATGGGCCTATTTCAGACCGTACGAAAGTGCCCAGGAGAGGGGCACCAGCCCGCTCTCCCACCGAAAGAGACAAATAACTGTGCCCTGCATCCCGCAGGGAGCACAGAAGAGAAGGCCTGAAGAAAATCATGGCATCTATGGGTCTCCAAGAAAAACAGGAACTATAAATCCCAGCAGGCAATATCAGGGGAGGGTAACACCAGGACAGACTCAGCCAGGCCAACCCCCCCGGTCTTCCTTCATCGCTTCGAAGCTCTTCAGGGTGAAAGAGCTCTCTTTTTGTTCCTGTATATCCAGCATCACCCATTACATGTAGCCCTGCCCTGATGTATGCCCCTTTCACTTGCAGACTGCTGTGTAAACTGGCGGTGCTACAGCCGAAAATATAAAATGAGCACCACTAGGCAAGGGCCTAGCTTTTGGCAGCAGTTCATGATTTTCTCTATTTCTTCCAATCATCTTCTCCACCTCCATTCCTGGTCCACCAGGTCAGTTTAAACAAAAAAACAACAACAAAAGGGTTCCAGCAACTGCACCGATATTTATGAATGCTCTCTTATTTCAGCACTTCCAGGAGCAGGTGGGATCGGAGAGCTGGACGGTGAAGGCACCTGGTATCCAGCACCACTGAAGAGATCAGGCCCCAGGCTCCTGCACAAGCAACATCGCCTGCCTAGAAAAGGGAAATCAGGTTGCAGCCCTCGTCTGCACTTCTGGGATGAAGGCCATCTTTCACGAATACCAGAACCTGCTCTTTTTACATCAGGCCGGCAGCTGAAAGGGATGAGGCGGTTTAAAAATTAAAAAATAGGGGCGGAATGGTGTTATTAGTGCTCATCTTCACTTGCACACCTCCGTTATTTTACACATACCCACACCCCTCAAAAGCCTGCCCAAAGGACCCTTTAACTCTGCCTGTATCAAGATCATGCTGCACAGCTCTGTTAATGCACCTAAGTCCTGACCTGCAGCACCCTGTTATTCCACTCAGAGTCCCTGCCTTCCCCAACAGTGCTGGCAATGAATCTCACACCTGCTCACAGCACCCAGTACCGATCTCTACCCAACCACCCCAACTCTGCCACTGCACCTCACTCCTGCCCTGCAGCAGCCACTGCTATTCCAAGCCCCCACCAAAACACAGCTCTGCCAATGCACCATCCCCTACCAGGTCAGTACTCTGCTCTCCACCTCTACCAAACGCCCATCACTCCTGTGTCAGCAGCAGCCTATGCCCATACTGAATCTTGCCAGCACGGACATCAGCTTTGTCATTCAGAGCATCAAACTCTTCGTCTATAGAACGCAAGCCAGCAATGAGGCACTGGTCCCATCCTCTCTAATCTGCCCTTCTCCCATCCCATTAACCTCAGCGGGGAAAAATTTGAAAGAAATAGAGAAGATTACTATGTCTTTATAACAAGGGGGATGGGGGCTCCGAGTGGAGCAATATTTTTTTGTAAGTCATAGCAACAAGCAGCTCCCCAAGTTGTACTGTACTTCAGAAAAAACCAGCAGCAGGATCGGTGCCCTCTCCCCCTCCATAAACCCAGCAACCCTCCGGCCGAGGTGTTGCCAGAGGCAACAAATCAGGAAAGTCTAGAAAACAAATACAGGGCAGGATCAACGCAAAGCCCACACAGGTCAGGCCATGGTGCGGCCTCACTGCCGTCACGTCATCTCTTCTTGGACCATGAGCAGCGCGGGCCTTGGGGGGGGAAGGGCGGCAGGAGCCTCCTCGCGCTCTTTCCCGAGGAGATCAGACGAGATCCTAAAGTGTACGATGCACAGAGGCTCCTGTCGTGGTCAGCAGGGAGGAGGCGGCAGTCCCAGGGCTCAAGCAGCGGGGAGGAGACAGAGAGCAGAGGTCCATCCATTGCAGGGGGGAGGGGGGGAGGGGCTCGCTCCCTCCATCTTCTCAAGTCTATTTTTTGCTTTTTATTGTAGGATACGTAAAGATTTGGGGCAGCTTCTCGTTCTTCTAGCTAAACACAGTATTCCTTTCCTTTTCGTGGCGGACTCTCTCGAAAAACATGAAGTCCTGCAAAGGAGTAAGAAAACAAAAAACAAAAACCATCAGCCACTCAAAGGTCATCCTGAAACCAAACCAGCTGGGATTTATTGTGGCTCGGCGGGCAGGCTCGCCTTCCTCCTCACCCGGCAGCCCCCCACCCCACCACTCCCCCCTCTCTAAAGTGCATTGGCAGCTCCCACCCGCCTCCTCATTCAGAGAGCCGGACCCCGGCCCTCCCCTGTCCCATATCCCCCCCCCTTCCCCCTTCCTCGCATCACGGCCAACGCCCGCCTCTTCGACTCCCACCCAGGCGGAGAAGAGGAGCAGCTCGTGCCAGGGTGGCGGGGGCTCCCTCAGAAAGAGTTGTACCACAGACGCCCGGCTAAGCTGCTTCAGGCAGGCTCCTGCCCGCTTCCCCACCCAACCCATGTTAAAGGAGGGTCACGCATCCAGGGGCAGCTCTATAGTGAGGCAGGGGGAGGCGGCCGTCTTCAGGCGGCAGAGAGAGTTTTGAAGGGGCAAAACAAACCCCGCCCCCTCTCAGAATGCCCACCCTGGCGTCCGCCTCACACTGCCCGTCCCGACCGCGGCTGCCGACCCAGGCTGCTGGTGGCAGAAGAGAGAAGAGAGGAGTGACGGCGGGAGCCGCTGAAGAGAGGAGGGATGGAGGCAGGGCGAGCGCTGGGGCACCCTCAGGTGGCAGATTACCTGGAGTGGCCCCTGGGGGTCATCAATGTGACTTGGTCAGTTGTGGGGGGACCAACACGTCTCCCCTTCCACTGTAAATCCATAAGGACAGCAGCCCCCATTTCTGGGCTGACGTCACCCACACCAGTCCCTCCCCCCTCCTCCATCTTCTGGGTCATGGGAGGGTGGAGGAGGGATGCAGGACAAATTGTCCTAACTGCCTGACAGGGTGGAAGAGAGAGGGCCCAGGGAGTCGGACCCACCCTGCCAATGACCTTAGCCTTTGCATTAGAAAGGGGCTCACTGACCTGTAATATAAAATCCTAAAGTTCAGAAAACCTGGCACCGGAGCCGACCCACAAAAATATCCCACCCGATAAGCGATCTCCAGCGAAAAGCTTAGATATCCCTTCCTCCAGGGAGAAACAGGACCCCCTGCCTGCGTCTCGTCCTGTCACCCTCACGCTGAAATTTCTCCCTTTAGCTCCAGGCAGCCGTTACTGACCTCTGGGGTCGCCCTCCCGCTCTGCACCACAAAGCCAAGGGCTATTCCGACCTCAGGCCGATTACTCAAACACAGCAACCCACGTCCAGAGACACCACCCCCCTCCCCTGCGGCTACAGCTCTGCACTGGCCCACCCCAGGAAGGAGCCCCCCCAAGACTGACCCGGGACGCCCAGAACAAGGAAGGACCCGCTGCTTTTCAAAAGCCGGGGGTTTTTTTTTCTGGTTAAGCAACTCTCGGCCCGCGCTCCTCTCCTGCCAAGCACTGGGATTCTGTCGCGGTCCTCGGGGAACCCTGGCTGAAGGTGGAAATGCAAAATCCAAGGCAATTATTACAAAGGTTGCTAAGTTAGGCCGAGGGGGGCCAGAAATCCTCTCTGTTTATGATACGAGTTTATTTGTGCTTTTCAGAGGTGTAAGAGCTCATTAACTGGAAGGATGCAGGAGGTGATGGGGTGGGGAGTGGCAGAGGACGTGGCCGGTTATTTACCACGAGGCTGAGGCACCGATTACCAAACCCGGCCATGGAGGGCAGGAGAGAGGCTGAAAGC
Source organism: Rhinatrema bivittatum (assembly GCF_901001135.1). Lineage (NCBI taxonomy): Eukaryota > Metazoa > Chordata > Amphibia > Gymnophiona > Rhinatrematidae > Rhinatrema > Rhinatrema bivittatum. The sequence continues at coordinate 19,321,520 of NC_042630.1, forward strand.
AGCCTGGGGCAAGGTGGGGAAAACTGGGCCCGCGGTACAGAGGGAGGCAGAGCCCCAGAGAGGAGGGGCCCCGAGGTACAAGAGGGAGGCAGAGCCCCAGAGAGGAGGGGCCCCGAGGTACAAGAGGGAGGCAGAGCCCCAGAGAGGAGGGGCCCCGAGGTACAAGAGGGGAAGCCGAGCCCCAGAGAGGAGGGGCCCCGAGGTACAAGAGGGGAAGCCGAGCCCCAGAGAGGAGGGGCCCCGAGATACAGAGGGAGGCAGAGCCCCAGAGAGGAGGGGCCCCGAGGTACAGAGGGAGGCAGAGCCCCAGAGAGGAGGGGCCCCGAGATACAGAGGGAGGCAGAGCCCCAGAGAGGAGGGGCCCCGAGATACAGAGGGAGGCAGAGCCCCAGAGAGGAGGGGCCCCGAGATACAGAGGGAGGCAGAGCCCCAGAGAGGAGGGGCCCCGAGGTACAAGAGGGGAAGCCGAGCCCCAGAGAGGAGGGGCCCCGAGGTACAAGAGGGGAAGCCGAGCCCCAGAGAGGAGGGGCCCCGAGGTACAAGAGGGGAAGCCGAGCCCCAGAGAGGAGGGGCCCCGAGGTACAAGAGGGGAAGCCGAGCCCCAGAGAGGAGGGGCCCCGAGGTACAAGAGGGGAAGCCGAGCCCCAGAGAGGAGGGGCCCCGAGGTACAAGAGGGGAAGCCGAGCCCCAGAGAGGAGGGGCCCCGAGGTACAAGAGGGGAAGCCGAGCCCCAGAGAGGAGGGGCCCCGAGGTACAAGAGGGGAAGCCGAGCCCCAGAGAGGAGGGGCCCCGAGGTACAAGAGGGGAAGCCGAGCCCCAGAGAGGAGGGGCCCCGAGGTACAGAGGGAGGCCGAGCCCCAGAGAGGAGGGGCCCCGAGGTACAAGAGGGGAAGCCGAGCCCCAGAGAGGAGGGGCCCCGAGGTACAAGAGGGGAAGCCGAGCCCCAGAGAGGAGGGGCCCCGAGGTACAAGAGGGAGGCAGAGCCCCAGAGAGGAGGGGCCCCGAGGTACAAGAGGGGAAGCCGAGCCCCAGAGAGGAGGGGCCCCGAGATACAAGAGGGGGAAGCCGAGCCCCAGAGAGGAGGGGCCCCGAGATACAAGAGGGGAAGCCGAGCCCCAGAGAGGAGGGGCCCCGAGATACAAGAGGGGAAGCCGAGCCCCAGAGAGGAGGGGCCCCGAGATACAAGAGGGGAAGCCGAGCCCCAGAGAGGAGGGGCCCCGAGGTACAAGAGGGGAAGCCGAGCCCCAGAGAGGAGGGGCCCCGAGGTACAAGAGGGGAAGCCGAGCCCCAGAAAGGAGGGGCCCCGAGATACAAGAGGGGAAGCCGAGCCCCGGAGAGGAGGGGCCCCGAGGTACAAGAGGGGAAGCCGAGCCCCGGAGAGGAGGGGCCCCGCGATACAAGAGGGGAAGCCGAGCCCCGGAGAGGAGGGGCCCCGAGATACAAGAGGGGAAGCCGAGCCCCAGAGAGGAGGGGCCCCGAGGTACAAGAGGGGAAGCCGAGCCCCAGAGAGGAGGGGCCCCGAGGTACAAGAGGGGAAGCCGAGCCCCAGAGAGGAGGGGCCCCGAGGTACAAGAGGGGAAGCCGAGCCCCAGAGAGGAGGGGCCCCGAGGTACAAGAGGGGAAGCCGAGCCCCAGAAAGGAGGGGCCCCGAGGTACAAGAGGGGAAGCCGAGCCCCAGAGAGGAGGGGCCCCGAGGTACAAGAGGGGAAGCCGAGCCCCAGAGAGGAGGGGCCCTGCGATACAAGAGGGAGGCAGAGCCCCAGAGAGGAGGGGCCCCGGGTACAAGAGGGAGGCAGAGCCCCAGAGAGGAGGGGCCCCGGGTACAGAGGGGAAGCCGAGCCCCAGAGAGGAGGGGCCCCGCGATACAAGAGGGAGGCAGAGCCCCAGAGAGGAGGGGCCCCGCGATACAAGAGGGAGGCAGAGCCCCAGAGAGGAGGGGCCCCGCGATACAAGAGGGAGGCAGAGCCCCAGAGAGGAGGGGCCCCGCGATACAAGAGGGAGGCAGAGCCCCAGAGAGGAGGGGCCCCGAGGTACAGAGGGGAAGCCGAGCCCCAGAGAGGAGGGGCCCCGAGATACAAGAGGGGAAGCCGAGCCCCAGAGAGGAGGGGCCCCGAGATACAAGAGGGGAAGCCGAGCCCCAGAGAGGAGGGGCCCCGAGATACAAGAGGGGAAGCCGAGCCCCAGAGAGGAGGGGCCCCGAGATACAAGAGGGGAAGCCGAGCCCCAGAGAGGAGGGGCCCCGAGATACAAGAGGGGAGGCAGAGCCCCAGAGAGGAGGGGCCCCGAGATACAAGAGGGGAGGCAGAGCCCCAGAGAGGAGGGGCCCCGAGGTACAAGAGGGGAAGCCGAGCCCCAGGGAGGAGGGGCCCCGAGATACAAGAGGGGAGGCAGAGCCCCAGAGAGGAGGGGCCCCGAGGTACAAGAGGGGAAGCCGAGCCCCAGAGAGGAGGGGCCCCGAGGTACAAGAGGGGAAGCCGAGCCCCAGAGAGGAGGGGCCCCGAGGTACAAGAGGGGAAGCCGAGCCCCAGGGAGGAGGGGCCCCGAGATACAAGAGGGGAAGCCGAGCCCCAGAGAGGAGGGGCCCCGAGGTACAGAGGGGAAGCCGAGCCCCAGAGAGGAGGGGCCCCGAGGTACAAGAGGGGAAGCCAAGCCCCAGAGAGGAGGGGCCCCGAGGTACAAGAGGGGAAGCCGAGCCCCAGAGAGGAGGGGCCCCGGGTACAGAGGGGAAGCCGAGCCCCAGAGAGGAGGGGCCCCGGGTACAGAGGGGAAGCCGAGCCCCAGAGAGGAGGGGCCCCGAGGTACAAGAGGGGAAGCCGAGCCCCAGAGAGGAGGGGCCCCGAGGTACAGAGGGGAAGCCGAGCCCCAGAGAGGAGGGGCCCCGGGTACAGAGGGGAAGCCGAGCCCCAGAGAGGAGGGGCCCCGGGTACAGAGGGGAAGCCGAGCCCCAGAGAGGAGGGGCCCCGGGTACAGAGGGGAAGCCGAGTCCCAGAGAGGAGGGGCCCCGAGATACAAGAGGGGAAGCCGAGCCCCAGAGAGGAGGGGCCCCGAGGTACAAGAGGGGAAGCCGAGCCCCAGAGAGGAGGGGCCCCGAGGTACAAGAGGGGAAGCCGAGCCCCAGAGAGGAGGGGCCCCGAGGTACAAGAGGGGAAGCCGAGCCCCAGAGAGGAGGGGCCCCGGGTACAGAGGGGAAGCCGAGCCCCAGAGAGGAGGGGCCCCGAGATACAAGAGGGGAAGCCGAGCCCCAGAGAGGAGGGGCCCCGGGTACAGAGGGGAAGCCGAGCCCCAGAGAGGAGGGGCCCCGAGGTACAAGAGGGGAAGCCGAGCCCCAGAGAGGAGGGGCCCCGAGGTACAAGAGGGGAAGCCGAGCCCCAGAGAGGAGGGGCCCCGGGTACAGAGGGGAAGCCGAGCCCCAGAGAGGAGGGGCCCCGAGGTACAAGAGGGGAAGCCGAGCCCCAGAGAGGAGGGGCCCCGAGGTACAAGAGGGGAAGCCGAGCCCCAGAGAGGAGGGGCCCCGGGTACAGAGGGGAAGCCGAGCCCCAGAGAGGAGGGGCCCCGAGGTACAAGAGGGGAAGCCAAGCCCCAGAGAGGAGGGGCCCCGAGGTACAAGAGGGGAAGCCGAGCCCCAGAGAGGAGGGGCCCCGAGATACAGAGGGGAAGCCGAGCCCCAGAGAGGAGGGGCCTTCCTATGGAAGGCAGCGCCAGGTGATACCGAGGAGCTCATTGGTGGGGGAAGAGCAGACAGAACTGGGGCCCGGCTGTTTAGCCAATCAAGGGCTGCGGGTTAACCCTTCAGGTGGCTTTCCATGGACTAAGGACCGGCCAATGAGAGTGCCGCTTTGGATTGGAGGATCGGCAAAGTCAATCCTCAGTCCCATCCCCATCCCTCCTTTCTGTTCCCAGTCTACTGCACAAAGAGCGCAGGGCCCTTCCCTGTCCAAGAGCCAACCTGACCCTGGGCTTTATCTTCGCCTCTAGGGATCCTGTGTACTTAGTCCAGGCTTTCTTCACTTCTGTTACTGATTTGGCCTCCACCCCCCTTTCTGGGAAGGAATATTTCCTGATTTAACATCCAAGCCCATTCCCTTTGAGACTTCGATCATGGCCTCTAACATCCTTCCCACTGAACAATGCTTCTTGTACGTTATTCATAGCTCCCAGGTAATCGGCCTTCTCTATCCCTCCTCTCCTCTCGCCACATAAATGTAGGTCTTTAAGTCTCGCCTCATGGCGCTTACAGGAAGAAGCCCGCACCATGTGGGTAGCCTTCCCCGGGCTGTGTCCTTACAGACGGGCGGCCTCCAGCACTGGAAGATCCTCTTACCTACAGAGGCCACCACCACCTTGGTTTCTGCTGGCTGCCCCTCTCCCCGTGCATCCCTCGACCTCTGGCCACGGCCTTGAGAACATTAAGATACCCCGAGGTCTCTCTCGCGCTCTCGGTCGGCGTCCAGTAGTATCTCACCACCACCCCCCCCCCCCCCCCATCATGGATTCCTGCTGCCCAAGTACATGAGATGGAATTTTTTATGCACCAAAATTTATCCATCAAGTCTTCGATTGCCCTTCAACTTTTCTCCGCTATCTGGAGGGACCACGTTGCTGCAGATCTCAGTCATCTTTTAAAAAAAAAAAAAAAGCAAAATCTTTCCTACTAATCCCCCTGCAAAATCGTTTATAATGAAGGACTGAGCAGAAGCGGATCCCAGAGGTTTCCCACCAATAACCCCCCCCCCCCCCCCTGCGCCATCTCACTCACTATGAGGAAGGTGGCTCCCAGCAGCACGGCCTTTATCTTGACGTCCAGGTCCATGGGGAACTGGATGCCGAAGTTGTCCGCGTCGGTGAAGACTTCCTTCAGGAGCCCGCTCCACTGCTTGCTGATCCGTCCCACGCTCCGCGACTCATCGACGCTCTTCACCTGTGAGGCGACGAGGCTAGAGTCAGCCAAGAGAAAGCCCCAACACCTCTCCTACCTCATTTCAGGGGGGCCGAAGCAGATTTACTCCCCCCACCCCCCACCATGGCGAGACTGGAGGGGTTGGTTAATGCACGCGCTGCTCTGTCTCTCTACATCTGCCCGACTCTCACTGGATGTCGTTCCTTCCTTCTCTCTACCTCTATCCCAGCAGCTCTCTCACCTCTCCATCTTTCTACCCCGCCCTCCCTCCTGCTGATCAGTCAGGTACAGACACAGCGAGCCAGGGGGAGCTCCAGGGCTGTTTCCAGGTCTCTCCCTCCCGCCCCCGTGGCTTTATCATACCTCAAAGTTAACATCACCACAGCAGTTGCAGGATAGGCAGGGTCCCACCAGCATCAACACAGTTTCCTTGGAGGCGTTTTGGATGGAGAACTTGGGTAAACAGGCGTGCCATTTCTGGGTGACAAAACCAATGGTGGTGCCTGGGGGAGACTGCACCTCCAGCTAGGAAAAAAAGAAAAATGGGTTGAGCCACCTCCAGTGAGACCTCATCTGGCGCAGTGTGTCCAAGTTTGGGGGCTGAATCTCTAGAAAGAGTACCAAGATGGTTCAGGGTCTGCACCATGAGGTGAGGCAGGGAAAGTGGGTGGGTGGGCTGACAGGAGAGAGGTATAAATAATGCACAAGATCATCATATTTGTCAACGAGAAGAAACTTTATGGGGAGGTCATAAAGAGGACACAGAAGACTGGAGCAGACAAGGACCTCAAGGTCCACCATTTCTATACAGCTCCGTAGACCCCAGTTAGATCTCTGGCTGTCCCCTCACTCCTTAACCAGGCTTCACCGGTGCCCCTATCTCAGGCTCTCTTATATTCTGCCTCTGTTTCTATCTCCACCACATCCCCCTGGGAGCCCAAGCCACATATTCACCACCCTGCCTGTTAATGAGACATTACTACTGACCTGATAATTTCCTTTGCTCTAGTAAAGGCAGGTTAATCCATGACCAGTTATGCACTTCTACCAGCAGATGGAGACAAAGCAAAGCTGACCCCTGCACAGACATCAGCCCACCAGTTTTTCCTGCAAAAGCCAAACGTGGACAAACTAACTACTTGATTATATCCATTAAGAGAACCACTCATGCACTCAGCCAACAGGAAACACTAAGCTCAAATGTAACATCGCTAATCTAGGGACTGAAACGGACACTTATCAGTTATCCCTGGAAATGCAGCCACTCAGAAGATAACAGAAACACAAAACGCCAGCCAAGGGCAGGAAGGTGGATTAATCTGTTTTCACTAGAGAAAAGGAAATTAGGCAGGTAGTCATTTCTCAGCATTCAGACAGGTTAATCCAGGACCAGTGCGATGTACCCAAGCTACTCCTGAAGAGGGTGGGAGGCTGCCTGCGGTCCAACCAACACTGCATTCCTCCCGGACCTGCACAACCAGATGGTAATACCTGGGAAAAGCGTCTAAGGAGGACCACGTCGCAGCTCGGCAAATTTCGTTGAGACAACACTCTGAGCAACACCCATGACACGGCCTGAGCCCTAGTGGAATGAGCCCTAACCTGTTTAGGTTACGGCTGCTCAGCATCCACATCCACGACCGTGGGCTATCGTAGCCCGTGATGTCGGCTCACCCTGTTCACCCCCCTCCCCCCGGTGAAGTACAAACAGCTGGCCAGTCTTCCTAAGAGGCCTAGAAACTTCCAAATGCCTTAAGAGATGTCACACGATCCGCAACAGAGGACATTCATCCCTGTCCAGCGTCAGCAGGGAAATCTATTGATTCAAGGGAAAGTCTGAAACTAATTTTGGCAAAAAAATACGAAACAGTTCGCAGCTGGACCACTGCCGGAGTCACTCGCAGGAATGGTTCCTGGCAAGCAAAATACGCAAAACAAGTCGTCACAAGAAAAACCATCTTCAACAGGGAAGTAACCTCAAGGAGAAGCTACACGGTGGTCGAAAGGTGGGAGCCACCAGGAAAGACAGAACAAGATTAAGGCTCCACAAAGGCACAGCCACCTGCAATGGAGAACGAAGATGCTTCAGCCCCTTCAGGAGCCAGGCCACATTGGGATGGGCCGACAAGGGTCCACCATTCACCTGACCCCGGAAACAGGCAAGATCCGCCACCTGTACTTTCAAGGAATTAGGGGCCAAACGCTTAATCAACCCATCCTGCAAAAAAAAAAAATCCAAAATGAGAGGGAGCTTGACTGAAGGAGGATGAATCCCAACACTTGCCAAACCCAAATACAGCCTAGGGACGAGGAGAACTTGCGCGCTCGAAGCAAGGTGGAAATCACAGCAGTGCAATATTCATGATTCAACCATGAGCTCTTTCAGCCATGGGATCAGCCCCCGACACTCCTAGCTTCTTCAGCGTCAGAGATCAGCACCGGCAACTCCTCTCGATGAAAGGAGCACAACCATTGATCTAAAAGATTCCAACCCCAGAGGAACGTCCTCATCCTCACCCATGCCATCCAGATCCCCATCAGCATGACCTGCAACAAGCCAAGATGGCTTCCGAGGTTTACCTGCGGCACCAGCCTTGTGGGACTCCGCAGCCTGCGATCCTGAACTTTCAGGTTTAGCCGGCTCTGCCGAGCATGTCTGTCGAAAGAAGTGCAGCCCTTGAAAATATTCCACCCAAGAGAAGGCGGAAGGGTCCACACCAAAACCAAGGGGGGTCATCGGTCTGGCACCCACTGAGCTGCCCTCTCCTGCTGGCAAACCAGTTATGGGGGGGGGGGTCTCAAAACCAGACGAAACTTCTGACAGTTCCCCCGTCGGTTCCCTTCCTGCAACCTGCTGGGAAGGGCCAGGCTGAGCAAAATCAGTTGGAGACATCACGCCTGGAGCCTCCAAGCAGCGCTGACAAAGATTAAGAGGCAACCCCAGGCTGTGATGCCTGCATAGGGCAAGCAGTGCAAGTCGCAAGACGCTTAGGCTTCTTTGCTGCTGGCACCATGGTTAAGGACGCCCAGCAGTAGCACGCTGAACAACAAGCATTTGACAATTGTGCGTCCAACGGCGCATCCGTACCCGGCAAGCCCGGACAGGATGCCCCCAAAAATGATATACTCCATTGAATGCTCACACTACAAACGCCCAAAATTTGGATGCCTAACCACGCAGTCCAGGTAGGCACTCAACCTGGACGCGCAGGTGCGAACCAACGTCAGGCAGTGCCTTCACGGGAGACTTGCGCAGAAGAAAGCTCGCAAACGCCACTGCGTCCTACCACGCGGCGCCCCAGAGAAGCCTGAGAACTGGGTCCAGCCCAAAGGGCTGCTCAACCCGCCACAACTCCCCAACACCACCACCACGGTGGCGGGAATGCAAATTGGATCAACGCACTGAGGCTTGGAGACCAGAAACAGACAATGAGAGAAGAATCCCTAAATCTCTCTCTTTTTTTTTTTTTTTTAACTCCTTACCTGAGCTCAACACATCCTGGCTAAGTACAGAGTCTGTCTCCAGCTACAGGTGGAGAGGGCTAATGCCTTCACCACAACACTCCCTCTCAGCTGACTATCTCCTGACAGCTAAAATCCACACTGGAAATCCGGCTACTGGAGCGAGACACTCGACTGAGGGAGGGATCACGTTATCACCACAGAAGAAGAAGTGCTGCGTGATCAAGCCTTCTCTCTTTTTTTTTTTTTGCACGTTCACCATCTGCTGGAGACGGAAAATATTGGCAGGCTGATATCACTGCAAGAGTATTTTATACTGTGACGTCAGCTTAGCTCTGTCGCCATCTGCTGGTAGAGGGGCATAACCCACTGGTCAGGGATTAACCTGCCTGAATGCTGAGAAAAAGATTTTCTGATGCTGCTCCCAAGTCTCCTCCACCCCACCCCCCAGGACCTCGTAGGGAGCTCCAGAGCTTTCTTTCCTCTGGAAAAGGTTTGCGTCTTGTGCATTACTTAGAACTTTGAATGCCTCCGTTATATCCCCTCCATCTCTCCTCTCAGGTCCTCAGGACTTACCATAAGGAAATATTTCTTCATAGAAAAGGAGGAAGATGCATGGATCAGTCTCCTAGTTGAGGAGGTGAAGGCTAAAAACAGCAACATAATTCAAGAAATACTGGACAGGTACAGGGGAAGCCTGGGACAGGCACAGAGCACCCTCAGTGGAGGGGGTAGTGAGGAGTAAAGCGTGGGCTGGGTCCAGAGAAACCTTAGGAGAAGAAGGAGAGTGAGGGGTAAATCCTGGGATGGATACAGATGCTCCTCAGTGGTGGGGGAGTGAGGGGGTAAAGCCAGAGACAAGCACAGAGGATCCTCAGCAATGAGGGATAGTGCGAGAGAATGGAGAGAACCTTTTTGCAATCCTGGAATTTCGTATGTAAGGCGGATGGCTCGTCTTGCATGGGCTTGTGACCTGACAGCACACCTTGCCTATACTGGGAGTCTTGGGTTTGCAACTGGGCAGGTTTCAGATTAGATGCACATCCCACCTCTTGCAGACAGCAGGGGCACCAGCAGCTGACACATCGGAGGGGTCGGACGAGATGGATAATCTCCCGGTCCGAATTGTCGCAGATCTTCATGTCAAACGGGCGCAGGGAGCCACAGAAATTGCGGGTGCAGCAGTCTGTCTTTTCCTTAGCAAAGAAGATCTTCTGACCCATGCTGTTCCGGATTTCATATTTGTTTTGGGTTTCAAACCCAATGAAAGCTGAAATGGAAAATATCCCATGCAGTTATTGCCATCCATCCAACTCATGACGGTCAGCGTCTTATGCTTCATCCCAGTTCATCATCCCTTCTACCAAGCCATCCAACTCTCTAGCTCCATCCCTCCTCCGTCTCTCTCAATTCCTACAGCTATTCCCTCCTATGCCCCATATAGCAAGCTCAGTTCATCTTTCTATCCATATCTCCATCTACTTATGTCCGTCTGTCCATCCATGCACAACAATCCTTCCAACCTCCATGATCTATCTATGCTTACCCTATCCACTGATATCTCTTCATCCATCCTTGATCTGCTCATGCTCACCCTCAACCCAACCATCCACCCTTCACTTGTCTCCCATTCAACACCATTATCACTAGAAAGTGCAATACCCATACAATGGCTAAGCTTAGTAATAAAAATGTTTCAATATGGTGCACCAGCTGTTTCCGTACCATCATCTTAGCCAACATATGTACTCCAATCACGCCTTGCAGACATCATCATTAGCTGTAGCGCACGGATACGTATCCATGCATGTATCATGTAGTACGCCTGCACGTGAGCGAACGCATTCACCACGTGCCAGGAGCAGCCACATTGTGCAAGAGCCCCGTTCCACCATCCGAGATCCATGCCAGAGCTTAAAAACATTTTTTGGGTTCTTAGTGGACAAGAGAAAATTGGTTCTTACCTGCTGATTTTCATTCCTTGTGTACCACAGATCAATCTCCCTTACCAGCAGAAGGAGGGAGAAGCTGCTGGTACATAAGACAGCGGGCCACCTGCAGTCACTCAGTATAAACCGTACTCAAGCAGAAAACTATAATAAAACACAACTGCCACCCCCTCTCTCAACCGAGCAGGGGCAAGGAAGCCCCTCCCCCTTCAACTGAAGAGAAGAATTTGAACCCTATAAACAAAGAGTTTACAGTGACCTTTGTACACGCAGAAGAGCGCGGTCTTCCTATCCAGGGCGAGGCTCGGGGACTGAGAAAGGAAACTGCTGCACCCAGCACACACGTTCGAGCCCTAACCCTGCGACGGCCACTTGCTCTGAGCTCTTCACACTCTTGGGATTTCTTAAACAAAGCTGACAGTACTCGGACCTCCACCAGGAAACGCTCGGAGAAGACCTGGAAGAACAGCACCTTGTCTTATTATTTTTCCTTAAAAAAAAATATGGGGGTTGCACTCCATTCTTGCAGCAGGGCACTCTTTTGCAGTTAGGGACCTCCAGCCCCTGCAGCTGCTGTGAACTGGGGGAAAAACCCCCTAAAAAACCGAAGGGGATTTAAAATGGGAGGAATAGCTTTCTCCAGTCCCGTGACCCCCAAGAACCGCGAGAGCAGGACAGAAAATGGCCGCCATTGCCAGTCTGCAAGAAACGCCCGCAGAGTCTGCCCCGGAGTCCCGGCACGGTAGGGTGTTCTCAGCAGCTCTATTTACTGTATTTAGGTCTGCGGGATCGCGAGATCTCCTCCCTCCGCCTGTACACAAGCCCGGAGGTTTGGCCTCATGAACGCCACGCAACAAAAAACGTCAGCGGCAGCTGCCGTGCTCCCAATGCCACACGGGCTCACCTCTCCCTGTGCGGCAAGGAATGCTCAGTGCCCTCCCAAACCTGTACTGAAGGCCGAATCAGTGCTCAAGCTCCTCCTTTGCCGGTGTCCCCGCGGCTCCCAGCCGCACAACACTGACCTCCCTCCCACACACTTTTTCTTTCGACAACTCTTAAAAAGGGAAATATCCTAATGTCAAAGATTTCAGGAGTAAAGAATCAAGTGACTACTTCCCGCTGGTAGCCTTCATCTAAGGCCAAGGGAGGACACCGTCAGCGGGAGGGAGAAGAGGCTCAGGGATGAGGCAGCCAGCACGGCAGCAGCGGCTTTCAAACCTTCCTCAAAGTCCGGGCACTAGCCAAACTAAGGACCACCGATCCCTTCCTTGCCCATGCAGGGGGATGGCCCCAAATCAAGACCCAGTACCCCGGAGGAGTAAATGTCCATCTTCAAAGTCTGTCTGCAGGATTTGCACCTCTACCATGCGCTGGAGACAGAGAAATACCGAGGCACTGCAGGTGGCCCGCTCTCTTGTGTAGCAGCAGCAGTACAGTAAAGGGTTTCTTCTCTGACTCCATCTGCTGATAGGGAAGGAAAACCCATGCACCTGGACCGATTATGGGGGGACGACAGGGAACACGGGTTGCAAACGAGCATCGTGCTCCCGCAGAATGTGGCCAGAAAGTTTGCAACCGATTTCAACGAACCAAAGAGAAAATCCACAGAAGCTGGGAAGGGATGGCGGTGGTCACTTGGACTGCACGCCTGACATCTGTGCAGTCACAGAGACCTGGCTCAAAGAATCAGACACCGTTCTTATTAACCAACTCCCTACCTCCTCCTACGAATTCTTCTCAATCCACAGACCCAAAAAAAGAGGAGGAGGAGGCCTCTTGCTTGCAGCCAAGAAATGCCTAAAGCTCAAACCCATTCCCATAGCCACTCCACCCAGGCTAGAGATAGGCCTTTTCAGGTCAGACACCTTGCAAATCTGTTTGATATATGCTCCTCCCACATACTTAGAAACCAACCCCTCCCCCCTAATCGAATTCATCATCGATTGGATAAAACCAGACATCCCCACATTCATCCTTGGTGATTTTAACATCCATGTTGACTCTCTCCCTCAATCGGCTGCATGCGAATCCTTACTACAGTCTCTACACGCCTTTGGATTCCATCAAATCATAACCTCTCCCACACACAAAGCGGGACACACCCTTGATCTAATATTTGTCAATTCAGCTGTATGTGCCACCAACCAACCATCCTCCACCCCTATACCATGGTCTGACCACTTTCTGATAGAAGGACTTTTCTCTATCAACACCACTCCCCCTAACAACAATAATAACAGTAAGACCATAACATACAACAAACCCTGCCCCAGTGCCGACCTAGCGAATGCTCTAACCACCGCACTATCCAATCTAAATTGCTCTGACCCAGACTCAGCCCTAGCATCCTGGAATAACATCACAGGAGACATCGCCAATAAACTCTGTCCAGTCTCCAAAAAAGTTATAAGGAACTTCCCAAAACCCACCAACCCATGGTACACCACAGAACTGAGAACCCTAAAATCTACTCTTAGGCAAAAGGAAAGACAATGGCGCAAAGACCAAACCCCTCAGAACTCCGCAGCATACAAATCAGTCCTCCACAGCTACAGACTATCCACCCAAAAACATAAACGAGATTATTACGCTAAAACAATGTTCTATTGTTACCTGTTTTATTGTTTCATTGTACCTGTTTTATTGTTCAATTGTTTCTATGTAAAGCCCCCTACTCTTTGGGCATTTAAAAGTTGTATGTAAACCGGATTGATTTGTAGTTCCTACAAGAACTTCGGTCTATAAAAATTAAAAATAAATAAAAAATAAATAAATAAAAAAATCCATGACTACAGATTCAACCCCAAAACACTCTCTTCCTACGTCTCTGGCCTCACGACTCCTATCCCTCCTACTACACCTGACTTCGATGACTCCGCCAAATGCGAGGAACTAGCCAAGTTAAACAAAATTGCAACGCTCCTAAAGAGATTCCCCCCTTCCTCGAACAGTCTCACACCCACCCTGCCCATTCCCTCTTCCCCCTCCCAACCCTCAATGCCTACTCTTAACTTTACCTCCACCATAGAAACTCAACCCTCAATGCCCACCCTTGACTTTACCTCCACCATAGAAATCCAAACCATTTTCAAAAAACTCAAACCCTCCTACCACCCTGAAGACCTCATACCCTCCAAAGCACTTCTAACCATACCCAATGCAATAACTAAAGCCGTAGCAGATATTATCAACTGCTCGATTGCACATGGATCTGTTCCAGATGCACTCAAACACGCAGTGGTCAAACCCCTCCTTAAGAAACCTTTGCTTGACCCCAAAGACCCTGCTAACTTCCGCCCAATATCCAACCTCCCCTTCATTGCAAAGCTTTTGGAAAGAGTGGTTAACCTCCAACTCATGAACTATCTGGAAGACCACCAGATCCTCCACCCTGCACAATTTGGTTTCAGGAAACACTTCAACACTGAATCCCTTCTGCTCTCCCTTTCAGACCACCTCCTCAGAGGCATGGGTCAAGGCCATAGCTACCTCCTTGCCCTCCTCGACATCTCATCAGCCTTCGACACCATCAGCCACCACCACCTTATAACTCGCCTGGAACTCATAGGCATCTCAGACCTAGCCCTATCCTGGTTTAAATCCTTCCTCTCAAACAGAAAGTTCTCAGTCAAAATCGGGAACTCCACATCCACACCTCAACCCCTCCAACAGGGAGTCCCCCAAGGCTCATCTCTCTCGTCCACACTTTTCAATATTTACATCACCCCTCTCTGCCAACTCCTCTCTCATCTCAATCTCAAGTTTTACCTCTACGCTGATGATGTTCAGATCATCATCCCCATCCAGAACTCCATCTCTGACGCACTAGAACATTGGGAGAAATGCCTTACAGCCATCAACTCCCTGCTCACTAACCTACACCTCGCCCTCAACACGAACAAAACTGAACTTCTACTCATCTCACCTCACTCTGCCCCCGCATCTCCCCCATCTGGTAGCTCCAAAATCCACCTCCTCTCAACACAACCATCTGTGAGGGACCTTGGAGTGCTCCTTGACCACCAACTAAGCATGAAGAACTACATAAACTCCATTCTCAAAGCCTGTTTTTTCAAACTCAATGTACTTAAAAAACTCAGACCCCTTCTCCACACCCAAGACTTCCGTACAGTCATACAGGCCACCATATCATCCAAATTAGACTACTGTAATGCTCTTCTTCTAGGACTCCCTTACTCTTCCATCAAACCACTACAAATGTTACAACATGCCACAGCGAGACTCATTGCAAACTCTCATAAATACGACCACATCACCCCTATCCTTAGAGACCTACACTGGCTCCCCATAGCCTCTCGTATTATCTAAAAAACACTCACCATAATGCATAAAGCTATTTACACCCACAACTCCAACTGGCTAGACCTCCCTTTCACAACCACCCAGTCCAATCGACCAACTAGAACGACCAATAAAGGCACCCTAGTTGTGCCCTCCCTTAAAACAGCCCATCTCTCCTCTACACGTGACCCTGCTCTTTCCATAGCAGGTCCCACTCACTGGAACACACTGCCGCCTGACCTACGCCTTGAACCATGTATAAATAACTTCAAAAAGAAATTGAAAACATGGTTATTCAAACATGCTTACCCAGAATAAAAAACTCACACCGCCTCCAATAAAAAAAAAAAAAAAAAAAATAGACTACATTGCGTCTATTCCATCTTCCTCATACTGAGGAACCACATGTTGTTATCCTCTCTCCTCGTTCACACCGAGGAACCACGTTAATGTTAAAGTTACTGTTATTTCTCATCTATCCTATTTAATTATTTACCCTCCTCCCAGTTTCTAATTCCCTGTTAAAATGTAATTTCCAAACTTTACCAGTTTTGATGTAAACCGGCATGATGTCCACAACTAATGCCGGTATATAAAAATGTTTAAATAAATAAATAAATGATTTTCTGGGGATTTTAGGGGACCTGCCAGATTCCTTGCAGGCCTGGAAAAAAAAAAAAAAAAAGCCACCATGGATTTGCCAAAAGAGCAGTCTCTGAACAGAGTGCTTCCTCCTCACCCCTCCCAGCACGTTTTTATTTTAGGTGGGAGGCAGGGAGAATCCGGAACCAGGCAGCAATGGATAGAAAACAAAAGAAAAAACCCCCAAACACTGCACAATGAAGTAAAGCCAGCGGATCTGATGCTCTCTCATATCCAAACCCCCCAAATCCTGAAATCAATAGCCAAAGTCTGAAGGAGCCAACATCCGACCCATTGCTCTCTCCCCCCGTTGCATCTTTCAATAACTCCTTTAGCCAATGAAAATTTAAAACCCCTACGTTTTGATTTATTAAACAGAGATGGGAAAATCATCTGCGGATCAGATTCACTCTAGCCAGGAACCTTTGGACGGGGGGAGGGGGGAAGGGAATGGGCGTTACACAGTAACTCATCCAATCTGCTTCTCTACTTCGGTTTCTTTTCCTTAATTTCCCCCAGCGTTTTGGGTGGGGAGGGGGACTTTTGAATGCTTTTTTCTCCCCTCCCCCACAATGAGGAACATTTTCGCGAGGTGCACCGATGGCCTCTGCCTCTTCCGGTCAGCAGAAGATGCCAGGGCCCTGCGATGGCGTTCATGCGGCGTCAGGGACTGCTCGTTGTGCGGAAGGGAGGAGAGCAGGACTCTGGTTTTTTTGTGGAGTGGGTGGAGGGCTAGGCCTTGTGGTTTGTCCTACTGGCTCCTCCACGATTTTGTGGTGGGCTTGCACATCACCTGGGTAGAGGGGCAGTCCTGGTTTGCAAATAAAATCAAAACAAAGAGACAGAATGGATTTCTTACCTTCTAAGAGCTCGACTTTCTGATGAATTAAAATCTGGTCAAGCTGAAAGCAAAGAAAAACCAAAACACAGAGAGACGAGTTAAAAATAAACCACAAAACCAAACCAAACTGTCATTTTTGTTTCTGTTCAGAGACGGAGGGTGGTGGGGTCATGGTCGTGCCTATTCCCACAAAGATTTCGGCAGCTCAGAGGCCTCCAATTAAACCGTCTCGTTTCAAGTGATCTAGAGGGACTACCCTGGGTGTAGACCCTCAGGGATACGGGGGCAAGATCAAGCAGCCCCCCAAAACAACAATTTTAGTACACAAGATACAGGCCCGAGCTAGCTCTGGAAATCAGGATCTTTGTGTGCCTAAAGGTAACTTCATTTATTCCCCACCAAAAAAAAAAAAGGGGGGACATGTACACGCAGAGCTGTCCGCAGGGACTGGTGTGCTCTTTTCAACAAATCAGGTAAGGCACAGAGATCTTCAACCCGCCACTCCCCCCTCAAGCAGCTCAGAGTCCCCTCCGAGTACGTGCGGCTGAGTTGGGTGAAACTTTACCTGCTCCACCTTCCAACGCACCCATTAATCTTTTGAAAATTCGAGAGGACATTTAGGTGCTTTCTGAAGAGGATTGGATTCATTTCACCCTTCAAATGGAAGCCCAGGATAGATAACAAAAGACAGGAATCGACCCGAGAGCTAGAGATGGCCGGGGAGGGCAATGTTTGAAGTTCCACACTGCGCTGCGGAGGCACCGTGACTCCTGGCCAGCCCTGCACCTCCTGCTTCTCCTAAATCACATTATTCCGCCTCTCCCCTCCACCCCCACGCCATAGCCACCTGGGTAAACTGGTCAGAAAGCGCGGCTGCCGTGGTATGGAGGGGGGGTGGAGGGGGAAGAGAGAGAGAGAGCGCCCTGCAGGCTGGCAACGGCACCAAGAGGTCTACAAAATAAAAATCGAAAGCCGCAGCCGCCCAGCTCAAGTAGAAAAATCACAACCATGGTCGAGCTGGAGGCGCTTAACATTACCGACTCATCGGTATCCTAAGAAGATGCTGAAGTCACCTCGGCATCAAGATTTTAAGCAATGATTCTGCGAGATATTTCTTTATGCCAATAAGAGTACAAAATGCTGAGAGGAGACAAAAAATAAACGACTCACTTAAGCTTTGCAGTTCACAGGAGGGCGGTCCTCCAATGCGAGCCCAACAGACAAGCTGATGTCCAGATCACAAACCGAAGACCCATCCTAGGCTAATGCCGGCCAAACACTGGGGGTGTTTCAGTGACAATCGCCTGCCTTTTTGGATCTCCTTTCAGCATTTTGGACTTTTGCTTAATGTCTCCTAAAATAAATATGCTAAGGTGATTTAAGCAGCTTTCTAGGATGCCAATGGGGTCAATTTTGAGAGTCTCTAGCTCTTTTATGGTCATCATCAGCACTAAGATGGCCCCCGCTGGCTCCGAGCCACCAAGTGAAAGCTGAGGCAGGCCTGGTTTTCTCCCCCCCCCCCCCCACCCACCCACCATCCCATTATATTTATAAGCTTGGGATTCCTGCCACGCGTAGCAGAATTGAAACTACAAGTCCCAGAATGCACCGGGGGTAAAGCCAGGACTGCCTTAACCCGACCCCTGAAGGAGTTAGTGAGAAAAGCGCACCTGTGTCAGATATTCCAGTCCAGGCGGGATGCTCGTGGCCAGCGGCATGTAGGGAGTGATGGAGGACTGCGGATCCGCTGCCGGGGTCTGCTGTGGGGTTGACGACGACGCTGACCCCGGATACCTTTGTGGCGGGTGCTGATAGGGAGCCATGCCAGCCCCCGGGGCAGAAGGGTAGACATGGAATCCGGGCGAGGGGGCAGGCTGGTTGGGGTCGGGATAGGGGGGCTGTTTTACCGGGTAGGGGGGCATAGGGTACCCTTCGGGCTGTGGGGAGGGGTAGCCAGGCTGTGGAATGGGGTAGCCGGGCTGAGGAACAGGGTAGCCGGGCTGAGGAACAGGGTAACCTAAAAATAAAAAAAATTTTAAAAAAGCGTTTGGTTATTTGTCCCTTGGATTCTCCTTGTACAGCTGATCAAGACATCAACACTACGCTGGGTGATTATTTCCAATGAGATTAAGCTCATCATCTTGTATAGTGCTACAGGAATACTGGTTTAGGAGGTCCTTCCATCCGCCCCCCCGCGCCTGCCCCTGGAATTCACAACCCAAGTTACAGGATAACAGCAGTGGCTTTCTCCAGGTCGCACGGTGAGATTGGTGGCAGGTGTGGGATGCGAGGCCGGGTGTGCAGGTGTCACAGCTCTGGGCTGAGCCGCACTGGGATCTATTAACAGCACTTTGGGTGGAGCTGCAGTAGCTCCACTTCCTCACAGAGGCCGAAACGCTGCCTTGCTCCTAATGAGAAGTTGTTATTCCTGGCTGGCAAATCCCATCCCCACCTTTTCCCTATAGACTTCTCCCAAGGCAGCTCCCTGTAACCTGGTCCATCATGGTGAAGGGAGAGAGAGTCACAGCGGTGGCCGCTCTCCCCGCTCCACGGATCCAAATCCGTCGGCAGTGTCACAAAATTAGAGGCAATGGCATTTTCCCGAAACGAGAAACGGGGCCTTTCACTGCACTGGCTGCGGGGCCGCGGAACACGCCGGACGCAGATATTAAGAGAGAGGGGAATATACGTTTTAGGGGGGGGGGTGTTTTACAGAAGGGAATTGAAAGTGGATATTTTTAAACGAGCGCGTGAAACTTTGCTTGGGTTTTATACTGTTTTACTGCGAACGTCTGTTTGCAATCCGCAGACTGTTTTTCCGTACGCAGGGGAAGGTAAGGGCCACGAGTAAAAGCCTCCCTTTCGGTTTCGTGCCAGCCCTGGACTTCCAGAGCACCTTGGGGGGAGGACTCAGAAGGCGGGAAGAGGTTTGTGACATAATAAGAGCAGCGGGGGCGACCGTTCTTCGCCAGTGGGCGACGAAAGTTTTCCTACTGGGCTGCAGCCAGGTACTCCTGGTGCCGGAAAGGAGTGCAAAACCGGCTGTTCTGCTCCCCCGATCCGGCTCTGCCACCAGGGACCAAGCCAGACGGCCGCGCTCAGCCACCGTGCGGGCGGAAAACGTTCACTCCGGCGGGTGTAGCCGGCAGACGCCCTTCTTAGCCGGCTAAACCAGTTTGAAAACCAAAACCTTTTGCCAGCAAAGTAAATAAAAGGGAGGAGGGCGGAAAAGATTGAAAAAGGTGAAGGGCTTAAGGTTTAGCTTTCAAAAAATTTACAACAGGAATCGCAGGAAAAAAAGGGGAGGAGGAGGAGAGACGGCGAGGAGGTGGCAGCTAACGATCTAAAAAAAAAGACAGCAAAAAAAAAAAAAAAAACCAGTGCGACAAGACAGCGGCCAGAGCAGGGGGAAAAGGTAGAACGGGCAGGAAGGCAAAGAGGAGGCAACAACGCCTTCTGCGCAGGCGGCTGGCGAGAGCCCGCAAGGGGCACTGCCCTCGGCTCCGGAGGCGGGCGAAACTGCTCCGTGAGCCCTAGCAGAGGGGACTGGAGGACCTAAATAGTTACAATTTTAGGAGGGATCAGGGAGAAATGACAGAGACATTCAGGGACCTCAAAAGATACAAGCAATGGCAGAGGAAACGTCACGGGGTGAGGAGGAGGAGGAGGCAGAGAAACAGTAAGGATCCTCTGGCCACGAGGATGCGAGGGGAAAGGCCAGCAGCGGGTGGACGCGTTGATAACACGTCAGGAGCGGGCAGACGAGACGCGGCCTCGCGCCCCTCATCTCCCGCCACAGCTTCCCGTTTCTATTTTAAGGCCCGGCACGTTGGCTTCCCCCCACCCCAGGAAGCGGAGCGGCCAGAGAATTGCCGGCTGTGAACAGCAGCAAGAGGCGTTTGCCTCCAGACAGCGGCGTGAGCAGCAGCATCGCGGGGTAGGTGCCCCGGGGCCGTGGGAGCCTCCGCCCCCCCCCAGGTAGAGGGCTGGGATGTGCAGCTCTGGAATGCGGCGGGACCGGCTGGGCTCCTGTCGGGGAGGAGAGCGCTCCGGGTGCGCATCTGAGAGATTCCCCTGCCCCTCCCCCCCTCAAGGAATCCACCTGTCCTTCCCCCTCTTCTCTGGGGCATTTTTAGCCCTTTTTCTTGTATTCCCTCCCATCTTGCACCATCTTCTCTTTTTAAATCTTCCCGGCCCCCTTCCCCAGGAAAAGAATTCGGCCCGTGAGCACCTCATCCAGAAAGGTCCTGGCCCCGGGCAGATATTTCGGCCAGGCCTGACTGGGCGCATCTCCATGGTTAAACTACAAATGTAATACTATCATAATTTTAGTCTGTGGCCACCAGGAACACCCCAGGAGGAGATGCCGGCAGCGGCCCACCCTCTGCCCCTGTCACTAGATGGCCCAGCCTTTTCTGGCCCCTCTGGCACCGCTCCAACGCTCTCCTGGACGTGCACGAGGAGACCAGCCGAGGCGTGCCACGACGGCCCCTCTCCGTTCCATCAACAAACCCGTCCTGCTCGCTCTGGCTGGCCCACATCTCCCCTTTCCACTTGTACCCCCCCCTCTCGCAGGCCTGCCCCAAAGTGGCTTACGGCCAAGCCAAATAACAACGCAAAGGTGCACGATTACAATGCAAGCGAGGCAGAACGAAACCACCACATCACAAAGAGCTGCCAAAGTCACCCAGAGCAACGACCGTGGCTTCCGTGGCATGACAGGCCGCATACCGCACGGGGAAAGGAAGCGGTCATTGTGTCTCACTGCCCATCAGCGGGGTGTGGGGGGGGGGGGGGGGAGAGGTCTGTGCAATAAAAGCAGCGGTTCGGCCACGAAACCTTTTATTCTACCACGGGGGAAAAAAATGCCTGCGAGAGCTCGCCACGGCATGCGGGCCCCTCGTCTTCTGCGAGCTTTAACGGAACAGATGGCGCAGTTGCCTCTTACTTCGGCTCATCTCCCACCTGCCCTCTGGCACAGCAGCAGAGAGACGGCAAGACAGGGAGGTAAAACTAGGAGCCCACGAGGTGAATGGAGCCCTGCTCCATTCACCTCGTCTTACGCCCCCGGGGAGCCTCTGTAATAATTGATTTAGCCTTACAAAAGGAAAACAAAAAAAGGTGGTGGATGTGAAGGTGTGAGGAGCCTTCATCACAAACCCCCTTCTGTCTCTTACAGACATCTTCCTCCCCTCCCCCAGGGATGGGATTGACTTTCAACAGGTGCGGAAGGGGGAAGGGGACACGGGCATCTGGAGGGAGGGAGGGGGGGGGGGAGAGAGGAGGGGAAGGGAGAGCAGAAACAGAGAGGGAAGGTGAGGGGGCACCGGTTACCTGGAGCAGCCATGCTAGCTCTGTTTATCCGAGGGAGAGGCCTCTCCGCTCCCCTCTAGCGTGGACGAGTCTCGTGGTTTCCCGTGGCAGCCGACCTAAGGCTCCCTGAGAGAAGGCAAAAACAAAGCCAGGAGATGAACAAGGGCTGAGCCAACCCTGCCCCGCAGTGCAACCCTCTCCCAAGGCGCAAACGCATCCCGGCCCAATTGTGGGATACGGGAGCTTTGAAAGAGAGCTCTCTAGGAATTACCCGTCCTCACCGCGCCCGGGCCACTGACCCCTACCCTCTGCGTCTCGGGGGCTCTGTTAGGAAAGCGAAAGTGCCACCCCCTCAGTGCCATCAGCTCGGAGACCCGAACCGGCAAACTGAAGGCCCAGGCAGGTCTGACTGGCAAGGGGCTTCGTGCAGGTTGCCCCCCTGTGCCCTCGCCTTCAGTTTAGAGCTGTCACTGTGTCTTAACCCCTTCCTCCCCCCACCCAACTCTATACAGGAACTGGGATGGGAAGTGTTCCCGGGACCCTCAGGGGACCACACGCACAAAGCTCTCTGCCCGGCCCATCCTACATCTTTCCACACTGGAGCCTCAGCGGACAACTGGAGCTCCTGACGCTTTGGGGGAACTTCAAACCCTGCGATAACCCTCCCAGGCACTCCTTCTTCCTTTTGTTTCAAGACACGGCGGCAGATTTTTTTTTTTGGTTGAAACAAAAGCCCCACCACTATTTACCACATGTTACTGTGCATGTGGGCCATTCCCCTCCCACTCCTGTCATGAGTTTGCAGTAATCTCAGAGAGTGAGAGATTGCTGTCCGCAGGCAGACGCACACACACACACAGACACCAGCAGACACCGGCACACACACACACACACACACACACACACACACACAGACACCGGCACCGGCACACAGACACCGGCACCGGCACACACACACACAGGCACACACTAATGACATGCATATGGCTCTGCACTGGGATCCCTGGGAAACAAGGCCCTTCCTATGCCTCTCCTAGACCAGTTCCAGCTGGCTGCAGGCCAGAGACTCAACCACAGAGTACCCCACACGCCAAGAAGACTCCTGGACCCAGCCATGCACAGAGGGGTGCACTCACCCCAGCTGCACATGCAGGAACGCATGTTCAGAGACATCACACAGACTCCCAAACACTTCCATCGGCTTCAGGAAGGCCAAGGCTCTACCCAATGGAAACTGCTAAAGAGCCATCTTCCATCCCTCCCGCACCTCTCCCTGCTCCTTCAGCAGCCAACATTTCTCTCCCCCCCCCCCCCCCCACCTGAAATTCAATACCCTGAGCCTGCCCCTGCCCTTCCCAGCAGGGCCAGGGAGGGGGAGAGGGGGAGGCAGGAAGGGAGGAGAAGACTCCCAGCAGCCAAAGCCTCTGAAAACAAAAGGATCGGAAAATGTAAGGAGAGGAGCCGGGGAGTGTTCCAGCCCAGCTCCCTTCTCGCCATCCTCCACCCTGCTCCCACTACAATGATGGGGGGGGCAGAGAGGGGGAGATGAGATTAGGAATCCTGCCTGGCGCTAGTCCTCAGAGCTCCTGCAAAGACCAGGGGACATGCAACGAAGTTACCGGGAGATACATTTAAGACAAATAGGAGAAAATATGTTTTTACTCAACGCATAATTAAGCTCTGGAATTTGTTACCAGAGGATGCGGTGAAAGCTATTAGTGTAGCTGCATTTAAAAAAGGTTTGGAGAAGTTCCTAGAGGAAAAGCCCATAAACCATTGTTAAGGTGGAGTTGCAGAAATCCCCTGCTTATTCTTGGGATAAGCAGCTTGGGATCTGTCTACCCCTTGGGATCCTGCCAGGTACTTGTGACCTGGATTGGCCACTGATGGAAACAGGATGCTGGGCTTGATGGACCTTTGGTCTGACCCAGTATGGCAAACTGTATGTTCTTATGCTCATCTTGAAGCTTCACTTCCCTGTTGGCTGAAATGCTGATTCATAAACTCTTTGGGAAAGGGACCTTGCATGCCAACTGTATGTGCACTTATCTAGAAAGCTCTTGATCTGGAACTCTTTGCGGCAGAATTACTTGTGCAACTGTCTATCTTTGTGAAAGCTCAGGAGAATGCACAACTGTCACCACGGTGCAACACTCGCTGAATGTACAACTGTCTAGTGCTGTCACCTCATGCTTCTCTGGGTCACTGTGCAAAAGTTGTCATCCCCCACCCCGTCAGGCTGCTGTCATGCAGCTCCTACCCAGCCAACAGTCCTGCTGTTCTCCCAGGCATTAGGCGCGGAGAAATCCAGAGAAGCACGAGGAGCCAACGACAGACAGATGGACAAACAGCCAGCGCTGTATGGAGCTTACATAATAACACAGCCGCACACGCGAGCATTTTGCCTCTCTGATGCGAGGGCTCTGAGAGGTCGCTTGGCAGAGGACCCCTGCTTCGGGATCCCAGACTCGGATATCCCAATGCTTAGTGCTTTTTTTTTTTCCAGGCTTGGAAATTTAACCATGAGCTCACATTTCTGGGGTTACTGCTGCTGTACAGAATTGTGCCAGTTCTCAGCCCTGGGGTCCTGGACCCAGAAAACCCGAGTCTAGGATCCCTGCATCCAGGAGCCCCAGATCTGACACAGCACGACAGCAGCCCCAGAAATGCGAGTTAACTTTACGCCACCTCTGACCCGGGAGTTACGGTGCCAGCATACGAAGAACGTGAGCTAAGTCCTCAGGGTTTTACTGCACCTCCCCTGCATTGAGGAGCATTAACACGGGATCTGCACGGAGGAGCACTACTCTGTGAGCACGCTGCGTGCTAAAGTCCTCCACTGACAAGCAGGGGCCGACGTCATCCGATGGCGCCAGAGGGACCCTTCTCTCCTAGCTCAGCACCGCACAGGCGCGCTCTCTCAGGAGCGCCAGCGGTCTTGTGTGTCCAATCTTCCGCACGATCGTGTACCCATTCTGGTCTTTTGGTGCGCTGTACTTCAAAGTTTTATCCCTTCAAACTCACTTTGAGTTGCCAACAGCACTTTCCAGCGCTACTGGGGGAAAAAGAAATATAGAATTATGTCCTGCTCCCAGAAAGTCACCCCCAGTGGCTTCAAGGACCGTGTGCGTGGCCGCAAGATGTCCATCACGGATGGCCACGATATTTATTACAGTCGTCTGAGACCAGAGCACAACTCAGCCAACTGCTAGGACTGGGACTCACCGAGATCCCCAGAAGGTGGAGGAACTTCACCGGTCAGTGAAACACGGAGCAGGGATTTCTTTGGGGTCCCGCCACCCCAAGACAAGAAGGAGCTCCTTGAGGAACGATTCCCCCTCCCCCCCAACTGCGGTGCTGCTTCCCAGTACTACTGTAGCTCAAGCAAGACACGAAAGCATCAAGAGCAGGGGCGGTGAGCCCCCTCAGCAGCGCCGTGCATCAGAATTGGCAGTGCACTTGGTGCCACAAAACATAAGTCAGCACCAAAGCTTGCGGCATACCAAGTGCCCAGTGCCATCAATGCCCCGGCCACTGGTGCTGTTCATGCATCGGCTTCACCACCTCTGTCGACACATCCAGCCTCAGCATTACCGACGCTTCATCCATTAGAGCCATTGGCACACTGCCCCCTGGCACTATGGTCCCTGGCCCCCCCATCAGTGCATTTGAGGCACTCAAAGCTAGAACGGGCTCTGGGGGCTGAATCATGACACTTACCTCCCTCCATCCCACCTTCTTAATCAGGAACTTGCTTTGGAGACTACAGATCAGATATGCTTCATTGTGCCCTGGTCGCTCTGCAAGCACTAGAACAGTGAACCCTGGAGAGGGTCCTCTCTCCTGGAGTCCAGTAGGAGCTTCACAAGACGATCATCCTATACTGGCAGGAGAGGAGGATATTGCTTCCCCAACTTCAGGTCAGAAGACACGTCAATCCAGAGATCAGACGGCTGAACTGGTGAAGAATTTCTCTGCCTCATTTGCAGTCAGGAACAACCCCTTCTGTCCAGAATTTCAAATTTGGTTTCCACAAGGGGAGTCCATCTCATCTTCACACCTTATGGGCTTCCATCAGAGATTCTATAGCCCTCAAATCATCCCCTCTCTGCAGGGGAATCTAGCCTGTCTGTCTGAGAAGGAAGCACAGGACACCACCAACTGGGGTATTCTCCAAGATTATTCCCCTTTGAGATGACAGAGGTCCACACCCCAATCACCTTCAACTTCAGTGGGGTCATGTGTTAGTGTACCTTCGCCTTTTGGTTCCATGGAAGGATCCCCTTACCATATTTACTGTTAGAAAAGTTATTATGTAAAACAAGTTTCTTTATATTTACTCGGTTAATCTGTTATACTATATCACGTCACCAAAAGGCCTGCCTTTGAGACATCCGGTTCTACGCAAACTGGTGTGATATTTTGAATCGAATATTGGCATAGAAAAATAAATAAATAGATAAATCTGCCAATGCATTCTCCTCTACCAGAAGAACTCTCATACTCAAAATTCCTGGACTAGCTGAGCAAGGCGATAGGCGTCAACGACCAGAAGGATAAATATCTATACATCAAGATCTTTGGACTACCTCAGATTCTGAAAATGCCTTTGAAGCCTGCAGTGATCCAGATTCATTCAATTCTGTGGGATCTACAAACAAGAATGTGAGCGAGTTCATCCTCCTGTCCCTCAATAGCCAGAAAATTGAACCTGAAATACAGAGTAAAACAAGCTCCACTACCATCAGTCAATGGTGGTGGAGTCATCCCTGAAATGAACTAAAAAAAAAAACAAAACGCTAGAATCTTGTTGGACAGTTTTGGGAAGAGGGTCTTCTAGAGCTCCACATTGTGGATGGTACAATACTTACCCAAGTGCATCGACAAGCTGAAGCCTCTGGTACAGGTTCTAGACAGGGAGCGGGAAGACTATCAGCAGACTGTTCTGGACACAACAGAATGACATCTTCAGGCAACGTTATGAATCGCTCCAACACCACAACAAGATCTTCTGTGGCAGCCATCGGAGCACACCAGATGGCTTAGTTGAGTATGTCCATGACAAGTTGACTGAATCTCTTTGGGGTTGTACTCAGGTCAGGGAAACAGTAGCCCAGAATAAGGAGCAATGTGCTGCCATTCAGGTCCTAACAATGGGAGATATACAGTCCTTACATGGCTTTTAAATGCTCCAGATAAGACCCTTCCGCTGGTTTCAACAGTACCGCATACCACATGTTCAACCATGAATGCAGCTTCCTGCATGTGTATGTCCACATAGGCTAAAGACACCACAACAGGCCTAGCCTAAAGCTTGGCCTAGTTTATGATGAGCCTTATTCCTCAGGCTACAATGCCTCCGGCAGGGGGAGGAGACAAGTGCCGTCACCACCGCATTCAACTTCCTGCATCAGCAGCTAAGTCCACGCTGGCTGAAAACCGGCTACTGGACCAAGACACACCTCTGAGGGACCACAAAAATCACCTCAGGAATTCTTAACTGGGGGAGGGACCATTTGGTATCACCACAGGAGAGCAAGGAGAATTAAGGAATTAAATTTGCCCTTCTGAAAATGAAGCAATCCCCACAGGGAGATGCACGTCCACCATCTGCTGGAGACAGAGAATACTGGCGCACTGATGTCACTGCAGGGGTATATATATACTGTGACATCAGTCTGCTCCGTTTCCATCTGCTGTTGGAGGTGTATAACCCACTTGTTCTGGATTCATCTGACTGGATGCTAAGAAATTAGCCATGCTTAATACTCTCCCATCTCCCTGGAGAGACAACTACCTAGCGGAAGCTAAGCTCTACAATCAACTGAGGGGAGTCCACAAAAGCAAGCCCTGGAACTGCCACAGATGCACAGTAGGTAAAAAACAAACAAACAAACAAACAAAAAGCTTTACTAAGCTAGAGAAATGGGTCCATTCAGTGCAGGATTACATCACCCACGTGCCATGGCTAATTAATCCTGTTGTCTGCAGAGAACCTCGTTTGCAGTAAGTAAACTTCCTTTACATGCACGAAAAATGCATAAACAGTAAACAAGTGTTCAACCACTGCAGATTACATTAGCCTCTCTGTGAAGCAACTGAAAACCATGCAAAAAAAATACATATATATATATATACATATATATATATATATATATATATATACACACACACTCAGCAACCATGTAGCAAATCTGTGCTAACTGCCAGGACTCACCTACCAACAGTCCTACCTAACAAAAGACAGCGCTGCAAATATCAAAGCTGGCCCCGGAACACCAATACACCTCAGGCTGGGAAAACACAAGAAGCCAGACTGCTACAGGTCTCTGCACAGGAGCTGCACCTTAGCAGAATCCCTCCCCTTGGTCACACACACACAGAGAGAACAGACAGACAGACTCCTCAACCAATACAGAACAAGAAACAACAACTGAGTCAGACTCTGCCTTCAAAGCAACACCCGAGAAACAGAAACAGAAGAGCATTTCCTCCTACCCTGTGCAAAACCCCAAAACGGCACATTTCCTAGGAAGAGAGAGAAAAATCAAACATATCCCACAGAAGAATGAGCAGGAACAACTCGGGTCCAATCCTGGGAGGAAACTGCAACAAAGTATCAATCGGGACCAACCCAGGAACCAGGGAATTGTCTGTTTCTGTTCCATTCTGTTCTCTAATTTTATTTTACTGTTTTCTCTATTACAGATATATTTTTTCTCACTTTTTTTTTTAATTTTAACCACTCAAAGGACTACAGCACCAAGTATTTTTTCCATAGATATAAAAATGGGGAAAATCCTTTTCATACATTCTCGGCTTTACATATTACTTTGGCAACACCTGTACCAATTACCAGGCCACTCCATTGTCCTGAGTCCGAGTGCACCCAAACACAGAACCACATACATACAGGTGGTAACAACCCTGGCTGGGAAAGAGGAGCGCTCACACCTCTGTCTAGGAACTCTGGAGAGATGCCTTAGGAGGGGTGCAGCGAGAGGAGCAGGAGTATTTATCCTTAATATAAAGTGATACTGTGTAACTCATGTATGGGAGACAGTGAGGGGAGCAGGCATTTTATCCTTAATAAAAAGTGATACGGTGTAACTCATGTATGTGGGACAGTGAGGGGAGCGGGGATTTTATCCTTAATATAAAGTGATACGGTGTAACTCATGTATGTGGGACAGTGAGGGGAGCGGGGATTTTATCCTTAATATAAAGTGATACGGTGTAACTCATGTATGGGAGACAGTGAGGGGAGCAGGCATTTTATCCTTAATAAAAAGTGATACGGTGTAACTCATGTATGTGGGACAGTGAGGGGAGCGGGGGTTTTATCCTTAATATAAAGTGATACGGTGTAACTCGTGTATGTGGGACAGTGAGGGGAGCGGGGATTTTATCCTTAATATAAAGTGATACGGTGTAACTCGTGTATGTGGGACAGTGAGGGGAGCGGGGATTTTATCATTAATATAAAGTGATACGGTGTAACTCGTGTATGTGGGACAGTGAGGGGAGCGGGGATTTTATCATTAATATAAAGTGATACGGTGTAACTCGTGTATGTGGGACAGTGAGGGGAGCGGGGATTTTATCATTAATATAAAGTGATACGGTGTAACTCGTGTATGTGGGACAGTGAGGGGAGCGGGGATTTTATCATTAATATAAAGAGATACGGTGTAACTCGTGTATGTGGGACAGTGAGGGGAGCGGGGGTTTTATCCTTAATATAAAGAGATACGGTGTAACTCGTGTATGTGGGACAGCGAGGGGAGCGGGGGTTTTATCCTTAATATAAAGTGATAGGGTGTAACTCGTGTATGTGGGACAGAGCAGGCGTTTTATCCTTAATATAAAGTGATACGGTGTAACTCATGTATGGGGGACAGTGAGGGGAGCAGGCATTTTATCCTTAATATAAAGTGATACGGTGTAACTCATGTATGTGGGACAGTGAGGGGAGCGGGGGTTTCATCCTTAATATAAAGTGATAGGGTGTAACTCGTGTATGAGGGACAGAGCAGGCGTTTTATCCTTAATATAAAGTGATACGGTGTAACTCATGTATGGGGGACAGTGAGGGGAGCAGGCATTTTATCCTTAATATAAAGTGATAGGGTGTAACTCGTGTATGTGGGACAGAGCAGGCGTTTTATCCTTAATATAAAGTGATCCAGTATAACTCGTGTATGGGGGGCAGTGAGGGGAGCAGAGTTTTACCTTTAATATAAAGTTTTGAGGTGTAACTCCTGTGTGGGTAGTAGAGGGGGCAGTTAGGGCACAGTAAGGGTAAACACACAGAGAACCGAACAGACTCGGCGGCGCGCGCGCGCGCACGCCCTCCCTCCCTCCCTCCCTCCCTCCCTAAGCAGAGACCATGGGAGGTGTCTGTCGCCCAGAAATCTCTCCCCCCCGGGCGCGCTGGCAGCCAAATGCCCCCATTCCCAGGCCCCGGTCAGCACATTCCCCCGACCCTGCTGCAGCTTCCCCTCTCGGTCTTACCTCTCTCGGCACAAAGCCCCGGAAACCAGGGACGCGCAGGGCCCCCTGTCCGCTCCTCGGTCGGCTCCCTTCCTGCCGGTGGGGAGGGGGCGGGGCTTTCGGTATCTGCTCCCGATGGGTGGGGACTGGCGCGGCCTCACCCAATGAAACGCGGCTGGGGGGGCGGGAGCGGGGCCGGGGAGGATCAGCGATATTTGATCCAGGAGGAGGAGGAGGGGGTGCGACCCTGGGAAGCCCAGGCAGGGATTTGTAGAGGAAGTAGAAAAATGTTACAAAAGCCCAACCAAGAAATCCCCCAGACGTGCCCTGGGCTGAAGCCCAGCGGTGAATCGGGCCTTGCAGCGTTTCACGTTCAGCTGGGAGTCTGAAACACGTGGACTGCCTGCCGCTTCCTCTGCTTTGTGCTTTCTTCCCGAAGTTAGGGGCGCGTTTGTTTCTGTAAAAAATCTCCTCCTCCGCCTTAATCACTCTCAGTCACGCAGCCCAGGGAACTGGGGGTGCTGCTGTACTGTTTCTCATCGTGCACCAGTTACTACTGCAGGTGAAACTGGACCTCAGGAACATTCCAAGAGACCCAAAGTCTGCAAACAGTGCGAACAGCTGAAGGGAGATCTGGGGGCGGGAGGAGGAGACAGCAACACCCTGAGGCACCCAAAGTCTGAATACAGCACAAACTACTGAAGAGAGACCTGGGGGGAGGAGACAGCAGCCCACCAAGAAACTGAAAGTCTGACTACAGCACAAACAACTGAAGAGAGACCTCAGGAGAGGCAACAGTCAAGCAAAGTCTGAATACAGCACTAACAGCTGAAGAGTAGAGGACAGCACCCCAAGACAGTGCTAACAGCTGCAGAGAGAGAGGCTGGGGAGAAAACTGTCCGTGCCCCTATGTGTTTTCAGATACAACCGGTTTATTTTTAGCCGGGACGCCTCCTCGACTTGGCACAGCTCTGGGTGTCACAGAACACTGGATCAGACTGGGTGGAGTCACCTTGCAGGGAATGGGGCACTGGTTAACCCTGCGCCAGGATCTCTCCCCTACCAGGAAGGGTCAGTAGCTGGGGCCTCTTGCCTGGTTAAACACACATTAGCCTAATGAATGTCTTCTTGTCTCTACCCCTGGCTCCCAGCTTCCCAAGCCATGATGTGGGCCCTTGCTACATCATTTTCTTCTGGCTGCAAAGCTGAGGCAAACCGCCAGGTCCTTTCCTCACCACCCCCATTGCCTCCGTCATGCAGGGAAGGCCCAGTGCAACCCCTACTACACCCAGGCCAGCTCCCACAGCTGCAGCCAGGCAGTTAAGAAAATAAGAATATAAGACCTGCCATATTGGGTCAGACCAAGGGTCCATCAAGCCCAGCATCCTGTTTCCAACAGTGGCCAGTCCAGGTCACAAGTCCCTGGCAGGATCCCAAGGGGTAGACAGATTCCAAGCCGCTTATCCCAAGAATAAACAGTGGATTTCTGCAACTCTACCTGAATAATGGTTAATGTCAAATTTAAGCTCATTCTGCTTGGAAGCCTTCTGCCCTATTGCTCTCCAGAGAGGAGTCTTAGATGTTCTCACTGGACCCTTTTGGACTATTCCTCCCCCGGTGGAGGCAAAGTCGTCGGTGACGCTGTTACAGCCACTGAATCGACCAATCAGAAGCGCAGTGGGAACGGAGGAGGACAGAGACCAACCAGCAGTTAATGCAAGATTTATGGTAACCCTGGGGAATCCGCACAAAAATGCAGAGCCTGCGGTGCTCAGCCCACCCAGGAACGTTTTCCTAAGCTTGGCTTCCCGAAAGAATAGGACATCTCTCACCCAAATCAGGTGAGCCCTTTTGCTCTGGCCACAAGCGAAGGGGACAGCAATGCCACGTCTCGGGTCCTCTCTGCTACTTGTGGTTGACGCTGCTCTTGTTCTCTCCCTTGCTTTCACACAGATATTATTATAGCCCTTTTTTTTTTTAATTTTAATTTTTTTTTCAGAAAGGCGGCATGCTCTGCTCGTGCCTGTCCACGGTTTTCCTTATTTTTCCAATCAACAATAGCAGCCTTTGATGCACAGCTTGGCTGCTTCCAGGCTAAGGAGGATACCCGTCTGTGCCTGGAACACGCTTTGGGGACCAGTCATGGTCAGCTTTTTATTCTTTGTTCTGGTAAGGAGTTTCTGCGGGTGGCTGTTAAATTTACTGGATGTTCCTGAAGTTGCAGGCGTTATTCCAACCTAAATGAAGCTGCTGCCTTTCAAATAGAAGAAAAAATAGTAAAGATGGTAAAACAGGGGGACTTTTTTTTTTTTAGATATGTTAGTGATAGAAGGAAGTGCAAAAGTGGCTCTGTGAGACTCTGAAAGGGAGGAATATGTAGAGGCTGACGAGGAAAAAGCAAAATTGCCTAACAAATATTTCTGTTCCATGTTCACTGAGGAAAGGCCTGGAGCAGGACCACATAAAACGAACACAAATAAGATTGGAAGTGAGGTAAACCTCAACTGATTTTCAGGAGCTAACGAAACTTAAAGTAGATGAGGCTTTGGGGCCGGATGGGATACATCGGAGGGTACTAAGGGAAGTTAGAGGTGTCCTGGCAGCTCCGCTGGTGACCTTTTCAATGCTTCCTTAGAGTCTGGAGGGCTGGAAAAGGGCGGATGTGATTCCTATTCATAAAAGTGGAAATAAGGAGGAGGCTGGGAACTACAGGCCGGTCAGTCTGACCTCTGTGCTGAGCAAACTAATGGAATCGCTGCTGAAACAGAGGACGGTGCAATTTTTGGAATCAATGGATTGCAAGGTCCGAGGCAACATGGTTTTTACCAGAGGTAAATGTTAGCAGATGAATCTGATCAATTTTTTTGTTTGGGTGACCAGAGCGCTGGAGGAAGGGAGAGCGCTAGACGTGGTGCACTTGGATTTCAGCAGGGCCTTTGACACGGTTATGCGCAGAAGACTTATAAATAAATAGTGCCCCTTTGGTATGGATCCTAGAGTGACGGAGTGGGTTAGAAACTGGCTGAGTGGGAGGCAACAAAGGGTAGTGGTAAATGGAGTTTTCTCTAAGGTTAGGGGAGTGTTACTAACGGTGCGTCTCCGGGGTCGCTTCTTGGACTGGTTCTTGTCAACATTTTTGTGAGTGACATAACGGAAGAGTTGTCAGGAAAGGTTCTGTCTTTTTACCAATGATACCAAGATTTGTAACAAGGTGGACAGCCAGGAAGGAATGAAAAACATGAGGAGGCATCTAGTGAAACTCGAGGAAAGGTTTAAGCTCTGGCAGCTAAGAATTAATGCTAAAAAAAATGCAGAGTAATGCTTTAAGGATCCAACAACCCAAGGGAAAGGTTACAGTATTGGAAGTGAAATTCTTATAAGCACGAAGAGTGGGATCTGGGGATAATTGTATCTGATGATCTTAAGGTGGATAAAGTGATGGTAAAAGCCAGAAAATTGCTCGGCTGCATAGGGAGAAGAATAGTCAGCAGTTCTGGAGACCGCACTTTCAAAAGGATATAAACAGGATGTTGTCGGTCCAGGGGGAGGCTACTGAAATGGTCATTGGTCTTCGTTCTAAAGCATAGGGGGAGAGACTTAAAGATCTAAACCTGTACACCCTACAGGAAAGGTGAGATGGGGAGATATGATAGAGACATTCAAATATCTCAAAGGTTTCCATGCACAGGAGCTGAGCCTCTTTCAATGGAAAGGAAGCTCTAGAACAAGGGGTCATGGGATGAGGATGAAAGGAGGTAGGCTCAATAGTCTTAGGAAATATTTCTTTACAGAGAGGGTGGTGGATGCGTGGAACGGCCTCCCTGTGGAGGCGATGGAGACAAAAGCGGTTTCTGAATTCAAGAACGCATGGGATATATACAGGAGATCTCTAAGATAGTGATGAGAATTATAATGCTAAGTTAATTGGATGGATGGCAGACTGGATGAGTCGTACGGTCTTTTTCTGCCATCATGTTTTATGTACACACATTGTTTTGTGCACAAAACTCCTTGATAAATCAGGAGTAGCTTTCAGAGAAAAGAAAATTGCATTCAAGACCACTTGGTAATGTGCGCTCAGCACAGCACCCCTGGTTACATCTGGAGCTGGGAGAGGGGCTGGGAGAGGGGCTGGGAGAGGGGCTGGGAGAGGAGCTGGGAGAGGGGCTGGGAGAGGAGCTGGGAGAGGGGCTGGGAGAGGAGCTAGGAGAGGGGGCTGCCGGCTGGGAGATGGGGGCAGCGTCTAGGCGAGGACTTTGGGGAGAGGGGCTGGGAGAAGGGGTCACGGGCTGGAAGAGAGGAAGAGGAGGCGGAAAGGGGAGACAGGCTGTGAGAAGAGAGGGGAAACGTAGACTGGGAGAGGATTCAGACTCTGTACACGAGTCGCTAAAGCAATACATAAGGAGGGTCATTTTCAAAGCTTTTTAAGCGGGTAAATGGTTATTTATCCACTTAAAAAACCCCCCAGCAGAAACTGCTCCCCCCACCTCTCATGGTGGGTAAAAGCACAGGCGCTTATAATGGGGCGCAGGGGGGACGTGTACGTGTGCGAGACTCTGAATGGATTTTCGCGGCGTTACATTTATCCCCGCTTCAAAGCCGATGCCGCCACCGCGTGTGGCGACAAAGGCAGCGGGAACGATTTGATGGTGAAATCCTGAACCCCACGGGGGAGGGGAGGGTTCCCTTTCATAATGGGTTTGTGAAGACATTGTACCCACGGCAGTCTCAAAATCTCCCCCCCACCTCCAGAAAAAATAGTGATTAAAATGGAGAAAAAATACATTCAGAAGAGTGAAAATAGCAGGGAGACAAAGTTAGAGGGTAGAGAAAGGGCCGCCGTGTGGGAGGGCTATTGAGAAGTAGGCTGAAGGAAGGACTGTGAGGTGAGAGGTGGGGGACAGGGAGGGATGGAGGGGAGAGGGGAGAGAAAGAAAGTGGCAGGAAGGGGGTGAGAGAAGGGAACAGGCTGGGATACACAGGGGAAGGGAAACGGTAAAGAGAGGAGAGGAAGCTGGGAACATTTGTAAGAGAGAATAACGCAGACCCTGAGAAAACCAAGAGAAGACCCAGAGCCGGGATGGCCGAGGGAAATCAAAGTACAGACACAAAGCCTGGAAGTGTGTTTCAAAGTCTGATGTTGTTTCTCTTCCAGTTGGGCAGTGTGGAGGGGGAGGGGGTCAGCCGGTATCACTGGGATAAATAAGGTATAAGGAAGGGTATTGGGGTGAGGGTGTCCGTGAATGACAGGTATGCGCTGCTCCTGCCCTTAGGAAAGGAGTTTCTTATTTATTTAGAGATGTAGATTCTTGGAGAAGAGACACCTGAGGGGGGATATGATAGAGGTGTTTAAAATCATGAGAGGTCTAGAACGGGTAGATATGAATCGGTTATTTACTCTTTCAGATAATAGAAGGATTAGGGGGCACTCCATGAAGTTAGCATGGGGCACATTTAAAACTAATCGGAGAAAGTTCTTTTTTACTCAACGCACAATTAAACTCTGGAATTTGTTGCCAGAGGATGTGGTTCGTGCAGTTAGTGTAACTGGGTTTAAAAAAGGATTGGATAAGTTCTTGGAGGAGAAGTCCATTACCTGCTATTAAGTTCACTTAGAGAATAGCCACTGCCATTAGCAATGGTTACATAGAATAGACTTAGTTTTTGGGTACTTGCCAGGTTCTTATGGCCTGGATTGGCCACTGTTGGAAACAGGATGCTGGGCTTGATGGACCCTTGGTCTGACCCAGTATGGCATTTTCTTATGTTCTTATGTTCTTAAAGGTTCTTCTACTTTTTAAACTGTTTTTCTTCTAAGCCTCCAAGGACACAGGTGTCTGTAGTTGGAAAGCATCTCAAAAGGAGGCCCTTTTCTAGTGCAGGGCATATGAAAAGCAAATCTTATGTTTCAGTACTAACTTGGAATAACTGACCACACATTTTCATATTTTCTGACAAGGGGTATGGAGGCGTGCATCATGCTGTGGGCTGACACGCGCCCTTTTTACAAAATTGCCTCCCCTCGGCGGCCCTGAGTCTGTCCCAGTGTAAAACCAGACCGATGGCTGCCCTGGGGAGGGAAGGGGCCACCCTGCCTGGCCAGACTCCAAAGATTTCCAGTAACTTGAAACATGCGTTCTGCGCCACCTGCTGGTGAGATGCAGTACCACCCTGCTTCAGCCATGTGCTTGTGACTCATTCCTGCCCAGTGGGGGATTCTGTCCCAGTGTAAAACCAGACCGATGGCTGCCCTGGGGAGGGAAGGGGCCACCCTGCCTGGTCAGACTCCAAAGATTTCCTGTAACTTGAAACATGCGTTCTGCGCCACCTGCTGGTGAGATGCAGTACCACCCTGCTTCAGCCATGTGCTTGTGACTCATTCCTGCCCAGTGGGGGATTCTGTCCCAGTGTAAAACCAGACCGATGGCTGCCCTGGGGAGGGAAGGGGCCACCCTGCCTGGCCAGACTCCAAAGATTTCCTGTAACTTGAAACATGCGTTCTGCGCCACCTGCTGGTGAGATGCAGTACCACCCTGCTTCAGTCATGTGCTTGTGACTCATTCCTGCCCGGGGGGGGGGGGGGGTTTCTGTCCCAGTGTAAAACCAGACCGATGGCTGCCCTGGGGAGGGAAGGGGCCACCCTGCCTGGCCAGACTCCAAAGATTTCCTGTAACTTGAAACATGCGTTCTGCGCCACCTGCTGGTGAGATGCAGTACCGCCCTGCTTCAGCCATATGCTTGTGACTCATTCCTGCCCGGTGGGGGATTCAGTCCCAGTGTAAAACCAGACCGATGGCTGCCCTGGGGAGGGAAGGGGCCACCCTGCCTGGCCAGACTCCAAAGATTTCCAGTAACTTGAAACATGCGTTCTGCGCCACCTGCTGGTGAGATGCAGTACCACCCTGCTTCAGCCACGTGCATGTGACTCATTCCTGCCCGGTGGGGGATTCAGTCCCAGTGTAAACCTGCGCTCCGCTGTCTCCCGGAAGCGGCAGGATCTCTCAAGGGGGTAGGCTTTGGCCGTGGTTACTCCAGCTGAGTCCAGCCGTCTGGTTTCTTTTCCCGCACACATATAAAACACGCCAGGCAGGCGAACAAAACCGCCGGTACCTGAAGAGGTGTTAACTCTTATCTGATGTAATCTGATCATGCACATCAGGCGATGTGGGCCGGGGTAGTCACAAAAGGAGGGTTGGCCCCCATTGCCTCAGGAAGAGGAGTCCATTTACATCGTCAGTTGGCTCCCCCCCCCCCCCCCCCGAGTTTATTAGTGCTCTGCAGGGAACTCAGCCCTCTAGGGCTGCAAGCTGCAGAGAGAGATCTTGCCTGTTCCTAAACTCAATAGAAGTTGGAGCATGCTCGGATAAAACGATATCAAAGCCCGAACAACTCCCCAAGGGGGTGCCCTGCTGGCACGCTCTTCAGATCAGGAACCGCAAGGCGGAATTCCCCTGCCTGGGCGGATGAGAGCTGGGGCAGAGATAAGGGGGATGAGTGCTCTACTGCCATATATATATATATATATATATATATATATATATATATATTTATTTATTTATTTATTTTTTAGTTGAAATTCATTGAGGTCCATATTCAATCACTGTCCAGCCTGCACAGTTAGCCGGATAAACCTAGCCAGCTAACTTTGGAGGTCTGGCACTCTTGAGTATGGCCGGTTATCTTAAAGTTAGCCGGCTAACTTTAGAACATTTCTAAGTTATCCGGTTAATGTAACTCCTCCCCAAAATGCCCCTGGAAAACCTGTAAGTTATCCCGTTAAATTTTAGTGCCCAAATATTGATTTAGCCGTATAATTTCTGAGTTATCCGGCATAAATGCCTCTAAATGTGGACCTCACAATTACTCTAAGACAGGGGTTATATTAGGTTATTTTGACAGATCCTTGTTGCCGCAGTAATTTTATATTATATTGCTGTTCTGTACATTCAGTGTCCTGCATGCTCAGTGTGTGTGTGATGCTGCCACTTCATGCGTTTGCCACTTCATGCGTTTGCATTTACTCTGCGTTTGGCTTAGTAGAGACGTTGGTAAGCTTTGCTCCCATTTGGGCAAGCAGCAATGCGTCCTAGAAGATTTGCTTCACTGGATGGGGGACCCTCCTTTTACTCTCAGCAGCTCGCAGCCCCGGTCTCCTATAACTCACAGGAGGCACTGTTTGCTTACACTGGATTCAGCTGAAGCCTGTAAAGAAGGATTCATCATCACAGCTCAGTTCAGAGACTCGGTGGCAGTTATTTCTATTCCCAGTTCATCATAAAGTGCATTCTGCTGCTGCCTATGCTATCTGTCCTGGGCTGGTGGGGCAGTGGGATTTGTGTGTGTGGGAAGGAAGCTTACACTGCAGCGGTCCAAGTTGCTTCTGTTCTGA
The DNA here is from genome assembly GCF_901001135.1 of Rhinatrema bivittatum. Classification (NCBI taxonomy): domain Eukaryota; kingdom Metazoa; phylum Chordata; class Amphibia; order Gymnophiona; family Rhinatrematidae; genus Rhinatrema; species Rhinatrema bivittatum. The sequence continues at coordinate 19,359,808 of NC_042630.1, forward strand.
GGTTCAGCAGTGTATGTGTATGTGTGTGTGTATGTGTGTGTGTGTATATTTGTGTGTGTGTGTATTTGTGTATGTGTTTGTGTGTGTGTGTGATTTCTTGGGTGGGGGGGAGAAAGGTGTGGGAATGTGTGTATGCGTGAGAGAGGGAAGGCTTGTCTGTATGGTGTGTGTGTGGGTGGGTGGAGGTGAAGGATTGTACATATGGTATATTTCTGTGATGTCTGTATAATGTATTTATGTGTGTGTGGGGAGAACAATGATCAGCAAGCTCTGTTCTGATGAAGACCTGAGGTCCCCCTGCTGGTCACTCTGGCTTGGTGCAGGAGGACCCCTTGCTTTTTGATATCTTTAATTAGCGATGTTACAGATGGATTTGCAGGACGATGTCTGACTTTGCAGATGGCACAACGGAATAGACACACTGGGAGGGGAGAAGGAAACACCCTATGAAGTCACAATCTGTATAGGTGTTCATATTATTCCTGCTGGGACTCGTGCACACCAGTGCAGGTGGCCATGCGCCCCAGACGTGGCTGCATTTTTCTTGTCTTTTTTAATATAAAAAATGGAGGAGATCTTGTGTGCGCCGGAAGGCACCGTGCAAACACAGTTTATCAGGTGTTTATTGTTTTTCTACAATCTGCCAGTGAGAGGTGGCGGCAGGTTCATTGCGCCTCACCCAACATGAACACACTATGCTAAGTGGATGTGGTTTCATGTTTTCAATTTGTGGTCACTGCCCCAGGTACCTAATCTGTGCCGCAGTGTGTGTTTGTTTCAAAGTGTGTATAGCTGCCTCTCTGCCTCAGTGTGTGTGTGTGTGTGTATGGTCTAATGTGGCTCTCTATCTTGGTGTGTTATGTCTTTGTCTGCCAAGCAAGTTTTTTTGGGATATGTCAGACACACAGAAAGTTCCAGAAGGAAAGACAGAGCGAGACACGTACACACTGAGGCAGAGAGATGCAGAGAGAGAGAGTGACATTCAGTGTATGTATCTCTGTATCAGGGTGACAAATGCAGTAAGATGCAACGGTGAGACATGTAGTGACACAGAGCTCCACACAGAGAGATGCAGAGAAATAGAGACATGATACAGAGATTGATAGAGACACACATGCTGATGCAAAATGACATGCACCCACTAAGAGACATGTTGAGACACAGAGACAGATAAATATATATATAGAGAGAGACCCTCTGAGACAGAGAGCAACACACACTGAGACAGACACAGTGAGCCATATGCATGCTAGGGCAGATGGAGAGAGACACATACAGAGCTGAACACCAGGGCTGCCCATTGGAGGGGGGTAAGAATCTAGTGAGTTGCCCTAGACCTTGCATTTTGGAGGGCTCCGTCCTGCCATGGTCATCTCCCCCCGGTCTGCCATCCAATCTCACTTCTTTCCTTAAGTGCTGCTGGACCAGGAGTTGCAGTGCCCCGTACAGCGACGGAGACATAAGCAAGTGGAGGAGGTTCAGGAGGTGACAATGGAAGACTGTCCAGACATGGCCCCGCTCTCCCCGTTCTTCGGTCTATGGAGGGACCCTTTCACCAGCACCACCACTGCCCCACTTTTACATGTTAGAGCCTCACAGGCAAGAGAGATACATTGCAGAAGGACCTTGCAAGACTTGAAGATTGGGCATCCAAATGGCCGATGAAATTTAATGTGGACAAGTGCAAGGTGTTGCATATAGGGAGAAATAACCCTTGCTGTAGTTACACGATGTTAGGTTCCATATTAGGAGCTACCACCCAGGAAAAAGATCTAGGCATCATAGTGGATAATACTTTAAAATCGTCGGCTCAGTGTGCTGCGGCAGTCAAAAAAGCAAACAGAATGTTAGGAATTATTAGGAAGGGAATGGTTAATAGAACGGAAAATGTCATAATGCGTCTGTATCACTCCATGGTGAGACCGCACCTTGAATACTGTGTACAATTCTGGTCGCCGCATCTCAAAAAAGATATAATTGTGATGGAGAAGGTACAGAGAAGGGCAACCAAAATGATAAAGGGGATGGAACAGCTTCCCTATGAGGAAAGGCTGAAGAGATTAGGGCTGTTCAGCTTGGAGAAGAGACGGCTGAGGGGGGATATGATAGAGGTCTTTAAGATCATGAGAGATCTTGAACGAGTAGATGTGACTCGGTTATTTTCACTTTCGAATAATAGAAGGACTAGGGGGCACTCCATGAAGTTAGCAAGTAGCACATTTAAGACTAATTGGAGAAAATTCTTTTTCACTCAACGCACAATAAAGCTCTGGAATTTGTTGCCAGAGGATGTGGTTAGTGCAGTTAGTGTAGCTGGGTTCAAAAAAGGTTTGGATAAGTTCTTGGAGGAGAAGTACATTAACGGCTATTAATCAAATTTACTTAGGGAATAGCCACTGCTATTAATTGCATCAGTAGCATGGGATCTTCTTGGTGTTTGGGTAATTGCCAGGTTCTTGTGGCCTGGTTTTGGCCTCTGTTGGAAACAGGACGCTGGGCTTGATGGACCCTTGTTCTGACCCAGCATGGCAATTTCTTATGTTCTTAGAGGCCCTTCAGTAGAGTCAGCCTTGCTGTAATACACTGAGATAGGGAGAGGCCAGAGCCGGAGCTAGCCTACGGCCAATACGGCCTCCGCCATAGGCGCCACCTACCCGGGGCGCCATCGTGTGAAACCTATCGGCCTCCTCCTCCCTCACGCTGGCCCTGGCAGTAAAGAGTAGCGCGGTTTGCAGGGCCGCGAAAACTATCAATCTCCTCTTCCCTCACGCTGCCCGGCAATGAAGAACAGCGCGGCGCACACTCCCGATCCCTCCCCGGCATCGAAGAGCAGCCTGTGGGGCCATGAAAAACATCAGCCTCCTCCTCGTCCCTCCCTGTACAGTGTACAGCAGCGCGGCCCAGAGGACTGCACAGACAATTCGCCTCCTATCCCTTCCCAGCCCAGCAATGAGGAATAGCACAGCAGGGCCTAAAGGAGCAGCAGAGAAGAGCAGTATGGCCCATCCGATGCCAAGAAGCTTTGCTCTTCCCCATGCTGCAGCACACCTGGAGGCAGGATGAGAGATATGAGCGTGGGTGAATGACTGAGCGTGTGAGAGAGAGATATGAGCGTGGGTGAATGACTGAGCATGTGAGAGAGAGATATGAGCGTGGGTGAATGACTGAGCATGTGAGAGAGAGATATGAGCGTGGGTGAATGACTGAGCATGTGAGAGAGATATGAGCGTGGGTGAATGACTGAGCATGTGAGAGAGAGATATGAGCGTGGGTGAATGACTGAGCATGTGAGAGAGAGATATGAGCGTGGGTGAATGACTGAGCATGTGAGAGAGAGATATGAGCGTGGGTGAATGACTGAGCATGTGAGAGAGAGATATGAGCGTGGGTGAATGACTGAGCATGTGAGAGAGAGGTATAAGCGTGGGTGAATGACTGAGCATGTGAGAGAGCGTATGAGTGTATATTATTGAACATGTGAGAGCATGTGTGTGTGTACGTATGTGTATGATTTGACATGTAAGAGACACTATTAATGTATGTGTGTGTGTGTGATTGAGCATCTGTGAATGATTCAGCATTTATGAGAGTGGATGAACATGCGTGAATAACTGAGCATGTGTGGTTGAGCATGAAAGCGCGAATGAGCATTTGTGTTTATAGTTGAGCATGAGAGAGAGAGATAAGCATGGGTGTACATAAAATGGAGCATGCACTAGAGAGAGCATATGCACGTGTGTGAATGACTGAACATGTGAAAGAATGTATGAGCGTGTGTGTGTATGTATGTGAGAGTGTGGGTGTGGGGACAGAGTCTCCCAAAGAGAAGAGAGAAGACCCAGTCCCTCTGTGACTCTTAAATACAGGGGATTATCAATTATTTTATTGTTAACACAAAGAGCAGTACAGTCCAACTAGCCGGAGCCGACCACATGTAGCAAGACGCTAGTAAGTACTTTTGCGGAAGGTCACCTGGGCCAGTGCAGGTAGCGCCTATGCTATTCTTTTATTTAAAGGCAGGAGACGTTTTGGTACCCAGCTGCCTCCTACCCTCTGGCCATGGCCACTCGAGCCACGCTCGCCAGCCACGAGGACTCCAGCCACGCAGACAGGGCAGAGAGATGAAGGGAAGAAGCGGAAGGCAGCGCCAGGAAACAGCTAAGTGCATGCACCGGATGGTAACCCCTCGCAGACACCACAGAAAGAGCGAGAGAGAGAGAAGGCAGAGACAACTGTTTCATAAAAAGGACAGGGCACAGAAGATAAGAGGAGTAACAAGAGTACAGCTGCAGAGAGAGAGAGAGAGAGGGAAGGAAAACAAGTTTGCATAGACGACAGACACCAGCTTATTCTTGCCTCCTTAATTTTCCTCCATCATTCGGGGGTCACTGAAAAAGAAATGCACAAAGCATCAAACTCTTTAATCATGCCACTCTATGCTAATACCTGGCAAAGTTAAAGACGACTTATCATGCTGTAACTTGTTAGCTCGTTTTAGATACTTCCCTGATTGAGGAAGGACTGGGCAGAACCAGTGCTGGGAAAACACACACAAAGATTGTGTTCATTGCTGGTCCCTTAAACTAGGAATGAAACACAGCAATGGTGCTAAATAAAGTTTTCTTTCAGCCTCCGACTCCACATTTTGACGTCAGGGGAAACGGATTTACTGTAAAGTTCTGCCTTTCCTCTCTGTCTAGGTGGGTTCCGAGTCCCTCGTCCCCAAAGGAGGCCTGGCCCAGTTGGGGTTTGTAGTTTTCATTTCTTTGGCTCTGCAATGGTGATTCAAGCAGTTAGCATCCGGAATCTCATTGCAAAAAGCTCGCCAGCTTAGCCAGAGCGGGAGAGTCGCTCGGACAATGCTTCCGGAGAAGCGCGTCGGTCCCTAACCCGCTGGAGCCTCACGAGCCGGGGACAGAGCCAAAATAAAATCCTGTGCATCCTCAAAGACCCAAACCTTTCTTCTTCTCGTAACCGCCCCAAACTCTTTAACCTTTGGACAGGACAACAGCGAGGAGGCAAATTTTAAAAACCCAGGCGCGGGTGTCCGCGTGCCGATTTTATAGCATGCGTGCATCGACGCGCATGGAGGGGGGAGGGGGTTTATAAGAAGCGCGCGGCGACGCACGTGGAGGGGGGAGGGGGTTTATAAGAAGCGCGCGGCGACGCACGTGGAGGGGGGATTTTATAGCATGCGTGCGTCGACGCGCGTGGAGGGGGGAGGGGGTTTATAAGAAGCGTGCGTCGACGCGTGTGGAGGGGGGAGGGGGTTTATAAGAAGCGCGCGGCGACGCGCGTGGAGGGGGGGATTTTATAACATGCGTGCGTCGACTCGCGTGGAGGGGGGATTTTATAGCATGCGTGCGTCGACGCGCGTGGAGGGGGAGAGGGGGTTTATAAGAAGCGCGCGGCGACGCGCGTGGAGGGGGGGATTTTATAGCATGCGTCGACGCGCGTGGAGGGGGGAGGGGGTTTATAAGAAGCGCGCGGCGACGCGCTAGGGCCCTTTCTCCGGTGCCCTCCCGGGCCGCTCCGATAAAGGAGGGAACGTCCTTAACCCCCCCCCCCCCAGCTAACCTGCCTCCCTTTTCCCCTATCCGCCCCGACCCCTAAAACCCCTCTGACTAACTTTTTTTTTTTATTATTATTTTAATACTTTTCTTTATTTTATTTTATTTATTTGGTGCTTTTCTATACCGGCACTCGTGATACAATCGTAATCATGCGGGTTTACATGGAACGGGGGTACAATAACCTTAGATATTAACAAAGCGAAGAGAAGCAGGAGTTACAATCAAACAGGGGCGCGGGAACTGGGGGAAGAGGAAGAGCAACGCATAAGTAACTCAACGGCAAGAAGAGGAATTATTTGCATTGTGCTGAATGTGCGGTAATGATTGCTGTGCTGAATCAGTGAGTTTCTGGAAAGGCTCGTTTAAATAGCAAGCCTGAGCGGGACGGTGTCTAAAGGCGCCGCCCCGGCCCCGCCCGTACCCTGTCCAGACAGCGCCCCCCCCCCCCCCCCGGCCTGCCCCCTTTTCGGTAAACCCGATCTTCGACGCACGCCGAGAGATGCGAGCGTGGCTGCGGGCGCTCGGCCCGGTCACACACACGTATCTCCCGGTTTTTCACGCCCGCCTGGTAACTTAAAATCGGGCCACATTCCCTCCAACGTGACTCATCCCTTGTGGGAAAAATGTCCTTATGTCGAATGGCGATCAAATAAGCTCTGTACAAAATATTATATTGCTGCCTGCCTATGTGACGCAGCTCCCCACACCCTTGAGGATCCTACTCCGGTCGCTCTCCCAGTTCCCTATCCCAATTCTCAAGCGGCCTTGGGAGAGAGATTGCTCCTTTTATGCCCTGTGTGTACAACCTGGCCCCCTGCACCACAGGATCTGTGTCATTTTAAAATAAGCACCTCCAATGCCCCTGGCGGTTTAGTCGGTTGAAAGACCGAGTGCACGCTTGCAGCAGAAGAAAATTAAAAAAAAAAAAAACAGGAAGCCCTGTAGATTAAAGTTTTCCTGGAACTGAGCCCAGCAGAGAAACCTTCACGGTTAATGACTGAATGAAAGCGAGCAAGGAAGGAAACTTTCTCTCGCTCTCTCCGACCATCTCTGTCCACAAACTCAGGGCATGAAAGGAGCGAGACGGCTTATATTTATTTATTTCAATGTTAATTAATCGTGTATCCCTCGTCTTATGCTGAAAGTCCTCCACAATTGAGTAGGATAACATAAAAATATAACAATGCAACACATAAAATTCAAAAATAAAATATTAATCAAGCTTGTATTTTTGCATTATCTGTCCATGAAATTATATATTTTTAGGCTGTAAGCTGCCTTGGGCATAAACGTCCTGAAAAGGAAAAGCAGAAGACGCAGCCAGAGGGAGAGAAGACGCCACTCCAAGTGACGCTTGCCCCGAAGGATGACCTCCGGCAACTGGGGAAAAAAAAACTTCCTGCCAACATGCCCGCAGCAAAGTACCAATCCCTCAGGCCCCCCCCCCCCCCCCCAGAATTAGTCTGAGCTCCAAGCCTGCCATCCCGAGTGCCCATACCCACGGAAAATAGCCACGACGACTGGCGCCTGGAGAACCATATCTGGGAGGAAGACCGCCTCTCATCCAAGGAGACGTCCCACCCCCATGCCAACCCAACAGGGACCGAAAAACCCGAGCTGGCAACCCACGCAACCGGCCCCCCAGGTGAATTGAAACCATCACCAGGAACGTCAGGGGCATAAAAATCCTGGAAGCTGGAGCAGAGCCCCCCACAGATGACTCGCCGCCACTCCTCGCAGGACCGCCAGCCGACGAAACCGCTCCCCCCCCCCCCAATTCTCACGCCTTAACCCTTTACCACTGCGTGATGATCCCTGTAACCCCGCAGCAACAGAAGACCTCTCTCTCGTGTAGCTCCACGGATTCCTCCAACCCCTGCTCCCCTGCCTCTTCTCCCACTGTCGGCACCGATTAAATTGTGGGGGGAAAGCCCCTGGTGCACCAAGATCTGCCTCCAGCAGCGGCAGCTCACCTCATGGTCGTGTGCCTCGGGGGAACTTGCTGGCAAGGAGAATATCGCATTGTCCTCAGACCCGAGGCTGAAGGGGACACCCGAGACCCTCGTGGGGCGGGATCTTTGAGCAAGCACGGCAAATTGACCCGATCCACCTGACGCTGCCGCTGGACCCGACGCCAGCCTCTGCTCCAGACCCCCCTCCTCCTCCTCCTCCGAGTCATCGCCACTCCCTCACAGCCACTCCGACCTTCGGCACGACTGCCACCTCCTCCTGCGATGGCCCCTGGTCGGAAGGCTGTGCCGCCGCCCTCGGGGACGTACGGGCCACGCTGAACCAGGACTACAGAAACAGTCGCGAGCCCACAGAGGTAATGCAGCTCGCCGCATCCACCCCCAAAGTCAAGGAACCCCCGATTCCTTGCCTCTACAGACCCTTAATTCCAGCCTTATTCCCACGAGTCCCTGTGAGCCCTGCATTGTCAGGTGCCAGGAAGGAGCAAGCCTTTTTCAAAATCCCCCCCCCCCCTCACACTTAGTATTCTACCCTTCCCCTGCAGGAACTGCCAAGGGCTTCAGCGCAAGGCCTAGCCTGGCTCCCACCTTATCCCGGGCAGCCAGGTGCTTCTCCCTGCCTGCTCTGTACAAAAAAAAAAAAATCTCCCATGCCAAAACTGCAATGACTGCCAGCGCTCAAACGCTAACAACCCTCCTTATGAAAAGGCAACACGGCAGTTATTACACCAGGCCCTAGAGCACCAATACTCCTACTGTTAGGAAAACAGAAAAAGCCGAGCTGCTCTAGATCCCTACCCAGAGGACCTGCACGCGAGCAAAAATACATCAACTCGGTCACGCGTGCAAAATACAAACAGACCCTCACCAAATGCAGACTCGCGTGGCAGGGAAATCTTCATGGGAGCCAGGAGGGGATGATGACTGAGTTATTATCGTGGCAGCCTGTCATCAGCTGAATCTCTGGGACTTTTCTTCTTTAAAGTTTTAAGGGTTCTCGGCAATAATGCTGGCAAAAGCGAGTAGCAGCCAGCAGACGCTGCGGTGGACTCTCATTCGGCTCCCAAGACTTCCTACATTTAGTCTTGTGCTGGATGTTTGAGCTGGGAGCTGCAGGGTTTATTCACCTTTTCTATTCCTATTGCTTCAGAGGGGATTGGTAATCGGATGGGATGGTTCTTTCTGCTTGTAGCGTAATGTCGCTCTATGAGCTTACGTTCTTTTACAAAAGGGGGTAGCACCCGATCGCATCTACCAGTGATGTGGTAAGGCAAGCTATGGGGGGGGGGGGCTTGTGCAGGGAGGGGTAGGGGGGATAAGTGGAAGGAAGGTGGTGGGGGGGTGTTCTTGGGCACGTGGCTGCGTGTGGAGGGTGTTTCTCACGGCAGAGAGCACAAGATGTCTGTAACTCAGGTGGCTATCGCTTTCGGAGACCGGTGCTCGGTTTGGGACAGTCCGGTCTTGTCGCAGGTACCTGGCGATCTCTACCGTATCGGGCTAATGAGATTTGGGATGGGGACAACCCACACTGAGTTTATATCCTGGAGTGAAGCAGGGCTAGGAACCCCGGTCAAACGTGAAAAAGTGTGAGCCCAATTAAAAAGACATATATATATATATATATATATATATATATATATATATATATATATATATATATATTATCTCTTCACAAGAGACGCATTTGCTAGATAGGGAGCACAAGAAGCTTAGGTATTCTCAGATGCGGAGGAGCTGTTCTGATTAATAAAAATATGTCTTTTCAAACGGATCAGGTGAAAGCTGACCTTGAGGGACGACATGTGATGGTGAAGGGAAACGTATTTGACCGTGCGTCCATATATGCCCCCAATGCGTATAAGCATACTTTTTATATTCAGGCTTCATTTCTTGCTTACAAGATACGGGACCGGCTCCTTTTATTGCGGGAGGGGATTTTAATTTTATAGCGGCTCCTGCAATAGATGGATGGCCTTCTTTTCTCCCATTTCAATCTAAAATCATGCTACTTGTGGATGATATTTTAATGGCACTGTCAGAGGCGGCTATTGAGGTTGATTAGGGATTTGGGGAAGTTTTGGGGTCTGATTTGCTGGGACCTTTGCAGAAAGCCTGGACTGGATTCCCTCTGAGGAGGGGAGGGCAGATATTTGTGATCCACAGAGATCCAAAGCAGTGGCCCACGTGTAATCCATAGCCTTTGCTGCAGGAATTTCGTGTGGGGGCCCCTATTGCAGATGACACCAGTACCAAAGCTGTGGTGTATTTCACAAATGGTTCCCATCAGACCGAGGCACAAAGATATTCAGCTTCTAAATCAATTGTGTGCCCGATGTATCTGGAGGTCTAGAAAAGTGAGAATTTCTGTGGCTAAGTTCAGCTGACCTAAAGCAGAGGGTGGGATGGGTTTTTCTCAGATCACATAGTACAATGTGGATAACGAAGCTGGGTGGTTAGGGGGTTGTGAAGCCAATTGTGTATATCCGTTACATTAAAATGCGTCCTTCGTGCCCATAAGGATTCACTCCCTGCTAAAACATCCGTCTTTATGCTTTGGTACCGGCAGACAGTCCTGGAAATTCTTTAGGTTATTGCTTTCTTGTTTTTTTGGGGGGGAGGAATATCCCCTGGGAATCCACACTTTGCGGCTGGTGAGTCTAATATAGTATCCAGGGCGCTGGAAGCTAATGGACTCAACGCCATATTACAAGCTTTCTTTGATTTGCATTCACTGTTGTATTGTATTGACCGCCTGGGGTTCCGGTCCAGGGACTTTCTCCCCTATCTCCGAGTGAAAACTTACATTTCCAGTATCTTGAACAATAGGATCAGCGATTTTTGCACTTGGGAAAAGCGAGGAAAATGACTTTTGTCTATGGCTTATAAATGTCTTCGCTCCTTTACCACCCGGACCTTATTGGAATGCCACAGCAGAGGTGTGGGGGAGGGGCCTTGGCAATCGCATTACGGGACAGGAAATTGTGGTAGGTATTCAGTCTATTAATAAATCTACCGAGAGTAAGGCACTTTAAAGAAATGCAATTTAAAATATTCCATAAGCTCTAATTGTTTAAGGTTTAATGTAACGCCCTCCGGCGGCAGTTCTGTTTTACTGTAAACCGGTGTGATCTGTATATTTTACAGGAATGTCGGTATAGAAGAATCCTAAATAAATAAATAAATAAATAAATAAATAAATAAATAAATAAGCTGCATTTCCGGCCTGTGGAAGCGTACGAGGCTCGTATTGCCCCCTCTGGCCAGGGTCCGAACAGTAATGCAGTAAGGGCCCACGTTCCTGCATTGCCTCTGGCACTGCATTAAGATTCACCTGGTTCTACAACTCCTGAACTCACTGCTGGGATTCCAATTTGTAGGGTCAGAAGCATTTTTTTTTTTCTATTAGGTATACAGGGGGAGAGGATTAACGCCATTAAGGCTCAGAAACTAGTACCGGTCGAGTCTAGCTCAGTAGTGAAGAACTGTCTCACGTCTGGCTGGGTTGCGGGGGCCGGGCCCTTCTGTTAACATTGTGTGGAAGACAAATATGGTGGAACTGAAGTTGCTGGAGCAAACATCAGTTGATCCATCGGATGTAAAGCCCAGACGATGGTTTTTGGAGCTGTGGCCACCATTCTTTTCCATGGCACCAGCGGAATTACGTCTTTTTTTTTTTTTTTTTTATCACTCGTGGAAAAGGAGTAAGAGCCATGTTTCCAATATATTTTAGGGGGTAATTCTTCCTTGCTAGTATATGTGAAGTGCTACTATAGGGGAACAGGATTTGGATATTTCACTATATATTAGACAGTGAGTACCTTTACTAGGGGACAGTCCTGGTGGAGTTAGAGGCCGAGACAGAGAGACAGAAGGTGGGTGGGGGAGGTACATGAGTGGATGGAGAGGGAAGGCACAATGATGTTGGAGGTAACCTTAGTGTACATTTTCCCACTCGTTGTACAGTATTTGTGTTCTGTTTGTAATGTTGGCAAGCGTTATTTCAAGTACTGTTATATGCTGCTGTGGAAGAAATTGGGGGGAAAGAAATTGCAGCTCTGGGGGAGCGCACTGTTAACCGGCATTTGGACGCGCGTTTTCGACGCGCTAGCTTTACCCCTTATTCAGTAAGGGGTAATAGCGCGTTGAAAACGCGCGTCCAACCCCCCCGAGACTAATAGCGCCCGCAACATGCAAATGCATGTTGATGGCTCTATTAGTTATTCCCGCGCGGGATACAGAAAGTAAAATGTGCAGCCAAGCCACACATTTTACTTTCAGAAATTAGCGCCTACCCAAATGTAGGCGTAAATTTCTGCCGGCGCCGGGGAAGTGCACAGAAAAGCAGTAAAAACTGTTTTTCTGTGCACCCTCCGACTTAATATCATGGCGATATTAAGTCGGAGGTCCCGAAAGTTAAAAGAGTAAAAAAAAATGTAAAATGGGCCCACGGCTCGCGAGTTGAAAACCGGACGCTCAATTTTGCCGGCGTCCGGTTTCCGAACCCGTGGCTGTCAGCGGGTTTGAGAACAGACGCCGGCAAAATTGAGCGTCGCCTGTCAAACCCGCTGACAGCCGCCGCTTCCGTCAAAAAAGAGGCGCTAGGGACGCGCTAGTGTCCCTAGCGCGTCCCTAGCGCCTCTTTTTACCACAGGCCCTCATTTAAATACTGAATCGCGTGCACAGGAGCGTGAGCTGTGCGCTTGCCCGCTCTCCCGCGTGGTTTACTGCATCGGCCCGTTAGTGAGGTGACCAGTGAGTTCCCTGTGGTCATTTTTAGTTTAAGCCCTTGATAGAGGTTCCTCTCACTATACCTACGCCCTGTCCGAGGGGGCCTGCCTCATTTTGGGTCGAGATAGGGATTTTTGAGGGCTCCTTGGAGAGGGACATACGCAATCCCTCTGCTCCCTAGGGGAGGCAAGCACCAGGGACAGCACTACCCAGCATGGGAGGTTTGATGGCTGGAACTTACCCTCTTTCTGTGATTGGGACTGGGTTTAAAACGTGAACCCTCTTGGAGAAGGCAATCCCCACCTCACCCCACCTTCTTCTGCTCCCTAGAAGAAGCAAGCACCGGTGACAGCAGCAGAACATCAGCCACAGAGAGAATTCTGAAAATAAGGAGGTAAGTCCCATTGTGATTGTGGGGAGGACCGAGTCATGGATCTCCTCCCAAAGGCACCAGGACCCAGGCTGGGTGACCGAGATTTAACATCTGGGTCTAAGGGGGATCTCCACATGCAGGTTCTCTCTGGTCCCCCGGGGCAGTTTGTGCACAGAGCACAGCAGCGTAAACTTAACCCCAGGACTCTGAGAGAAAGGAAGATTATCAACTGCAAACCAGGGTTCTGGGTTCAGACCGTGCGACACTGGCATTCTTCCCAGGGACTCTGACCTGGGGGGCTAATCTCACTGGGGTCTACACTGGGAGTTACCTAGGGGGCTTACCCAGTGTACACTCGTACACAATTACTGGGATTGTACCTGGGGGCTTGATCTCGGAACTTAATCCCTACACAAATAGCCACACACACAAACTTTGATTCAGTATTTAGGAAAGTAAGTTTATTTGATCAGCAGGAGGATAGAGCAATTAAAATCAGATCACACAGAAGAACTAGTTGCAGGTAATTGCTACATATACACAAAGCTTACATGTTTCCAAAGGATCAGTCTGTGCTATCTCCTCCAGAAGCGCAGGCTCCCTCTCTCTCTAGCTGTTTCTCCTTGTACATGAAATGCTTGGAGGAGCTGCAGTGTTCCTCCCTCTGAGTTCTTATCAAATTCAGGCACAGCTGTGTGGCCTTCACGCTCTCAGGCTTTAGCATCATTAATTGCTCTCTTTCTCACCATAGAACTACTGGCATAACTACAACAATCAGATTCTTACCTGTTCATAAGCATTTCAGAGTGCAAAGCAGTAAAGCCGAGTTCACTCAGAGATTGGCCTGTGGCCTTCAAACTAGTCTGTGTCTGGGTAAGAACTCTGAAGCCATACGGCCCAACCTCCAAATACATCCTCAGCCAGAGTGGTCAGAAATAATTCCATTACAACCAGACAACTTTAATATCAATGGTTTGGATAAACTGGACTTTGATTTAATTTTAAAGCTTGTCCTAGGAATAGCATTACAGTTACTAAGGAGGGAGAAGCTAGAAACGCAGCACCTCCTGGGCCATAAGCTTACCCCCACAGAAAGGACCCACTCCTTGGGGCAAAGAGAGAGGGGAGAAGAGCCAGCTGGAGCAGATCCAGAGATAAATTTTGTTTGTGTGCACTTAGGAAGCAGGACTCCCCCAAAAAGGGTTACACACACATACACACTCACACATACTCACTCTCTCTCACTCACTCACTCACTCTCATTCACTCACACCATCAGAAGCCCCTTCCAGCCGGCAGCCTCCTCTTTCAGCCCCCGCAGCAGACAGGACTATTCATCTTTCTTGAGGCTGCCGGTGCTGCTGCCGGTGCTGCTGCTGCTCCATTTCTTGCGTCTGGGATTGGGGAGGAGGGCGCCGCTGCCGCCACGGCTCCTACGCGCGCAACGCTGCGTGGGCCCGGCCGATGCTGCCGCTTCCTGGGAGGACGCGCCACTCTTTCCTCGCTTCTGGCGCTTCCACTGGCCCCCGAGTTTCTCTTGCCTCGCAGCCAGAGAGCAGGACTGACAAGGCGAGGATGGAAGATGTTTGCGGTATTATGTAACGGTCATCCCCTCCCATTCGGGAGACTCATTCGGTCTTTTGGCATTAAACGTCAGCTTTATGCTGATGACTTGTGATTATTCATTTATGGTATGAGGACGTTTATGTTAAACACGTGGATGCTGTTGCAGGTTGGCTTATAGGAGATATGTTCAAGCCAAGTTCTGATTTAAAAAAACAGAGATCCTATGGCTTGGTCTTCCCAATTTATTTTGTTTGCCTTTGCTATCTTGTGCTGCCGGGCCTTGTGTGCAGAGTCTAAGGTTTATTCTAGGTGCCTCATTAATTATCGAGCCCTAAACAGGAGCCGTGACTTAAATGCTGCTTTTTTTGAAATTGAGCAAGATTCAGCAGTTAAAAATCTTACTGGATCATAGAGATCTGGTCGCTCTTGTTCATGCACTGGTGACATGGAAACTGGAATATTGTAATGACCTCAAGGTGGGCACTGCACAAAAGCTGCAATTGGTACAAAATTCTGCTGGCAGACCACTCTTTCTGATTTGAGTTACTTCCATATTGAGGGCGGCCAACTCTGATCCTCGAGATCAGAGCCGTACCCACGGGTGGGCCATGGCCCACTCAATCAGGGCTGCCCAACCCCAAACGGGGCCAGAAGAATGGTCGCCGTGGACTTCTGTATTGTGATGAGTAAGGACGGAGGGAGCCCGCCAAAGCAAGGCTTTCAATCACATGCTTACATACATGCTACCTCTTTCACACACACATAGACTGTTATTACACACATCCTCTCTCTTTCTCTCACTTACATACAGGCTCTCAATCACATACTCACATCCTCTCTCACCTACACCGGCTCTCAGTCACGCACAGGCACACATGCTCTCATACACACAGGCTCTCATACACACAGGCTCTCATACACACAGGCTCTCAATCACCTCCTCTCATCCTCTCTCACCTACACCGGCTCTCAGTCACGCACAGGCACACATGCTCTTATACACACAGGCTCTTAATCATACATACACCTGACCTCTCTCACTTACACATACAAGTTCTCAATCATACACTTACATACATGCTCTCTCTCTCACACACAAAGGATCTCAATCACACACAGGCTCTCAATTACACACACATAAAATCTTTCCCACAAACAGGTTTTCAATCACACACTTACACATACAGACTTTCAGTCACTCACATACATGCTGTCTCTCTCTCACACACACACACACACACACACACACACACACACACAGGATCTCAAACACATTCGCTTGCTCACGCACTCACTTTCTCTCTCTCCCCCCACCGAACTAGCGGCAGCAGCAGCCTCCTCCACTTCCAGCCCTCGCGGCCTCAAGAAAGGAGTCCCATCGGCCGTGGGGGCTGTCGTTCCTCCTCTTTTGCTCTGGGCCGTGCCTCTCTCCTTCAGGCCGTGCCTCTCTTCATTGGGCTGATGCTGCATGCACTAGCATGGTCTCTTCTTCCCGTGTGCATGTCTGCTGCATACCACTTCCTCTTCTGGGCTGCGAGGAGGGGGGGGGAGGGGGGCGGGAAGTCCACTCTGGTGCCGCTGACCCCAGCTCTCCTGCCGCATTCCACCCGGGCTAGCAGAATTTTAAGCCTGGGTGGTGGACGAGTTACTGCTTCGCTGCGGCATGAAACAGCAGGGACTCTGTCGAAGGACTGAGCATTTCTGAGGGCAAGCAGGAAGGGTTCTCTTTAATGCAAAGCAACCAGGACGGGGGGCAGGACAACGGGCATTAAGGAACAGCCCTGCCTGTCATGCCTCTGTCGTCATTACTCGTACACGTGGCTCATGAGGGGGAAGGTGGTAGTCTGGGCAGTCATCACAGCGAGGTTCTTCCTTCTCTTGATCTCCCTCGCCATCTGGCACCAGGTGCAGGTATAGCACCAGCACAAGGCACAGCAGTCCGTGAAAATGGAGCCCTAGGGAGCGAGGACAGGGGTCTTAATGAGTGTTTGACAGTGCAGGACAGAAGTCAGAGGGAGGGGAGGGAGGGAGTGGGCCCTCCTCCCTAGGGAGGACGGCGGAGGGGAAGATCGGGGCGGGAAACGGCAGTGGAAATGGGGGCCCCCTCCTAGTGCGGGACATAGTGACATAGTAAGTGACGGCAGATAAAACCCAAACCCTCTGTGAGTGCAATACCAAAAGTGTCTTCATCATGGGCATTAATCACAGGTTCATTTCCATGGAAAGATACAGTCTTAGACAGATAGATTTGTAATATTTTTTTATGCACCTAACAGCCTCTTGAAAGGACTTGATAAAAGCTAAGTATCTCATTTTAATGTGAATACAAATATTACAAGTCTATCTCTCTCTATACATCTAAGACTGTATCTTGTCATGGTTTGAACCAGACCCGGGATTAATGTGAAGGCAATGAAGGCCGGCAGTGCCTGTGATCAAGACATTTTTTGGTATTTCATTCACAGAGGGTTCTCTTGCTGGTTGTCCTTTCCGTTCCCTCTGTATCCCTGTGTGACACCGTTTTGATACTCAGATAAAAACCGAAATCATCCATCCAGTCTGCCCAGCAAAGTGCTTAGGGTTTTAACTCTGACGTCACGGAGGCTCCCCCCTCACCCTCTGCTTATGTGTGGGACAGAAGGAGGAGCTCTAGAGGTGAGGGAGAGGGAGGGAGACACCCACCCAGTGTGGGAGAAAGGGGGGGGGGGTTGCCATGGGGTGAGAGGGATGATGGAGAGCCCCCTCCCCATCCCCCATCCTCAGTCCCATGTGGGACTGAGGATGGGGGTCTTGGATTAATAGAAGGGCAGATTTTTATTTATTTATTTATTTATTTATTTATTTTTACTTACTCGGATTTTGAATCTCTCCCTTACGGCCGCGCGCATGGCCATAGAAATTGGTCCTGGACTCATGCAGTTGTCCAGGAGAGGAAGGCAGAGGCACTCCCCAAACTCATTCACCGTCTGACACATAAAGCAGGGGAAGCACCAGAAAGCACAGCAACCTGTAAGTGGACATAGAAACGCCCCATTAGTCCATTTATGGGACACTGCTTACCCTATTTCCCCAGCCTCCTGGATACTCACAAATGCCACAGTCACGGCAGCAGTCCAGGAGGCCACTTTCCCAATCAGACACTTCGTGTACAGTCACCGTCTGGGTCGTCACTACCTGTGGTTGCTTCATCACCACTGCCATGGTCACCTGCAAAACATGGCAAGAGGTTCACTGGATGAATCGTATGCTCCCCTCCAAAATATTTGGCTCAAGGTACTCCAGGAAGATGCAGAGAGTACAAGGGCTCAAAATACCAGAAGAGACTCTAGCAAGATGCAGCGAACATGAGGGTTGGAGATGCCAGAGGGGAGTGACAAAATGCAGAGAGATCAGGGGCTGAAAATGGTGGTGAATTCTATTTCTCCAATAACAGAGGGATACCAAAAGTGTCTTCATCATGGGGACTACCGGCCTTCATTGACTTCTCATTAATCACAGGTCTGGTTCATACCTCCCTACTCTGTTTTTATGTTTTGCTTGTGATACCTCTGTAGGGTGAATCACTGCATGTATTAAAGATGATTAAATGCCCTTCCAGCTCTCTGTATTTTAAGGATAATAGTGTAAGTCAGTGAATTAGGCGCATTTATTAATTTTAATATTTTTTTTCTAACGTGTAATTCAATAACAAAATTCCTGTTCTAAACAACGTACGCAACCTAGGCGTCTTGATGGACACCACTTTAACGTTTTTATAGGATGTAAATGTTGAGACGTATACAGCCTTTTCTCTCAATTCAGGACTTGAGAATGGTCATGCCCGCGGCCGTACCTTCTGTGGTTGACTATTACAACGGGTACAGAATTCTGCCGTGAGAATCGTCACTGGCATGAATCTACGAGAACACATTCATTTCCCTGTCTTAAAACAGTTAACATTGGCTACCGATAAAATATCGAATCAAGTTCATAATTGTCATGTTGGTCTTTTAAAGCAATTTATGGGTTGGCTCCACCGTGCCTTCAAAATTTGCCAACCATCTCGCACTTTGCGATCTGCCCCTCAGAAACTCTTGACGATTCCTTCAGTCAAGCAAGTTCTCTTGGCGGTATCAAGGGGTCGCTTATTTTATGTAGCTGGGCCCCGCTTGAGGAACACGCTTCCAAACGATATAAAGAGTGAAACATCTATGCTCAAATTCAGGAAGCTTCTAAAACTGTATCAACAAGGCTTTGAGGGCCTCAATCTATTATTAAGAAGGCACTTTGCCTTGATGTAGCTAGGTTGTAGCTTGACTGAAATCAGTCCCTCTAAAATAACAGGATTGACTTATTTGAGACATAAGAACTGTTATGTATGATTGTGCAGTTGTTTGATAGTTTATTTTATAGTGTTATTTCTGGTTGCTATGTGTTTTTATTCATATTTATTATTTTAACTGTTTAAATTTGCTTTTGTAGATTGTCCTCCTATTATTTTTATTATATTTTAAATATGTATGTTTGTTTGTTCCCTGTCTAGATGGGCGACATAAATATATTCAATAAATAAATAAATGTAAGTGTACATGGATGGAATTTGCTTATGTTTCTTGTAATAGTAGTATATTTTTTGGGTGAGGGTCATTTCATTTTTTTTCTCCCCTCAGACTCTACTTCCTGTCCTTAGGAAATCCTTTACTTGTCTTGGCATGTTACACAGCTGAGAGATGGAGTTGTTTCTGTGGACCCCTCTTTCAGCCTGACTTAAGCCCACCCGCCCGCTTTCTGAACGCGCTGGTCTTTTTCAAACACTTTTTTTTTTTTTGTCTTCAATAGCTGAATATCTTTCAGGGGGCCAGAAAACGTAATTGCACCTTTTAGGTTTGTTATTGCTGAAACATGTCTGTGTCTGGTGGTGACGTACGATAATCCCTTAAAATCAGAACGAGGATCTGCAAAGCATAGGCGCCATCTTCCTGGGCCTTGCACCCTGCAAAATGCCAGATTTGCCTCCCGTCTCAGGTCCTTCTCTCCTCTCTCCTCCGCTCTGCTGCCACAAGGGTAGAGATTAGTAAGCTGTTCTGTCCTGTTCTCACCGAGCGAGCACTGCGATTCCTAATGAAGCACAAAAAACCTACACAGAAGTCACATCAGCTTCCTCCAAAGCACAGAACCACAGACCACCTCTCTACCTTACAGACAGTGATTAACGAGCAAGCAAAGAGCAGCCCCCTGGGGGAGAATATTTGCATATTTTATTGACTTTACCAAAGCTTTGGATTCTATCTGGCACCCCGGCCTCAACCTCAAACTACTGCAAACTGGGACTGGGAGGGAAAAATCTCTGATACAATGAAATCCCCGTATTTATGTATCAGTTGCAGTCAAGGTTTGTAAGGCAGGGATCTGGGATCGCCCGCAAAGAAGCCACACAAGATTGCAAGGCAGGACTAGAACTGCTCTGCTGCCTAGCCGGCCCCTCCCCCTCTCCCCCGCAGATCGAGCCTTTGGGTTCTGGGGGTCAGTAGGACTTTGCTCTTGGGCTGGCAAACATCATGGTGATACGAGCACAGGCCGGGGGCTGGAATAAGGTACAGACTGGGAGCTGGAACTAGGTACCAGCAGGGCTGGAGGCAAGGCTGAAATCAAGGGCAGGCTGTACAGAGAGGATAGGCCGTATGGATTCAGAGTTTTCACCCAGACACAGACTAGTTTGAAGGCCACAGGACAACCACTGAGTGAACTCCTGATTACTGTCTTGCACTGTGAAATGTTTACGAACAGACACAAGAGTCTGTTTATTTAGTTATTCCACTATGATGAGAAAACTTGTGCTAAAGCCTGAGAGAGAGAATGAAGGCAGCACAGCTGTTTCTGAAAACTGCTAAGAACTCAGAGGGAGGGAACGCTGTTGCTTTCACATGCGTTTGTAGTATATAAGGGGAGACAGCGAGAAAGAGAGAGCCCTGGACGTGATGGTACAGCTGATCCTTTGGAAATGTAAACATTTTATGTCTATGTAGCAATTGTTATTATCTACCATTACTTCTTCTGTATGATCTGATTTTATTTGTTCTATCCTCCTATTGCCGAAATAAACTTACTTTCTTACCTGGAACCATGATGTACTAAATCAAACTTTGTGTGTGGCCATTTGTGTAGGGGATAAGCCCCTGGGTTCAAGCCCCCCCAGGTATAATCCCAGTAATTGTGTGTGTTTATATGAGATTAGCCCCCTCCCCCAGGTCACAGCCCTGTAACACAGGCTTGGAGCAAGGACAACAGTAAGGCCTGGGAAACAGACAAGGGATTGAACTGGACTGGGCAGGACAAGGCTAGGACAAGACAGGATGAGTCAAGGACAGGACTAAGCCATGCAACAGTAAACAAAAAAGTCCAACAGGGCACGAGACTGGGCAAAGTAACTCTTGTAGGCCAGAAGGTCACAAGGCAAGTTGGGTCAAGCTGCGTCAGGTGATGAGCAAGGAGGTGGCTAGGGCTGCATAGCAGACAGAACTGTGACTTTTTTATTCCAAAAAGGTGATTAATAAATCAAAAGAAGTAAATCTCAATGAACAACTTGCAGATGGACAGGTTCAGACAGGAGTGAGACTACCTGAGCCCCCCACTGCCCCTCTTTAAAAAATTGGCCAGTTTACTAAGCAGGACCTGCTCATGCCTTGTGATTGGTATAATTTATTAATTTACTTAATCACCTTTCTAGAGTGCAAATCAAGGCGCTGTACAAGCAGCACAGCTTGAAAACAATTTCATGTAATCTATTAACATATCCACACAAAATAAAACATAAAATAAAGCCTAGCAATAACATCATGTTAATTGTGACTGACTACATTATTAATTTAACCAAAACCCAACCTAGGTATGAAGTTAAAATCAACTCATTCTTAAAAACCTGTGCAAATCAGCAAGTTTGACACTTTGCCAACTCATTTCAAGAGTCTTCTTCAACTGCTCACCGGCAAGTCCTGTGGCTAGGAACCGGTGTGCCAGTGTGATGCCCGTGTGGCAAGCCTTTTCACCCCGGTCCTCACTGACCTCTAGCCGCCTCCCTCCCAGACAGTGCAGGCCACCTCACCTGAGTTCTCGGAGTCTGAGCCGGAGGGCCAGAGAGGGAAGGGGCAGCCGCTTCGTCCGTCGGGTCGCATGTGAGGTTCTGGTTCCTGGCAAGGTTGCTGCTTTGCTGCCCTCGGCTTTGTTCTCTTCCTAGGCGGGAGTTTCTGCTATAGCTTCTTAAGTCGCTTCCTGACACCGCATCCCCCACCCCGGCCCCCACAGGCACTGCTAAAGAGAAACTGAAACTCTGTCCTTCCAATAGACTTTCTCTCCCTACATACGGTTTAGTGATCATTTCTGATGCCTGCCTCCTTTCCCACTTTCAAAATACCCTGAAAGGTGGCTGCACTGACAGAAGAGGATCTGAATTAGCATTCAGGTCTCTAGGAATTAGGAGAGCAATTGGTAAACTTATAGAAATGTTGCTTCATATTTGCAAGTGACACAACTGATCACACACTGGTATCCCATCGCTGCCACCAGCAAGGGCTCAGTAATCACAGAAGTACTAATTGTTGCATGTGACCGGCCATGGGTCTACCCCATGGCCGGCCGCTCTTACCGGGGACACCGGGCGATGGGGAGACCGACGACAACCCCCTCCCCCCCCCCCCCCCGGCATCAGGCATGGCAGGCCGCGGCGTCACGCCAGGAACGCCATTCATCTCCCACGGCACCCACTGACGATGTTGCCTAGGCCTTACCATTTAAGGCCCGTCCAGACCTGCATTAGACACCTCAGCAACAGGTTGAACTCCCTGGAGGAGCTGGTTGCGCGTTCCTGACCCCTACCCTTGTCTTGTCTTCCCTCCAGATTGCTTCTTTGGCTCTCACCTTGGACCTCTTCTGGACTTCACTTGATCACCGCCTGCCTCGACTCCCGGTACGTCTTCTAGACTTGGCTCGATTGCTGCCTGCCCTGACCCATGGAACGCCTTGATTCTGCTTCCCACCTGCCTCCCCACTGTGTGCATTTCATCTCGGCCGCTAGGCTCAGTCTTCGTAAGGATCGCCGCCATCCGAGAGCCGCACCTAAGTCCTGCCGGCCCCGGCAACCAAGGGCTCAACCTGCGGGGAACAAGGGCTGGTAAAGGTGAAGGTCCCACTGGCTCTCCGCTCTGGACAGTTCCACCTCGTCTCGGTCCAAGGGTCCAGCCCCGCAAGACTAATCTTAATTTTTTTCAGGTTCCCTCATATGCAAGGGCACTACAGGTCCTGATGCTTTTTTAAAGTCAAACAGCTTCCTCTTTTTCTCTTCCAGGAAGAGAGGTCAGGTGCCTCTTAACATGGGCCCCATTACAGCAGCGACCTTTCTCCTGTCTCCTGAGACCTGATCCATTTTACCCCCTCTGCAGGTGAACTGTTAAGGGCCCTGTTGGTCTTGCTCAGACGTGGGCAACTCCGGTCCTTGAGCGCCATAAAAAGGGCCAGGCTTTCAGGATCTCCATACTGAATATGCATGAGATAGATTTGCATGCGCTTCCTCCATTGTATGCAGATGTACCTCATGCATATTTATTGCGGAGATCCTGAAAGCCTGGCCTGTCAGTGGCACTGAAGGACTGGAGTTACCCTCCCCTGCTCCACCTAGATATTATGCATCTAAGTGCCGAAAGTTGTTGGGTTTTTTTTTGTTTTTAAGGAACAAATCCCCCCCCCCCCCCCCCAGAAAAAAAGGTTAATATGTGAGCCTCCTATTAAATTTAACCTCATTCGTTGACGTGATGGTGGGAAAATGCAAAGCAGGTAAAAGTCTGTTTGTGTGGTGCCTGCGTCTTCTTGTCTGGTGACAAAACGCTGGTTTTTGGTTTTTAATTGATCCCGCCGGGTGCCGAGGTGAGGCAGGGTAATGAAAGGGCACAGGACTCCGCCTCCATGCCCAGCTCCAGCTCACTGGGAGACTGTGAAGCAATAGATATGGGGCAGGGGGTGAGGAGGTTGGGGGAAGACGGGGTAAAGCAAATAGAGCAAAGCAGGAAAGATTTTTCCCAACCGGTTCAGATCTCGCCGCTTGGCTTGGGAGGTCAAATCATCCCCAGGATCTCCATTTAAGAAAGGGCCACAAGAGGTACCAAGCTGGTTCAGCCGAAGAGACCATCTCCGACAGCGGCAGGCGAGGGTTGGTTAAAGGAGGTGTGTGAGAAGGATGGCCATACCTGGGAGCTTTTGACTTCCAGTCACCCTGAGATTACCATGGATTAGTGGGGGGGGGCAACTGCACAGTGGGACCGGATGCTCACAAATTTGCTCTCATAAACCCTCTTACATGTTCTCACTTACTTTCACTGCTCATTCTCTCACGTTCTCACATGTCCATTTACACCTTTACTTCTGCCATTCTCCCACGAACACTCTCACTCACTCACGTCTCTCCCTCTTCCACACACACATGCCCACTCACTTTCACACCCATGCTCACTTGCACTCAGCTCCCTCCTACTCACCTACATACACTCTCGGATCTCTTCTTCCTACACAAATACACACTCGCTCACTCTCACAGACACGGGCATTCATTCTCTCCTCCCCCCCCTCCCCTTTCAAAACACACTAGAAAATGCAGACTCTAACCTGGGCTCCTGGAGCAGCAGCTGCCTCTTCCTTCTCCTCCTGTGCTGCGGAGGTGGACGCTGCCTGTTTCTTACTCCTCGTCTGATGCACGGGCAGGAAATCGCAACGTCGATTGGCCAAGGCAAACAGGATGGGGCGGGCAAGTGGCTGGATACAGGAAGCAGGCTGTGCAGGGGCAGGTGGTTGTTGGGAATCCCGGCCGCGGTCTGCCGCAGCCAGGTCCCCTTACCTGCCCTGGCAGGCACCGATGCCAGGTTTGGCCTCTGGCGGCACGGGGCGGCCCGGTCCTGTCGCCGGCTGCGGCGTTCCCTCCACGCGGCCTCAGACGCCGCCGACAGGCTCTCTGCGCATGCCTCCCTAGGCCCGTGCGCGCGGCACTTGCCGCATCTTAAAGGGGCCGCGGCGGGAAACCTCAGCCTGGCTCCCGAAGATGACGTCAGCTCCTCTGGCTTATTTAAGCCCAGATCAGCTCAGCGTTCCTTGCCTTGGCAATGGGTCCTGCGTTGACGCTGCGTTCCAGTTCCTGACTTCCTGCTTGTCCTGCACCCGTGGTTCCGCTGCTCCAGTTCCTGGTCCCCTGTTCCTTGGATTGTCTTCTTGGTCTCGGCTTCGGCTTGGGTTCCTGGTTTCTGCGTGTCCGCTGCCTGCCCTGACCTCTGGCCTGTTACCTTGTGCTGCCTGCTCGCCGCCTGCCCTGACTTCCCAGACTGCCCACCGTATTCCTGACCTCCGCCAGCCTCGACCCGGACTCTCTGACGCTGCCTCTCCGGTTGGACTTCTCTTCGCCAGGACACCCCCGCCTAAGTCCTGCCAGCCCCAGTACCCAAGGGCTCAACCTGAGGGGAACGTGGGTTGGTATAGGTGAAGCTCCTGCTGGGTCTCCTGGACCTGTACTGCCTCCCGGCAGCGAGGACCTCTGGGGGGCCGTCCCTCGGTGGTGATTCCAGCGCTCGTGCTGGCTCAAGGGTCCACAGAGCTAACAGTTTGCCAAGGCCATGGACCCGGCAGACCTGTCCGGTCTCCAGGCCATTCCAGGCCTGGCCCAACGACTTCAACAACAGCAGCAGTGCTTGGACGTGTTAGCGGCTACAGTCGAGCGCCTAGCTAATCGCCTGGACACTGCTCCGTTGCCTGGCATTATGTCATCGCCACCAGCAGCTGCACCAGTTCCTTCCACCTCCTTGCATCTACAGGTACCTCCCCATTACTCCGGGGACCCGAAGCAGTGCCTTGGGTTCCTTAACCGATGTTTTATGCGCTTCTCTCTTCAGCCGGCGCAGTTCCCATCTGACCAGGTTAAGACAACCTTCATCTTATCCCTACTCGATGGCAAGGCCCTGGCTTAGGCCTCCCCCCTTTGGGAGGATGGTGACTCCTTGCTGGGGGACCTCTCGCGGTTTGTCCACACCTTTAAACAGGTCTTCAACGATCCAGCTCATCAATCCACGGATGCCTCCGAACTCCTCCACTTTCCCCATGGGTCTCGCCCTTTGATGGACTACGCGGTGGAGTTTCGTACCTTTGCTTCAGAGCTAGGTTGGCAGGAGGACTGCCTTTGAAGCATTTTCCTAGAGGGCCTAGCCTCTAGAATTAAAGATGAATTAGCAGCTCAGGAACTACCCAAGGACCTGGAAGCCCTGATTGACCTCTCGGGGTGAATTGATCGCCGTCTACAGCAGCGCTTACATGAGCAGAAGCCAGGGCGCAGGCCTGTACTGTTAGCTCAATCCTTCTCACAGCTGCTAACCCTATCCTCGCCTCCAGAGCATGCATCCTCAAGTGGTGAGGAGCCAATGCAACTTGGTTGCAGCCCTCTTACTCCTGAAGAGAGACAGTGTCGCCAGTCGCTTGGACTCTGCCTCTACTGCGGCAGCAAGGACCACTTGCTGGCTCAGTGCACAGAGTGGCCGTGAAACTCCCGAGCCTAGGCGTCATGGGGGAGCTGACCCTAGGCTGTGTGAACCCTGCTCCCTAATGCACCGTTCCAGTGACACTTGTTTACCCTGGAGGATCTTTCTCTACCCTGGCCTTCATCGACTCCAGAGCCGGAGAGAACTTTACTTTGGCTGAGTTGTTGAAGCAACTACAACTCCCAACTCTTCCGAAGGTTCCTCCACTACGTATATCCTCGATTCAGGGAGACCCACTACCTGGATGAGTCACTTCTGTCACCGCTCCGGTATCTCTCTGCACCGGGATCCTACACGAGGAAAAGATCACCTTTTTTGTTTTGGAAAAGGCCATCCATCCCGTGGTGCTGGGACTCCTGTGGCTCCAAAGGCACCCCCATGCATCGACTGGGAGACTTTGCAGATCGCCTCCTGGGGTTCTAACTGTTTCTCCACTTGTCTTCCCGAGCTGCCTCAATCTCAACTTTTGCTGGCCACT
Source organism: Rhinatrema bivittatum (assembly GCF_901001135.1). Classification (NCBI taxonomy): domain Eukaryota; kingdom Metazoa; phylum Chordata; class Amphibia; order Gymnophiona; family Rhinatrematidae; genus Rhinatrema; species Rhinatrema bivittatum. The sequence continues at coordinate 19,386,036 of NC_042630.1, forward strand.
GCCTCTCTGGCTCTCCCAGCCCACTACGTGGACTTCGCAGATGTATTCTCGAAAGAAAAGGCTGAGACTCTCCCGGAGCATCGACCATTTGACTGTGCCATTGACCTATTGCCCAACACCATTCCGCTCGAGGTCGGGTCTATCCACTGTCTCTCCCCGAGACTCAGGCAATGTCACAGTACATTCAAGAGAATCTGAATAGAGGCTTCATCCGACCTTCAACGTCCCCAGCAGGGGCAGGATTCTTCTTCGTAGGAAAGAATGACGGCACATTAAGGCCGTGTATCAACTATCGAGGACTCAATGGTATAACCTGTTGGGACAGGTACCCTCTTCTGCTTATCCCCGAGCTTCTGGATCGCCTTCAAGGGGCAAGAATCTTCACAAAACTAGATCTTCAAGGGGCCTATAACCTAGTCCATATTAAGCCTGGAGATGAATGGAAGACCACCTTCAATACGCATGATGGGCACTATGAGTACCTAGTGATGCCCTTCGGACTATGCAACACCCCAGCAGTCTTCCAGAATCTTATGAACGAGGTTTTCCGGGACATGCTCCACACCAATGTTATTGTGTACCTGGATGACATATTAGTCTATTCCAAGGACCTCTCCACTCATCGCATGGAAGTACATTGCGTCCTACAACGCCTCTGTGACCATCTCCTCTTCGCCAAGCTTGAAAAGTGCCTCTTCAAGCGTGAATCCTTTCCCTTTCTGGGTATTTCGTGTTTACCACTGGCTTCCATATGGATCCTGAAAAGGTCATAAGCTTCCGAGACTGGCCGCGCCCTGAGGGACTCTGTGCTCTCCAGCATTTTCTCGGCTTTGATAACTTTTACCGACACTTTATTCTCCAGTACTCACAGATGGTAGCTCCTCTCACCACCCTTACGAGGAAAGGTTCCAATGCCAGACATTGGCTACCAGAGGAACTTCGCGCATTCGAGGAGTTGAAACAGGCCTTCCTTCACGAACCCTGCCTCCGCCATCCTGATCCTTTGCTCCCATTTGTGGTGGAGGTAGACGCTTCAGACATGGCAGTAGGGGCCGTCCTCCGTCAGCACTCTAACACTGGAACCCTATTACCGTACTTCTACTTCTCCCGAAAATTTTCACCCGCTGAAAAGAACTATGGCATTGGAGACAAAGAACTTCTAGTGATCAAAATGGCATTCGAGGACTGGCGGCAATGGCTGGAGGGGGCCCAACATCCCATTAAAGTATATACCGACCACAAGAACCTGGAGTATCTCTGCCAGGCCCATGCTTGAACCCTCGTGCTGTCTGCTCGCTGCCTGCCCTGACGTCCGGACTGCCCACCATATTCCTGACCTCCGCCAGCCTCGACCTGGACTCTCTGACGCTGCCTCTCCGGATGGACTTCTCTTCGCCAGGACACCCCCACCTAAGTTCTACCGGCCCCGGTACCCAAGGGCTCAACCTGAGGGGAACGTGGGTTGGTAGAGGTGAAGCTCCTGCTGGGTCTCCTGGACCTGTACCAACTCCCGGCAACGAGTACCTTTGGGGGCCATCCCTTGGTGGTGATTCCAGCGCTCATGCCCACTCCAGGGTCCACAGAACTAACAGTAGTGACACGAGGAAGTGAAGTTAAGAGTTAAAAAGGTCCAGAGTTGGTAGAAATCACTGTCGAGTTCCTCTTTTTTCAGCTGCGCAAGACCAATGATGTTCCTTTCTTCTTTACGGGTTTTGCTGCAGCACCAAGAGATTGCCAGTATTGGCCCTGAGACCCGGTAATTCTTTTTGAATTCCGGAGTCTCCGAGCCAGATCCAGAGAGTTCCCAGGTATGAGGATGGCCTTTCAGGCTGCCCATCCCCTATCAAGCCCCTCCCGGTTTCTGGAGGCATGAATTTAGGGGTGCACTGAATTTGGGGTGACATCCCTCACTGTTACATTCAATAGCCTGCGACTGATCTGATCCCTTTTGGGACCCAATTATCCTCTTCACTGTGCCTCCTACGCAGCACACGTGGGCTGGAGGAAGGAGGAGGCCGCTGTGCTGGCTGAATCAGCACACATGGGCCGGAGGTGGGAGAAAGCTGTAGTTTAATCAGGACACCGCCTCGAGGGAGGAAGGGGGAGAAAGCACTGGTATCGGGGAGGGAAAGGGGGAAAGAAAACTACAGACGGGAAGAGAAAGCAAGAGTGTGTGTGCACGCATGAGAAAGTTCATCCACCCATCCCCCCTCTGCCCTCCCCCGCAAAGTGGGGATTAGGCTTTACCTCAGTAACTGTAATTAGAGGGCTAAGGGGGTAATCCCCACCTCCCAAGCTTAACCCTTTGAAGCACTGGCCCTCCCAAGGCAGGATTTCATGTCACATCTTGCTTTCGGTGCTGACGAAATATTCTCACCTAAAATGCTCTGGTTGAACCTGAGGAGGGGAATGTGAACTCCTGAAAGCTGGTCAAGAAAGGTACTAAGTTAGTCTAATGAGAAAGTATCGCTTTATATAATTTTTATGGGTTGATCTTTATTTCTATGGAAAATGCAGAAACTGTGAGCTGTTAAATAGCCATAAGGTGGCGCTATTGCTTCACAAATGATGTTTGAACTAAAAAAACAAACCACGTGTAAATACAAGAACCAGAAAAGGATCTATTTATACAAACAATAAAATCAGGGTCAGATTTACTCAGCCCCAGTACTGATATATACAGGAGACACAATGAGGATATCTAGCAATGTGCATAATAGAGAGGTGTCCTTAATACAGAGGGTGCAGGTGAAGGAACACAAATCATTCCCTTTTCAGTGGCTCTTTCACTGGAAAACCAGCAAAGTCTGGAAATGTCTTGAGACAGACAGATACACAGAGGCATCAAAAGAGGGACAGGAGGGAAACTGAAAGACTGACAGACACATGCATACAGGGAAAGAAGGACAGACTGAAAGAAATTAAAAAACAGACAGACAAATGCATACAGAGACAGTGAGGGAGAAAAGAGGGCGAGAGAGGAGGCAGAAACAGGCACACAGAGACAGCAAGACAGGGAGCAAGGAAACCTGGGGGCTGGGTAGAGACAGCCACAGAGTGTGAGAGAGTCAGAGACAGGCAGGCAGGATGGACTGCGGGATCCTGAGAGATGTGGGGCTGAACCCTGAGTTGCTCCCTGCTGCCGTCATTGGGGTGGTGGAGCCAGGGCGGTGGCATCGCCTGCGCTGGGCACGGTGATGGATGTGGTCTGTTCTGCCACCACGCGGTAGGACTGCTTCCTCTTCTTGAGTTCCCGGGCCATCTGGCACCAAGCACAGGTGTAACAGCAGCACAGGACAGCACAGTCACTGCAGATGGAGCCCTGAGGACACAGGGAAGGGGGCATCAGTGGGTAAAGAGGGCTTCATCAGAGGTCAGCGACCCCCAGGTGAGACAAATGATCTCTACCTGAATCCTGTAGCGCTCTCGCATGGCTGCTCGCATGGCCATGGACCCTGGGGCGCAGGGGACAGGAGAGCCCAGGTATCCCAGGCAGAAGGGGTCCAGCAGGGGCAGGCACATGCACTCCCCAAACTGACTCGCTGTCCGGCACATGAAACAGGAGAAGCACCAGAAGGCACAACAGCCTGCAGGGACAGGAGACAGGCAGGGAAAAGAAAAGAGAGCTGTGAGACACCCCGAGCAAGAACCTGTCCCATGAGAATTACTGATGCTGTCAGAGCTGGGTTAGAAATGTTAGTGCTTAACACCTCACTCACCTGTGCACAGCTCTGTACAGCTAACGTATCTGTGCAAGGTAAATGCTTATCTGTGTAAAACAGATATCAGGATACAGGTAGAAACTCCCCCCTGTACTACTCTACATTTACCTGTGTGAGGTAAAGACATCTCTGTGGAGCTAACTTACCTGTGCAAGGTAAATGCTTATCTGTGTAAAACAGACTATTGCGAGTGTAGACAGGTGCTTGAAAGTGTGAGTCCCTGTACTGTGACACAACCGACACAACCCCAGGGCTGGCCTGGTCCATGCCGCTGGCTGACTTGAAAACAGGAACATTCTTGACTTGGAACAGGAACACTTGGATGTCCAAAACCCTCCAGGAACTGAGAAACAGCAACCTTGGGCCACACAAAATTCTCCTTCTGATGACTGCTCCCTTGGAGCTCAGAGGCCGGCCTGCTGCCCTGGATCTCTGAGGTTTGAGAAGGGACGCGGACAGGGAAGATCTACCAGGGGCAGCGGCTGCCATCCCCCAGCCAGAGCCCGAAAGCCCCCAGGGACCTGCGCGCATGATCCAGCCATGGCAATGCTGCCTGCTGAGGGTCACTCCCAGGTGCACCGAGTCGAGCAGTGCTCAGAGCTGCCTGCCTGACATTTACATTTTCCTGTTCCGTACACGTCGTGGCATTGGTAATCGGCCCTGCGTAGATAAATTGCATTTCCCCATAAGCATGTGCGTGTGCAAAGATTCACAAACCCTCTCATGCTGCTGCAGCTACTTCAGCAAAACATTTTATTAAACTGTAACGGAGTCAGGGTCACTCTTGCTGAATAGCAGAACCCGACTTTGTGGTGGCTGTGTGTGTGTGTGTGTCTGTGTGTGTGTGTGTGTGTGTGAGTGTGTGGGGGGGCGGGGCGATTCCTGAGTGCAACATTTGCAGCCAAGTAAAATCTGAAAGGACCCTGAAGACATTTCTTGTTGATGCAAATCTTGTTTGCTTCCACTGCTGCCTCTCCTGTACCCAGAGCTGGCTGGGAAGGGCGAGACGCTTGCATATGCATGAGATACATTTGCATATATTGGGTCTCCAGTGCATACAAATCTCTCTCATGCCTGTTCGCTGTGTGCTGCTGAAAACGGGACTGCACTGGACGGGTTTGCAGAGCCGGGCGTTAGGGCACCGCCCCAGCTCAGGCCTGATCTGCTCCCGGAGTCTGCCTGTCTCAGAGGGGAGTGAAGACAGCCCCGAGGGGCTGTGAATTCTCTTATAAGGGGGCCCTCTGTCCTTACTGAAGGAGAAATGCCTTCTTTCATAGGACAGAGGTACAGTCCTGTGGCCCTCCTTGGGTGTGCAGGGAGTGGGTTTCTGCCACTAGAGGGACTGCAGGGACCTCGGGAGGGAGGCTGAGGACGGGCGGGGAGCTCGGACTTTTCCCCTGAGAGGAGCAGAGAAGGCTCAGCCGAGAGCAGAAGGAGGAGAGAGAGGAGAGCTCAGCCTGCGGCGTCTGCGCGTCTCAGGATTTCAGACGCGGTCTTCGCCCGTGGTATTGCCTCCCCATTTAGGGAGAAAGTACAATCCCCAGAGAAAAGACGGCGTCATGGCCCTGTGGGATGCATTAGGAATATGGCCCTGGCTGCAAGTCCTAGGTAGCAGGGGGAGGGAGGCTCCTCCTCCGCCGTTGCGGGAATGGCCACCCCCCCCCCCCCCCCGGGTATAAAAGCAGCCTGCAAGGTTGCAAAGGGTGGCATTGCAGCTGGAGGGCAGGGGCGTTGGGCGCAGTTTTCCTCCCCTGCCCTTTGTGCTAGGACCTTGCAGGGGGGTGGAGAAGGAACTTGGTACTTTCTGGGTGTTGATCGCGGATTCTAGGATTTACCCTCTCGAGGTTTCGTTCCTATGAGAGCTCTGGCGCCCCCCCTCGGCTGGAGGATCTCAGGGAGTCCAGGACCAAGGCGCAGGGAAGGTTCTGCCGCTCCCCAACCCACAAGCCATGGGTTGGATCGGGGGTGACTCGCTGGGGGGGGGGGGGGTCCCAGATTATCCCATTTCTAGTTTAGTTACAGTGGTGGAAGTTTGAGGTCACCCTTCCTGCCCTAGGAGGGGACATCTGAGAGGGCCTCTGGGCTCCCTGCTATCTGGACGTTCCCCCTAAGAAAGGCCCTGGTTTGTCACCTGGAGAACTGCGAGTAAGACCTTTTGATACATCTGAGGACTCCCCCCCCCCCCCCCCACCCTGAGGGAGAGGTGCCTTTGAGTTTTGACAGTTTCCCCCCAGTTTTGGAAAGGGACGTTTCTGCCCCCCTAGGATACCCCTCTCCGTTGGGGAAGCCCGGCTTTTCCATGCGAGTTCCTGGCCCAGATCCCGAGAGACCCGGGCACTGGAGACCCTGTGAGTTCCAGCCCTTCTGCCAATTTGCCATTTGAGAACTCCTGCAGTAAAGATTTCATTTGGACGCTCATCCTGACCCTGCAGGGTATTTTGCTGGCACTCACATCCTTTAATGGCAACAGCGGCTTGGCACCTCCCCAGGAGAGTAACTTAGAGCCCCCCCCCCCCCTGCCACCATGGGCCATGGAAGATTTATTCCTCCCCCCCCCCCTCACTGGATAAGACCTGGGGGCCTCTGGAGTGGGAGAGAAGTTGAGAGTTGGCCCTGGGATCCTCCTAAACCGGAACAGGGAGTTACACCAGTGTCCTCTCGGAAGTGGGCAACTGGGTGGGAAGGCTGTGGAGACCGCATTGGAGGCAAAAGAAAAAGGACTTTGTTTCCCAAGTAACATCTTCCGCCATTTCTAAGACATCAAGGAGCAGGATCCCCTACCACCGAGTCCTACCCGCAGGTAAAGCTCAGCCAGAGTACAAAGGGAGTTACTCCCCTGCTGGAGGGCTCCTCCCCGGGCCCGTGAGCCAGGGCCTCAGCGGGTAAGAAACGGTGCTTGTGATCTGCGAGGGAGCCCCAGGAAGGCTTCAGCCAATAAAAGGCAGCAAGAAGAGGGCGACGGTCAGAAACCAAGAGGCAGGCCACAGGCTGAAATCAGATTCTTTTATTAACTTAGTTTTAATGTACATGCGGCTTACAGCTCATCGGTACGGGCCTGGCTGCAGATAAAGGAACCATCAAGCTCTTTATTTGTAGGTAGCAGCGCCAGCAGGCAAATCTACGCCTGGTTTTATCCCCTGCGCCCCCCCAGGCATGCTGGGATATGCGAGTCTGATGTCGCCTAAGAGAATAAAAGGAACTACAAGTCCCAGCATGCAGTGGAAACGCGATGGGGATCAGCCCAGTCCTGGCCCAGCCTGCGCCAGCTGGCGTGGAGTTGTCAGGTGCCCCTGTTGCTCTCCAGTTAGCCGACCTGGTCCAGGAGGGACAGGCTGTCCCATCACACCCTGCCTCCTTCGGTGGAAGATAAGAGGGGAAATAATCCTTCTAGATTTACAGAGCAAGATGAGGCTTACACTGTGTAGTCAGAGCAAAATGCAGGCACACGCATAGCCACCCTGGCAGCTGTGATGACAGGCGCACTGCCCCATCCGTAAGTGAGCTACCAGCATGTTATTACAGGCACAGGGAGGGGGGAAATCAGGTGCAGAGCTGGGGATTAGAACCCAGACCCCTAGGAGCTAAAGGCCTGAGTTCAGGAGGTCCCCGGTTTCCCAGCAAGCAGAAAAGGATCTCCTGCCCTTTCTGACCCTGGAGGAGAGGAGGGAGGGGCCCCCGTGCTGGCGGAAGGCATTAACGGGTTGCCCTGGGAGTGGAGAGAGCCTCATTGTCTCTGACAGCTGGGCCCACAGGTCACTGGGACTGCAGCAGGCTCCTGGCGTCGGGGTACGGCTAGGAGCACAACTGAACGTGAGGGATGTTGATGCTCTGAGCATTGACGATGGTCAAGGGCTGCTTCCTGCTCTTCATCTCACGGCTCATCTGGCACCAGGCGCAGGAGCAGCACCAGCAGACAATGCAGCAGTCATTGCAGATGGAGCCCTGCAGAGGAGGAGGAGAAGAGGAAAGGCATGAAGGCTGCTTCCCGCATCCTGCCGGAGACCCCTGGGATGGAGACGGCCTTGGCCTGGGCCATGAATATCGGGGGAGGGGGGGGGGGGAGGATGGAGGAGGGAGCTCTGGGAGTATGAGGAAGGGAGACAGACCCCTGTCCCCTTTTGCAATGTGAGATAGAGGGGGGAGCACCCTTCATTGTAAGGCTCTGGAGCCAGTGGCGGCTCTCAATGACTCTACGTGTGACTCCCTGATTCCCCCCCTCCCAGTACATGCTCCCCCCTCCCCCGTGGCTCTCAGTGAGTTTGAGGTGCACAGGAGTGGCAATTATTGCTCTAGAATTTCAGAGGGAGGGAGACAGCCCCCCTCCCGCCCCCCCCCCCTTCCTAGTGTGGGACAGAAGAGGGAACGCTGGGGCATGGAAAGAGGGTGAGAGTCTCCCAGTGTTAAAAGAGGGGGGTGAGATGGAAGAAGACATACCCCCTCCCAGTGTGAGACAGAGGGGGAAGTTCCCTCCCAGTGGGGTAAGGGGGCGGGTGCGAGGGACCGGGTCAGTGTGGGACAGCAGAAGGATTTCACCCTTACCTTTATGCCGTATCTTTCCCGCATGCCCGAGCGCATGGCCATGGTAATCGGGTGAAGGCCTTTGCCCAGCATGTCCAGGAGGGGGAGGCAGAGGCACTCCCCATACTCATCCGCCGTCTTACACATGAAGCAGGGGAAGCACCAGAAAGCAAAGCAACCTGTGAAGGGAGAGGCAGGGAGGGAGATCGGTCAGCAGAGCGCCTCCAGTGGCCCGAGCAACACCCCCTCAATAGCCCCCCGGCACTAAAGAAACGGGCGTGCAGCCACCTCTGGGGTGCTTGGCCAGGTTGCAGTACCCTGGCCACTGGATTATATGGAGGAGTAGCCTAGTGGTCAGAGCAACTATAAACCAGGGTTCAGATCCCACTGCTGCTTCCTGTGATCTTGGGCCAAACTTAGAAGCCGATTCATTAAGGGTTTTTCCCATAGACACAAAATAAGAGAAAATCCTTAATGGACCTGGCACTCAGATTATAAATCTTCTGGGGATAGGGAAATACCTACCGCACCTGAATGTAATCTGCTGTGAAGTGCCGAAAAGTGGGATAGTGGCAGAGCCGGGTATTACAACTTAAGCAGGCTGAGATAAAGCGACTGAAGCATTGTGATGTCACAAAAGGTCTATTGCAGCACCGGTATGACATCACAATCCCACCGCAGGAGCACCCAGAGATAGGATCTTCAGGGATGGATGAGAGGCCACCTTCGTTGCAGTGGTTTCATCTCCTGAGGATTCTGCAGTATTAGATTATCCAAAACATAGCTTCCGGAACGGACGGGCAGGAATCCAGGATAGCTCCGGGTTACTGGGGGGAACAGGCTGAGCCAGGGCTAGTTTTATATTCCCAGCACAACTCATGCCTACCATAGGGGCAGAGGGAAGATGGCCTCAGCCTCTCTGGGCTGCCCTGGCTTGTGGGGTGAGGGTAGCTCCCTACCTGGTTAGAGCATGGGGGAGGGGGAAGTGCGGCAAATGAGGTACGTACAGACTCCGCAGTCATCAAAGCAGTCACATATGCCTGAGCTCCATTCTGCTCCTCGCTTGATGGTGACCATCTGGGTGGTAATTGGCGTTGGCTGGATGTTGATAGTGGTCATGGCAGCCTGCGTTGGGTAGAAGAGATGGGTCAGTGGTTGCTCTTTCCAGCTATGTCACCTTCTGAGGCCAGTGGTGTTCACTTCCTGTCCTCAAGGGTGCTAGTGAGCTAGATTGTCAGGCTAACCTATAATGAATGTGCATGAGACGCGGCCTCAACTGTTGGCAAATCCATCTCATGCATATTCATTAGGGGTATCCTGACAACCCGACCTGTTTGCTGCTCGAGGACTGGAAGTGGATACCACTGTTCTAGGCTGCGGCCAGATGCGTTCCCTGCACCCCCCCCCCTCCCCCCGCCAGTCCTGCTTTCACCCTCTTCCCCCATTGCATCTTGGGAGTTGTAGTTCCTGCAATCGTGACGGAGACTGGAAAGTGGTATAAACCAGGACTGGCTCAGCCCATCCCACAAAGACTGGAACATGTCATACTGGGTCAGACCAAAGATCCATCAAGCCCAGCATCCTGTTTCCAACAGCCTCCTCTACCTCCTCTTATTGGGGGCCCATGGGTGATGCAGCAGCCTCCGCTTTTGAGCCTGCATGACCAAAAGGAGAACCTCTTCTGTCATGCAGCCATCTCCTATTTCCCAGCCATGCGGCCCAGATTACTTCTCCCTGGCCACCGTGGACCACTTCTGCAGCCCACCCGCTGATTTCTGGTGTTGGTCTAGAGACCCCACAATTCCTTTAGAATTTCAGAGTCTCCGGGCTAAATCCGGAGGGTTTCCAGGTATGGAAATGGATGTACGTTTTGGGATCTGCTGCATACCCCCTAGGGACTGTCAGAGTCGGGATATGGGCTTGATGGACCTTTGGTTGGACCCAGCATGCCACGTCTTACGTTATTCTGTGGCTGTGATCCGAAACATCCATCCAGCCCCCATGCTTGTTAATGTTAGGGGGCTCCATGCTTCTTTGAAGCCTGATGCAGTGGTACTGTCCCCTCTTGGCCCCTCTAGAGTTTCACATGTCTGAGCACGCAAGTCCTCTCCTTCATTTCTTTTCTCCCCCACTCCTTCCTCAACCTTCCCTTATCCCTGCACTCCGTATCTGTCCAGAACGTGTTTAAAATTCAGTCAAGGTTTGGGATGTGACAGAAAACGATGCAGAGTTTGAGTTCTTGGGGATTCCAAAATAGTTTTTGTCTGTGTGCTTCTTTTTCTGATTTGTGGCCCCTTCTTCTGCATTTGGTGAGGGTCTGTCTGTGTTTTGTGAGTGTGACCGAGGGGAGGGATTCTGCTAGCGTGAAGTTTCTGTGTAAAGATCTGTAGCTGTCCTGCTTGCTCTGTTTTCCCAGCCTGAGATGTGTTTTGAGGCACGGTGCAATATTTGTCGTGCTGCCTATTCCTGGGTAGGGTTGTTGCTGTGTGAGTCCTGGCAGTTGGTGTTGTTATGGCGTGGGAGATTTGCTATATAGGTGATGACTGCGTCTTTTTGGAGGATTTGGCGTTATGTCACGGAGTGCCTGGCAGCAAAGGGAGTTCGCCTTGCATTACTGAGATGACACGGGAATTTGAATGGTGAATAGTTCTGCTCTGCACCTGTTGTTGGAGGAGTTTTTGTGGATGTAGAGTGTCTGCAGTTTCTATCAGGGCTCTATCCCAGTCTCTGTAGGTTTGGGTAAATGATGGATCCCAGACTCCACTCCCATAGAGGATAATTGGTTAAATAGTACTATGGAATCATGTTAATGTTATTTTTACTGGAAGGTTGACGTTGACCAAGGAAATTCTGTATTGTACTTTCTCTCCCCCTGCCTCTCTTACTGTCTCACTCTTTCTCTCTCATTTTTCGTTCCTTACCTCTTTTGGTATTCGCTTTCTCTCTCTCTCAGCCTGCTTCTTCTCCCTGGTTTCTGCGATAGTGTGACAAGCACTTGTTGCCTTGAGGGTGTTCTTCAAGAATCTGAGGACGTTCTGGTCCCTCCTGAGCCTCTTTGACACTTAAGGACTGTGCCGGCGGGTCAAATCTCACCTGAAATGTGATAATCCAGGAAGGGAGCAGATTCTTATATGTACGGGGTACAAAGAGACTCAACAAACCAGTTTTTTCTTGAAGAACCAAGGTTCTTGCTTTCCTGTAATTTAGAGAGCCTTTGTAAGTCAATGTCAAAGTTTTGGCTAGAGACGTCAGGGCAATAAAAATCAGATTCCATCCTACAGATGAGGACACAAATACAGAGGCAACTGGCAATGAAATGGTCTTTGATTTCCTTTTGGGAAGCAGGCTGTCTTCAGTCTTCACCCCTGCTGGTGAAGCTGTGCGTCTATGTTTGAGTGGAGGTGGTGGGCTGGGGTCCATCACTGGATCAATGAGCATGCAGGCTAGTGGGTGGGAAGGAGAAAGCTGGGACTACAGAGCAGTGGCTTCCAACCTTAACCTGCCCAATGCACATCTGCATTAATAAAAATGATGTGTACCACACCAACCTCCACAGAGCACACATTGCAGACATGGACAGGACTCCTTTAGCGAAAAGAGCTAGGAAATCTCTACCAAATTCTAAATGAAAGGGAAATTGGGGCGAGGGAGACATCACAATGAACCAGCTTCCTCTCTATACAAGTGCAGGAGAAGGGAGAAGTCAATGTGTTGCGGGCAACTGTCTTGGTTAGTTGCCTTGACTGCCGCATTTGGTTGCCAGATCTCCTCCACTGTGCTGCTCCCAGTGCTCGTTACACACACTCCTTGTATCGCTCAGGTTGGGGATAGGAAAGGGCTGAAAGGACTCATGGGGGAAGCTCAGGATGATGAGGAAATGCTGTGTGCAATATCCATGCTGCACAACTCGTGCCCTGCAAGTTAATGATCACGCTCCAGGGCTCATGATATGGTCAGGAAGAGATTACACGGGTTCTCAGAAAGGAGCTCCTATGTGTTTAAACACCTGCAGAGCCCAGGTGCGGGTCTGGATCTGAGCACCAGGGAGTCGGGACTGGTGATTTTTCCGTGATCAGGTCTGAAGGCACACAGGTTGGAAAACACCACTCCAAGGCATTCTTTGAGGCTGGCTGGTGGAGCCTGGAGACTGTGTCTCACACTGCTACAGCTGCATCAGCCATGGGGGTTGGTGGGCTTATGTGAAGGAGAAAGCTGGCACTGACAGAGTATGGAGATCTCAACTGAAATTCAGAGCGTAAAGTGACTTGCCCAAGGTCACAAGGAACAACAATTTTGACTTGAACCCTGGTCTCCGTGGTTTGTAGCCTGCTGCTCTCACCATAGGTTCCTCTTCCACTCCAGGAAAACACGGCCCATCTAGATATCCCGTTTCCCCAGGTAGGGTTGGGTGTCTGGTACAGAAATGTGTGTGCCATGGATGAAAGGACCCTGAATTTCCTCCTGATCACAGGATGGGAGTGTTCTCTCTCCAGTTCAAAGGATAGATTGAGGAGTATCTAAAAGGAACTTAGATCCTGCAGATTTTCACAAGGTTGAAGAGTGGAGATGGCATAGTTTTCCTTCTTTCCTTCAAACAAACACCTCCCACAACTGCTTAGACTTCATCCTAGCCCATCTGATCCCAGTACTTGCCTAAAATGCGTGATCAGGAATCAGAGAGCCCTGAATTTCACCTCCGAAACAAACTAAAATGCCAGCAACAGAGCAGAACACTAGGATCTAATCTTAGAGTCATTTACAATTGAGCTTGAATAATGTAGGGGGCAAATTAATAAGAATGTAAATATATCTCAGGTTCATAACTAACTGCAGGTGAGTGACCTGAGGCAGAGGGGAAAAAAAGCAAGATCATACATAGCGTCACAGCTGGGGATTAGACCTGAGGCACAGAGAGTAAAGGTGACTCACTCTTGAGTTCACGCACCCTGAGTCAGAATTAGAGTCCAGGAGCTTGCTGGGTCCGTGTCTCATCCTTTTCATGAGCTGCTGGTAGGCAGGAAGGGTGCTGACAAAATGCATTGGTATTATGCTCGGCGTGACATTCAGTGGAAATACAAAGCCTGGTTGCTGAGGGCAACTTATGTGTTGGTGTGATGTTGTACGCTATTTAACTCAACAGTGCAGTGAGGGCAATGCCTCCTAAATCAGGATCGCATCTCGGGCCCTCCTTTGTCTGCCACCATGTGCAAACGCCTTGGTGCAACAATCCCTGACGATGTTCAAGTGGATGTGGATCAAGAAGACACTGATGATGATTTGGGTTGCTCCCCTCTTGAGGAAGGAGAATTTCCCCAGATTTAGAGCCACATAGAACTCGTCTCTGTTTCTTTCATAGGGATGAGTTGCAGGTCTGATTACTCAGACTCTGAAGATGCTTGGGGTGGCTAAGAGTAACTCTTCAAGTGTGCAGAAGAAGGACCCCCATGTTGGTCACCCTACTCAAGGCTTCATGTTTCTTTCCCCTCCTGGATGCGATTCAAGAGTTGATTGACCTTGAATGGAGTGCGCCAGAGGTGAGCTTTAAAGATGGGCCCGCCTTGGCAGGTTTATATCCCTTGGCTCTTCAGGCAAGAGAGCAGTTACGTTTCCCAAAAGTGGATGCGTTGCTGTGTTCTGTCGCTAAGTGAACCACCATTCCAGTGGCAGGAGGGGCAGCTCAAAGGATAGAAGGATTGAAGCTATCCTTACACAAGCCTTCTTGAGGCCATGGTGATGAACTTGCAAATTGCTCCTTGTTGTTCCCTGGTGGCTCAAGCTACTCTGTGTCTCTCCCAGGAGTCTGGGGGATTGCTTTTGGATGGCAGAGCAGTAATGGAACCGGGGGCGGCCTTCTTTGCTGATGTGGGCTATGGCCTTGTTCGCACTGCCGCCAGAGGGGTTGCTTCCATATTAGCGGCTAGACATCAGCTGTGGCTGCACAATTGGTCAGCAAACACTATTTCTAGGTCCAATCTCACCAAACTGCCCTTCAGGGGTTCTCTTTTGTTTGGCAGCGAGTTGGAGAAGATGGTAAACAGATGGAGGAAAGCCCATGTCCCTTGTTTGCCAGAGGATAAGAGGCCTTTTCAGGCAAGTGGTTGCTCTTGAGATTTCAGAGGATTTTGTCCTTATCAGGGAGCTTCCTCTCAGAGACCCCGTTCCTTTGGTAGGGCTCAGTCCTTTCACCCGAGAAGGCTTCGAAAGGATGCGGGCTCTGGGAGTGGAGCTTCTTAATCTTCCCAATGAAGGTTTGTGATCTCACCTGATGGTGCAGGAGGTAGGCAGTGGAACATCAACCGATTTGGAAGTACAGGCAGTACGGCTGACATGCTTGTGGTTCACCGAGCGTTTAGAGGCTTGGGCGGTCCGGATAATGTCGCCTACATCAATCATCAGGGCAGAGCCAAATGTCAAAAGGTGTTGAAGGAGATAGAGGTGCTCATGGTATGAGCAGAGCAACATCTGCCAGACACAACTGCCTCCCACATTCTCAGAAAGGACCATGTATGGGCCAACTTTCTCAGCAGGAAGAGCTTGGACTCAGGAGACTGGGAGTTAGCAGACCCATAAAATTTGTCATATTGGGTCAGTCCATCTAGCCAAGTATCCTGTTTCCAACAGTGGTCAATTCAGGTCACAAGTACCTGGCAAGATCTCAAAAGCTCAATAGATTCCATGCTGCTTATTCCAGGAATAAGCAGTAGATTTCCCTAAGTCCACTTTAATGGTTTATAAACTTTTCTTCCAGGAACTTGTTCAAACCATTTTTAAACCAATCTACACTAATAGCTTTCACCACATCCTCTGGCAATTAATTATGGTTTATTTATTTATTTATTTATTTATTTAACAGCTTTTCTATACTGATATTAGAATGCACATCATATCGGTTTACATCTGAACAAAAGGTGGAAAATACAATGAACAGGGAGAGGGGAGGGGGAACAACAAGTTGCAGCAAAGGTGTTGCAGCTAGGAGGAGGCTTTGTATGTGAGCCGGGAAAAGTAGAACTAGAGAGTTAACATCTTAACATGGAACATAGAACGGCGTAAGGTTATCTGAAACGGGGTGGGGGGAGGTGGGAGTGGTGGGGTGGCAGTGGTCACACAGGCTAGTCAGGGAATGCCTGGTGGAAAAGCCAGGTCTTTAACATTTTCTTGAAATTAAAGGGGCAGGTCTCTAGGCGGAGGTTTGTAGGTAGGGCATTCCAGTGAGTGGGGCCAGCAATGGATAGGGCGCGGTCCCTTGTAGTTGTGAGGCGTGCATTCTTGAGGGGTGGGATGTGTAGGGTACCTTTGCGGTTTGTTCTGGTTGGGCGGGAGGAGTGTATGAAGTGGAGAGGTTCGCTGAGCCAGGAGGAGTTGCTTTTGTGGATGGATTCCTGTATGATGGTGAGGGTTTTGAATACGATGAGTGATGGGATAGGGAGCCAGTGGAGGTCTTTTAGGATGGGGGGTATGTGGTCTGATTTTCGTGCGTTCATGATAATTCTGGCGGTAGTGTTCTATAACATTTGGAGAGGTTTGATAGTGGAGTAGGGGAGGCCTAGATACAGTGAGTTGCAGTAGTCCAGTTTGGATGCTAGGGTGGCTTGGATGACTGTTCTGAGATCGTGGGTGTGGAGTAGGGGTTTGAGCTTTTTTATGATGTTGAGCTTATAGAAGCCTTCTTTTAGGATGGAGTTGATGTGTTGTTTTAGGTTTAGGTGTGGGTCAATTAGGACACCTAGGTTTCTTACTGGAGGCTGTGAGGTGAAGGTACTGGCAGCAGGGTCTTTGGGGGGTGAACGTTTGTGAGTTTGGTGGTTTTGGATAAGGAGGAGTTCAGTTTTTGAGGAATTAAGGGCAAGGTACAAGTTGGTGAGAAGGGAATTGATGGATGTGAGACATTTCTCCCAGAATTTTAGCATGGTGGATAAGGATTCTTGTATTGATATGATGATTTGAACATCATCTGCGTAGATGTAAAACTTGAGGCCGAATTCAGATAGTAGCTGACAGAGGGGCAGGAGGTAAATGTTAAATAGGGTGGAAGAGAGGAAGGAGCCTTGGGGGACTCCTTGGGTGAGGGGGAAGTGTGTGGATTCAGAGTTGCCTAGTTTGACAGAGAAATGTCTGTTAGCCAAGTAGGATTTGAACCAGAGGAGAGCTGCACCCGAGATGCCAATGTCAGTTAGGCGGGAGATGAGGAGGTTGTGGCTTATCATGTCAAAGGCTGCAGATATGTCAAGGAAGGCGATGATGAAGCTGTGACCTTGGTCAAGGCCTGTGAGGAGGGCATCAATGAGGGAGAGAAGTAGAGTTTCGGTGCTCAGGTTTTTACGAAAGCCGAATTGAGAGGGGTGGAGGATGTTGTTGTCTTCAAGGAAGTCCATAAGTCAACTTATGGACTTCAAGGTAGTCCATAAGTTGGGAGTTAACCACCTTTTCCATGATTTTAGCTATGAGGGGGAGATTTGAAATGGGACGATAGTTGGCCTGATCTTTGGGGTCTAGGGATGGTTTTTTTGATCAGGGGTTTTATAACAGCATGTTTTAAGGAATCAGGGACTGTGCCGGTGGAGAGGGAGCAGTTAATGATGCCTGCTAGGGGTTGGCAATGGTGTTGGGAATGGTTAGGAGGGTTTTAGTGGGGATGGTATCAGAGGGGTGTGAGGCGGGTTTGATTTTTCTGAGAATAGACTCGATTTCCTTGGAGGATGTGAGGTCGATGGTGTCTAGTGTAGTGTTGGGAGCGGTGTGGTGGTTAGGAGACATAGGCGGGGCTGTGAGAGTGAATCTGAGGAGGATGTTTGTTTTTTTGTTGTGGAAAAAGAGGGCGAGTTCCTCACATTTTGTGTTGGCTTCATTGTCCGCGATGGGTTGGGGGGTAGATTTGGTGAGGGCGGCCACATATGAGAATAGGGCTTTGGGATTGTACATGTATTGATGTATTTTGGCAGCGTAGTAGTCACGTTTGGTTTTTTGAATTGAGAGGCGGTAGGTGTGTAGGGATGATTTGTAAGAGGTGTCGTGCTGCTGGGTAGGGTCTTTACGCCAGGTTCTCTCTTTCAGTTGTTTTTCATTTGATGCAGTTCTGCGGTGTACCATGATTTTTTATTTGAGGGTGTAGGGTGTTGCCTGTGACTGATGAGGGGACATTAGTTTGTTGGCTATGTCGAGGGTGAGGTTGTTTCATGAACTGAGGGCAGCTTCAGGGGAGGAGCAGTCTAGTTTGGTAAGGGAATCGGTAAGTGCCGAGGTAAGATCCTCAGAAGGGCAGGGTTTTCTGAAGGAGAAGGAATTATTTTGCAGGAGGTGGGGGAGTCTATAGTGAGATGAGTCTCGATGAGCGAGTGGTCTGACCAGGGAACTGGAGTACAGGAGGCAGGGGATGGTGCGTGGATGCAGGAATTAATGAAAATGAGGTCTAGAGTGTGCCCAGCTTTATGTGTGGGGGGTGGAGATGATTTGGGTGAAGCCTATGGCCTGAAGGGCAGCCAGGAATGTTTCACATGAGGGGGAGAGGGGGGGTATGGAGTCCACGTGGATATTGAAATCTCCTAGTAGAATGGCGGGATTTTCAGTGTTAATGTTGTCGGTTATAAATTCTATAAGGGGGGAGGGGTTGTGTTCCAGAAGGCCTGGGGGGGGGGGGGGGGAATAGACAAGGCAGATTTGGAGTTCAGGGGATTTAAACAGACCAATTTTGTATTCGGGTGGGGGATTGATGTTCAGCGGTCTAAGTATGAGGTTCTTTTTGGCGGCTAGAAGGATGCCTCCACCTTTTTTTCTGGGTCTAGGAATGGAGAATACGTCATAGGAATGGGTGGGGAGTTGGTTTAGGATTATGGGCTTATGCACGGGATTACGCACGGGGCTGGTGCAAGGGTATTAGGCGAGCCTTGCAGCCTGGCGCCTCCCCACCTCCTTATACTTCTCACATGCAATTAAAAATTATGTATTTATGACAACAGTTTATGGATTTCTCCACAAGGAATTTGTCTAAAAAGTTTTTAAACCTAGCTACGCTAATTGCCTCGAATTCCAGAGCTCAATCGTACATTGACTTAAAAAGCATTTTCTCTGGTTTGTTTTAAATATGCTACTTAGTAACTTCATAGAGTGTACCCTAGTTTTTGTATTTTTTGAAAGAGTAAATATCTAATTTGCATTTACCCATTCCAGTCCATTCATGAATTTATAGACCTCTATCATATCCCCCCCTCAGTCGTCTCTTCTCCAAGCTGAAGATCCCTAGCCTCTTTAGTCTTTCCTCATAAGTAAACCATTCCTTTCCCTTTATCATTTTGGTATCTTAGGAGCTCTATGAGAACCCCAGCAAAAACCATTTCTCCTGCTCCCCCCCCCCCCCCACACACACACACACAGGCCCTGCCTCATTTCTCCATTGCTGTCATGTTCTAGGTATGCTCATTGGGGTGTGGACCTGTCTGTTTGTCATTCCTGCTCTGTTTGTGCATTTTTCTGCTGTCATAGCACTGTGTACACAGAAACAGATTTAGACATTCAGAAAAATGTGACTGCTTCACCAGCCTTGCCCTTTCAGAAAAAAAAATAAAAATAGACACAAGGACCCGGAGGATTTGTGAGAGGTGAGGCTCCATCGTTTCTGCAAAACGAAATGAGGATCTGCAAGTTTCAGATGCCGGTTCCAGATCTGCCTCTAGCCTCACTTCAATCTCTCTTCTTCCTTCCACTCTGCTGCCACAGGTCTAGAAGATTAGTAAAGTGTTCTGTACTGTCCTCAATAAACGATCACTGCAATTCCTAATGAGAAGTAAAAGCCTACACAAAAGTTAGATTGGGGTCCTCCCAACACATTGAACCACAGACCACGTCTTTACCTTACAGACACTGATTAACAAGCATGTAAAGAACAGCCCCTCGGGGAGAATATTTGCATATTTTATTAACTTTACAGAAGCTTTAGATTCTATTTGGCAACCTGGTCTCAACCTCAAACCGCTGGAAAGGGGAGGGAAAAACCCTCTGACGTAATTAAATCCATGTTTTCAGCTATCAGTTGTAAGGTGAATTTCTTATATACAAAAAAGCTGTCTAATAAATAAATAAATAACAGTGAACAAACCTGCAGCCAGACAGCTTCAGACAGGAGCGAGACACGAGATGTCCCGAGTCCCTCCCTCTTTAGCATCCACATCCATGTCCTCACTACAGTACTGGAGAGATCCTCGGCCCCAGGACTGAAAGTTAAACAGCTCCGAAATGAAATGCCTTTCTGTATGCAGAGGATGTGGTTGCTCTATCTCCTACTCTTGGAGCTTTGCAAGAGAACCTAAACCTGCCACAGGTCATGGACCCTGCAGGGAAACGTGGAAAAGACAAAAAGAAATTGGGGTAGATATTCAAAGCTGGCCGTATCCAGCTAAGTTACAATGTATATTCAGGGGCACGGCAAAGCCGCTGAGTATCCAAGAATAGATCCGCACTTATAGCCACATAAGTCTTCCCGGCTAAGTTTAGAGCTGCTCTAGGAGGCTTCTAAACTTACACACACACTGATGCAGCTAACTCCGAATATCATAGCCGTATAAGTTATACGGCTAACTTGCTCCACCTCCCAATCCGCCCAGTACACGCCTACTCTTTGTGCATGTAGCTTTGAGCCGTATAAGGGACTTATGTGGTTGAGCATTGGGCGCTGAACCCGGGCACATATTCAGTGGCTGCTACTTAGCCGTGTACATCCCTCTTTCAGTATCGGGCCCATTATGGTTTTCCAGAAAAAAAGTAAAGAAAAAAAATCTCCAAAACAACCCAGCACAGCCTAGACTGGGCATTCTTTGACCTGACAGCAAGTGCCTCTGGGAAAGGGAGTTTTTAAATTGGCCATAAAGACACTACATGAGAGAGCCCGGGTCAGTACATGTGCCCTATCCCCCTATTCCAACCATTCAATAGGGTCGTTAACCAATCCCGTTATATGGGAATGAGATCTAAGGTCTATCCTTAACCCCCAAACATTACAGAAAGGGGCAGAGCCCTAATGGCATTTCCCGTTCTGCAAACAGTCACAGAGAGGCCAATATCGAAGGCCTCTGTGCGGGGAACTTTACGAGTCACCTGCATGGCAGCTGAGTGCTAAGTGTCTGTCCCCCCACTCACTGAGCGCCTATATTTTATACATGCAAAATCTATCCAGGCCACCAGGGGGCATCGTTGGAGGCTTTCTGGGGGCAGTGCAAAACACCCGCTTCCTCGACTACCAGACACAACATCCTGCAAAAAAAAAAAACCCCAACCTATTCTGTGGACTTAGGGCACTAACACAGCCTCAGTCCTAACCAGGTAAAGACAGCTCTGCAGCTCGTGCACCGATACCAATACTCTCGCTTCCAGGAAACTAGAACAAGTCAGACTGCTTCAGGTCCCTGGACAGACCCTCCCCACAGATAGACCCTTCTCATATATAATGTTCAGATAAAAACTGAACTGCAAAAACAAATGGATTCTCACTTAGATTTCCGATTTCTATTGAACAAATGGTAACAGGATCTGCAAATGTCTTTAAAGGGAGAATTGCTTGATGCTTAAAGACGGTCTTTACCGGTCATGCAGTTCCTCCCGCTGCTTTGAAATAATGAATACTGTTTCTAATAATTGGGCCGATGCAGTACAGTGCGCTCAGGCTAACAGTGCGCTCAGGCTGAGCGCACTGTTAGCTCCCGTTTGGCCGTGCGTTTTCGACGAGCTATTTTTACCCCTTATACAGTAAGGGGTAATAGCGCGTTGATAACACGCGGCCAACCCCCCCCCCCCCATTAGTCATTCCTGCGCGCTACAGAAAGTAAAATGTGCAGCGAAACTGCTTTTCTGTGCACCCTCCGACTTAATATCATGGCGATATTAAGTCGGAGGCCCCAAAAATTAAAAAAAAATTAAAATTAAAAATCTGCCCACGGCCCCGTGGTTGGAAGACGGACGCTCAAGTGAAGCCTTGTACCAAACCTCGGTATAGAAAAACTCACAAAATAAAAATAAATAAATAAATTTTGCCGGCGTCCGTTTTCTGAACCCGTGGCTGTCAGCGGGCTCGAGAACCGATGCCGGTAAAATTGAGCGTCGGCTGTCAAACCCGCTGACAGCCCCCGCTCCTGTCAAAAAGGAGGCGCTAGGGACGCGCCTCCTTTTACCGCGGGCCCTCATTTGCATACGGGCCGATACTGAATCGCACGCCCAGGACACTGGTCTGTGCGCGCGTCTGGAGAGCGGGCGCTCACCGGCTCTGCCGCGACTTTTACTGTATCGGCCCGATGTCATTTTGAGAGAGATCCAGTAGAAATTCTTAGTTCAGTTTTATGTCTTTTTAGCTAAGCCGAGACTTGTATCACATGCCAAGGAGTGGCAGGGACGTTGGGTCCTGCACTGTAATTCAGAACTTCTAGCATAAGGTATGATCTTATGTCCAGCAAATTGTGGGGTTCATCATACCTTGTAGGGTTGGGCTTGTTCTCTTTGACGACCTCTCTCAGCGAGGACTAGGTAAATTAAATTATGGGTAAGAAAAAGTTTCATGCTTGGTAAGAAAATGACCTTGCATTCTCGGAGGAAGTCCCATCTGCCCAGCTGCATGCATCATCTTATTGTCCTGGAGAGATTGGGCATGAAGAGGGCTCTCGTTTGTGAAGAAAAATTGCTTTTTCAGAAAACTTGGACTCGCTATCTCAGGCCATAGGAAGTCGGATGTAAAATGATCTTTAACTCTTTCATTGCTTATTTTATGTGGAAAATCCAAATGCCAAAAAAAGAGCTGGAAACTCAATAATAATAATCAAAAAAACAAATAACAGGTTGAAAATTCTAAACCTTCCACCTTTTCTAAAGATAAAAAAGTGAAAACATTAATCACTGTCAATGCCGTATGAAACACAGAATCAGATCGTTCACAAGCGCCAAAGTGCAATCCACCGTCTCTTGCCACGCAATGTGCTGCTAAAGGTGTCAGATATCAGGCGCTCAATATTTTCATTCATCTGCTGGCTTTACTCAAAAAACAACAAACCCCACTGTGCAAACCTAATATATTCACTAATAGTTTAGGAAACATCGTGTAAAAAACGCAAAATACTTGAAATGACCACTGAGCAATAACCCTCCTCAAAAGGTAAACTCGTAGCCGGAGCAGAAACTACTTAGTTCTGAAACAACACGATCGTGCGAATCGCTGTGAGAAGTGCGGGGAACCCAATCGCCGACGCGAGCCCATGTTTCGGCGTAACAACGCCTGCATCGGGGAACTGGATTACCATCGCTGCCCCGAAGGCCGTCTCGAAACGTGGGCCCACGTCGGCGACTGGGTTCCCTGCCTTTAGCCCAGCGTTTCACGCAATCGTGATGTTTCCGAGCTAAGTAGTTTCTGCTTTGGCTGTGAGTTTACCTTTCACTGTTTATGTGTGGGTCAGTGACCCAGACTTCATTTTGTCAAGTAGAATTTGTTAATTCTGGTTGCAATATTGATAAAACAGATTCAAACATAAAAAAAAACCCTACTGATCTGGAAACCCCCAAGAAGGCAGATTCTGCCTGAACTGCAAGACTGGGAAAAGAGAAACAGAAATGCATTTCCTCCTGTGCTGTACAAAATACAAAGAGAGAAGAGACGCGCATTTCCCCTAGAAAGAGGGAAAATCAGACTTATCAAAAAAGAATGAGACGGAAAAACTCTGTCCAGTAATGAGAGAAAGCAGGAGGAAGAGCAGCAAAATATATTGGATCCTGCTGCAGACCAGAAACGTAATTGGACTCGGGCCAGTTCAGAGCAGCAGCAGAACCTGGAGATTGTCCTTGATCGCGTCCTCGCTGTGTACTCTGTAATTTTCTCTTATTGTTCTCACCAGACCTGGGTACATTTCTTCTTTCTCTCTGTGTTTGAGGTCAGTTCTCAGCTGCAGGCTGTCCAGATAAGTAATGGGGATAAACATATCCAGATAAACTGAGTATTCAGCCGCACCGCTGACTATACCTGGTGAAAACCCAGCTGTCTGGATACGATTATCCGGGTATCTTTAGGACTACTCTGCGGCCCGACCAGACTTACACCAGGGCTGAATATCAGGGCTACTCCACTCCGTTAGCCCCCGAATGTCTCTGATTTCTCCAGGGAAGTTTCATCTGGCTGAAAACGTAGCCGGAGAAATCGGCGGTGGGCTATTTAAATCCTGCTGTTTGTTAGCTGGACAACCCTCTCTGGCCACACGTGCACAAGTTATCAGGATGAAGGTTTCCTGGCTTGGGATTCTGAAGAGTGGAGACGGGAGGCAGATCTGCCCTCGCTCCATCACCCCACAGCACGATCCAGAGCTGCTGGCAATGGCTTTCCACCAAACCCATGGAGTCCGTCTGAGGCTGCCTTCGGAAAGTTTGTTTTTTTACCTCCGTCTCTAGCAAGGCGGTGCCAGAGAAGATGAGGAAAGTCAGACGCAAGTGGGTTATAGCAGGGCAAGGAACAGGATCAAGTTATACTCAGCGGCACACTTTTGTTTGTAAGTCTCACTGACTATCTGTGAAAGGTTAAGCATGCGACTTCCCCCGGGTGTTTTTGGCTTTGGGCAAAAAAAAAGAAAAATAGGCCAACTTCATAGGCAAAGCCTCCTCATCATGACTTGTAATCGTTCCCTCAGGAACCTAGAGGTCACAGCCATTGCCAGCTCATTACATGAGCGTTGGGCCACTGGTCACCGGCAAGTCCTGTGGCTAGGAACCGGTGTGCCAGTATGATGCCCGTGTGGCAACCCTTTTCACCCCGGTCCTCGCTGACCCAGCTGACCTCCAAACCTCCCCCTTCCTCGGGAGGCCTTGCTTGCTTAGGATGCCCTCTATCCGCCTGCCTCCAGACCTCCCTCCCAGACAGTGCAGGCCACCTCACCCGAGTCCTCCTCTTCTCCTAACTCTGGCGCTGGGGGAGGATGAGACGGAGGTCCAGAGAGGGAAGGGGGGGGGGGGGGAGGTAGCCGCTGCGTCGCTCTCTTCTGCATCTCCCATTCCTGACAAACATGGCGCTTGCTTCTCTTCTTGCTCGTCTGGGGGAGGGGGGAGACCTGCCAGTGTTTTATGTCCCTTCCTGACACAGCCTCCCCCCACCACAGCCCCCACAGGCACCGCCCTCCGTTCCCAGCTCCCTCTATAGAAAGGATCCATTTCCTTATCTTGCTGATGAGAAACTGAGACCCATGTCTTCAACTCTGTCCTTCCAACAAACTTTCTCTCCCTACATACGGTGGAGTCGTCGTTTCTGATGCCTGCCTCCTTTCCCACTTTCAAAATACCCTGAAAAGTGGCCGCCCTGCCAGAAGAGGATCTGAATTAGCATTCAGGTCTCTAGGAATAAGGTGAGCAATTGGTAAACTTATGGAAACGTTGCTTCGTGTTTGCAAGTGACACAACTGATCACACACTGGTATCCCATCTCTGCCACCAGTAAAGGCTTCTCATTCAGTGAAATCTCAACCCTAGTTTTTTTCAGGTTCCCTCAAATGCAAGGGCACTGCAGGCCCTGATGCTTTTTAAAGTCAAACAGCTTCCTCTTTTTCTCCTCCAGGAAGAGAGGTCAGGTGCCTCTTAACATGGCCCCATTACAGCAGCCACCTTTCTCCTGTCTCGTGAGACCTGATCCATTTTACCCCCTCTGCAGGTAAACTGTTAAGGGCCCTGTTGGTCTTGCTCAGATGTGGGCAACTCTGGTCCTTGTCGATATCCTAAATGTCAGGCCCGTTTATGGTACTCAAGGTCCGGAGTTGCCTACATCTGAGCAAGACCATCTAAGAAGAGAAAGTTGTTTGGGTTTTTTTTTAAGGAACAAATCCACCCCCCCCCCCAAAAAAAAAAAAAGGTTAATATGTGAGCCTCCTATTAAATTTAACCTCATTCGTTGACGTGATGGTAGGAAAATGCAAAGCAGGTAAAAGTGTGTTTGTGTGGTGCCTGCGTCTTCTTGTCTGGTGACAAAACGCTGGTTTCTGGGTTTTTTTAATTGATCCCACCGGGTGCCGAGGCGGGGCAGGGTAATGAAAGGGCACAGGAGTCCGCCTCCATGCCCAGCTCCAGCTCACTGGGAGACTGTGAAGCAATAGATATGGGGCAGGGGGTGAGGGGGTTGGGGGAAGATGGGGTAAAGCAAATAGAGCAAAGCAGGAAAGATTTTTCCCAACCGGTTCAGATCTCGCAGCTTGGCTTGGGAGGTCAAATCATCCCCAGGATCTCCATTTAAGAAAGGGCCACAAGAGGTACCAAGCTGGTTCAGCCAAAGAGACCATCTCCGACAGCAGCAGGCGAGGGTTGATTAAAGGAGGCCTTTCAGAGTGCCCATCCCCTATCAAGCCCCTCCCGCTTTCTGGAGGCATGAATTTAGGGGTGCACTGAACGTGGGGTGACATCCCTCACTGTTACATTCAATAGCCTGTGACTGATCTGATCCCTTTTGGGACCCAATTATCCTCTTCACTGTGCCTCCTACGCAGCTCACGTGGGCTGGAGGAAGGAGGAGGCCGCTGTGCTGGCTGAATCAGCACACATGGGCTGGAGGTGGGATAAAGCTGTAGTTTAATCAGGACACTGCCTCGAGGTAGGAAGGGGGAGAAAGGACTGGTATCGGGGAGGGAAAGGGGGAACGAAAACTACAGACGGGAAGAGAAAGCAGGAGTGTGTGTGCACGCATGAGAAAGTTCATCCACCCATCCCCCCTCTGCCCTCCCCCGCAAAGTGGGGATTAGGCTTCACCCCAGTAACTGTAATTAGAGGGCTAAGGGGGTAATCCCCACCTCCCAAGCTTAACCCTTTGAAGCACTGGCCCTCCCAAGGCAGGATTTCATGTCACATCTTGCTTTTGGTGCTGACGAAATATTCTCACCTAAAATGCTCTGGTTGAACCTGATGAGGGGAATGTGAACTCCTGAAAGCTGGTCAAGAAAGGTACTAAGTTAGTCTAATGAGAAAGTATCGCTTTATATAATTTTTATAGATTGATCTTTATTTCTATGGAAAAATGCAGAGACTGTAAGCTGTTAAATAGACATAAGGTGGCGCTATTGCTTCACAAATTATGTTTGAACTAAAAAAAAAACCCACGAGTAAATGCAAGAATCAGAAAAGGATTTATTTATACAAACAATAAAATCAGGGTCAGATTTACTCAGCCCCAGTACTGATATATACAGGAGACAAAAATGAGGATATCTAGCAATGTGCATAATAGAGAGGTGTCCTTAATACAGAGGGTGCAGGTGAAGGAGCACAAATCATTCCCTTTTCAGTGGCTCTTTCTCTGGAAAACCAGCAAAGTCTGGAAAATGTCTTGAGACAGACAGACACACAGAGGCATCAAAAGAGGGACAGGAGGGAAACTGAAAGACTGACAGACACATGCATACAGGGAAAGAAGGATAGACTGAAAGAAATTAAAAAACAGACAGACAAATGCATACAGAGACAGGGAGGGAGAAAAGAGGGCGAGAGAGGAGGCAGAAACAGGCACACAGAGACAGCAACAGGGAGCAAGGAAACCTGGGGGCTGGGTAGAGACAGCCACAGAGTGTGAGAGAGTCAGAGACAGGCAGGCAGGATGGATTGCGGGATCCTGAGAGATGTGGGGCTGAACCCTGAGTTGCTCCCTGCTGCCGTCATTGGGGTGGTGGAGCCAGGGCGGTGGCATCGCCTGCGC